>NC_064556.1:7920094-8236094 GCF_023856365.1 Brienomyrus brachyistius | reverse complement strand
ATGTCTTACTATACTAATTGTGTGACATCTGATGAGGGAGGCAACAGTGAGCTGAACAAACAGCTTTTTTTTTAATTGGGACACGAACAACCAGAAAATAAATGAGCATGAGACGTATGAAACGGGTCCAGGAAACAAGGAACAACGAGGGGATCAGGGAAGGGAAGAGAGACACTGGAAAGATCATTATTAAATCATTATTAAATCTGGCTCCAGGCTTCCCAATAACCTCAACTACAGGGGTCTATCTGGCCTGCAACAAGATTTTTAATCATTACTAAATCTGGTGATGATTTGTTCTCTACACAAAATAAAAAACTAATCGCCTTGTTGAACTTTAACATTCTGGCTGTTTAGCGGATTATCTGCATTTTTGTGTGTGTGTGGGGTGGGGGGTGTCATGCCCGGCTCGTACGATCCTCGTATGTGCCACGCCCCCTGATTATCCACGTGTGCTTCCCCAATCATGCACAGCTGTACCTTGTATTTCGCCATGTCTTTTGTCTATATCAGTCCACGTCTTGCCCTTACCCGTGTTTGTCCGTCATTGATATTCGATAATGTTAGCGATGTCCTGTTCTCCCCGTAGTCGTCTTCCCCTTAATAAATCCCCAGTTTTCCCCTTATTTTGCCTATCTGCCTCGTCCTTCCCTGCCTCCTACCCGCCTACCTGCCCATCTATACCCGCGAACCCTGACTGGGAGGGTCAGCTTTTGGATAACCTCAATTTTATACAAATCTGTAACTGCAATCAAAACAGTAAAAACACCGAATGGTTTCTTATGGGGGGGCGGCATGGTGGTGCAGTGGTTAGCACTGTCGCCTCACACCTCTGGGACCCGGGTTCGAGTCTCCGCCTGGGTCACATGTGTGCGGAGTTTGCATGTTCTCCCCGTGTCGTCGTGGGGTTTCCTCCGGGTACTCCGGTTTACCCCCACAGTCCAAAAACATGCTGAGGCTAATTGGAGTTGCTGAATTGCCCATAGGTGTGCATGTGTGAGTGAATGGTGTGTGAGTGTGCCCTGCGATGGGCTGGCCCCCCATCCTGGGTTGTTCCCTGCCTCGTGCCCATTGATTCCGGGATAGGCTCCGGACCCCCCGCGACCCAATAGGATAAGCGGTTTGGAAAATGGATGGATGGATGGGTTTCTTATGGTTAAGGTTAGGGCTGGGTAGGGGTTAAGGGTGTCGTGACTGGGATTAAGGTTTTTCCCCAAGTTATATGAGTTTGAGGCACCTGCTCAGCTGGATAAGCTGTCAGAAGATGAATGACATCATGTGTCTTCTTACAGTATCGCACTTACAAGGTGAGGGCGGGCCGAGGTGAAAAGCCAATGGCATTCCTACTGTGTGACACCATGGGACTGGAGGCAGATGCGAATGGAGGGGTGAAAACTGAAGATATAGTGAGCGTCCTGAAGGGCTACGTACCAGACAAGTACCAGGTAAGAACTGTGTATCTAACCAGGCCTCAAAAACAACAGGTATATAAACACATGCTCGTCTGATCCCTGTAATGACTCACACATGTTTATAATTACTGGTATTTTTCTCCATAGACTCTCTTTGGAGGAAATTTAATCTCATTCACTGATTTGTATTTAGGTTTAATAATATATTGTTATTACTCAAATGTAACATGGATGGGCTTAGATTGCATTTTGCTTGCGTTTCATGATCTCAAAATTAGTGAATGATTTTATGTGTCATTATCAACTTCTTGTCTGTTTAGTTCAACCCTGTGCAGGAAATGGTTACTGATGACTGTCAGACATGCAGCGAAATGCCACTTCAGGACAGGATCCACTGTGTGGTGTATGTGATAGATGCCACCAAACTTGCAATTATGCCCCAAGGAATGAAGAACAAAGTTGATGAAATCCGAAAGAAAACAAAGTATCATGGTTAGTGAGTGGGGAGAATAGGGAGGGAGGTGGCATCTGTAACTCAGTGTGTTTCGTGTCAGGGTTGGATCTGAAGGTCAAAATTCATAAGCACTTATCAGCTGTCTTGTATGAAAATTCTAATGTGTTGTATTGCATGCTTTACCTTAAACATAAATAATAGTGAAAATCTACACAGACATGAAAAAGTAAGTTCACCTCTGAGAAGTAATGACTATAGTAATATTTAGATTCAGTGGTACCTCGGTATATGTCCGCTTTGGAATAAGTTCAACTTGGCAGACGTCCTGTTTGGATGTGAAAATTTTTGCTTGGTATACGACCTTTGTTTGGAATATGATTCGCGTCCTAGAACTTGTATGGGTCAAAATTAGTCTCGACACCGCGCACTACCCTTGTTTACCTTTCACGAGACAAAGCTATGACTGCCCACGAGCGTCAGTACGCCAGTTGCTACCATTCAGTGAACAACCTGCGCTATAACTCTCTTTTCATTAATTTCATCTAATTGCTTTTGTATTTATTTATTTATTTTATTTATTTATTGATTGATTTTAGTATTTCAATTATTCTATACAACCCCATCAATGTATAATATGCTAGTAACAACAGGATTTTCTTTTTCATGGGAAAGGATCATTTTCCCTTCCTGTTTGGTAGAAGTCCAAGAATCTGGAACGGATTAAGGATGTATACCGAGGTACCACTGTATTTAGCAAAAGCCAAGAAAAATTCAGTTGAATGTTTCCTGAAGCTTTGGCAGAAATGGTACTCATGCTGTTACTGAAGGAGCTCCTGGATGCTCCTCCACACAGAGCTGCTCTATCTGTGAGAAGCTGGAGGGCTTTCTGTCACACAGGGCCCACTTAAGGGGTTGAGAGTGATTTTTGGGACAGTAACACAAGCTCAGGTCAACACATTTGGATCCACGCAAAACACAATGATGCTGGCAGGTGATTTTGAGTATGTCAGACATCAATGTGCGGAATGCTATGCATTTCATGGCTTATTCCATACAATATTTTGTTGTAAATGTAACTAGTGAGTATTTGCTGTTGATGTTTTTAGAAGTCCCTCTAATGGTGCTACTGACCAAAGTGGACAAAGCGTGCCCACTTGTTGAAAAGGATTTGAAGAACGTCTACCATAGCTGCTACATAAAGGAGTTGGTGAGTTTCAGGGTCTAACACTGGAATCAGTCCTAAAGGCTGCACTTAGCTGGCCCACAAGCCCTTGTCTTGAATATTTTTTTCTTAAAGCAACATATTTCCAAGCAGCCAAATCTCTCAGTGGTGTCTGTACAATTCTCATGTTCTCCCTGTAATTTTATGTGTTTCCTCCCATTTTTCAAAAACATGCATTTGGGGGAAATGGCATCTCTAAATTTCCCACAGTGTGTGACTGTGTAACCTGCAATGAGCCGGCATCCTGGCCTGGGTGTCTCAGTCCTTGGGTCTTGTGTTTCCTGTGATAGACTCTCCATGCCCATGTACAGGGATTGTAGTAATCGGTGGATAGATTAAATATTTGTGTGACATTTCATTGCCCTCAAGCGCTTTTTCACTGTGCATCTGCATGTAGCAGCATCTGCTAAAGACAGATTTATACCAATTCAATTGTGATTATTATTACAATGCTGTTTGACCCTAATGTCTCAGTACAGCAGCTGATGAAAATATATTTGAAGAGGAACATATATGTGTACTGTATGTCTCTCTGCAGATCGATAAAGTGCATCAAAGTCTGGGCATCCCAGTGTTAAATGTGCTTCCAGTGAAGAATTACTCTCATGAGCTTGATTTGAATGACACCTGTGACATCCTGCTCCTCACCGCCATGCAGAAGATGCTCAACTTTGCTGACAATTGCTTTGACAACTGGGAGGAAGACACAGAGTAGATGAATACATTATATCTGGGGGCAATGCTGATGCCTCACTCTGATGCTGTCGAGAGCTGCTGTCCATGTTCTTGTGTTTCTTGTGTTCTATAACACACATTAGGTCCCCGTAAACCTGCATTAGCCTATTTCCTTACCTTTCCTTACACACAAACCTTTTAACACCTTGGATTCAAAATTCTCTTTTCACTTTGGTATGAATTACAAATGCATAAATACAATCAGATATATAATACATGATCAAGTATACACTGTGGAAGTTAAAAAAATTGGACGGACAAAAAATGAAATACTGGCTCCTTAGAGTAGGAGAGGTATCCTGTTAATTGCATCTGTTCGAACATGGATTCCCCCGAATGCAAAGAAGCCCCAGACTGACAAATCAACATACTTTTTATACTGTGCCTTTTCTGCTAGTGATGCTCCTGCACAAGCTCACCAGCTGCTCACCTGCTGTTTTCTTGCTAGATCATCTCCAGTTCATATAATCTTCCAAGGCCTTTCACTCCCTATCCTCACAAATCTTGCCTTTCCTTACTCGCTCTCATCATTTCTGACAACCTCCAGACACTTCATTAAAAATAATATAACATTTCTATACTTTGTACATCAATTTTGAGAGTATACGTATCACATGTTCTTAAGCTACACTGATTCAGTTATTTGATTCCTTCCCACTGTATCTAAGTATTCCATATTACCCATGTTCTCTAATTCAGCAAAGCAAGAGTCAGTCTCACATTCACCACCACTGTGTTCTACACAAAGTGACAGCCAGGGTAGGTTCTACGCAAACTAAGAGCTTCCTCCCAGACGGGAGAGTAATTATGGGTCATGGGGGCACACTCTGAAACCAGGCACAAACCTCTTAGTCACATTTGTAGTGAATAACCATATTTTCAGTGAAAAAATGCCCAAGGCATTGACCACAATCCCAGCAGCTCTCAGCTCTCTTACTTATTAATTTTTTAGGGGTACCAGACTTTAAATTTCTCTTCCACAACACTGTAACCCTACACTGGATTAGATGCTAAGCTAATAAAATAACTTGATGATTCTAATATGAGTCAGTGTCTCCCTCAATCTTAAGCATGGTTTGGTTCAGTGTTTAATGTCTATAGTTCGACTTTTCTTCAGTATCTCTGTCAATTTGATTATCTGTGGATTTGGAAAACATCAGTTAAAATGGTCTCAGATTTAAGTTATTCATCGCTGGAGTCCTTAAAGGGCCAAAACTGTAAAAGATATGTTTTAGAGGTGCTTTAGTGCTATCTATCCATCAAGTTTATTCTGCTGGGAGCTGCCCAGTTTTGGAGATATCAGCCATAGAAATGTCTTCTCTCAATTATAATGGAACTGAATGCCATTGTTTCTTTGGTGATTAAAGTGCCAGAAATATGCATTTAAAAAGTGTCCCTTTACCAGGAATCATAATCCACAGACTTTGTAGTAAGCAGTGTAATGTACAGGTAAGAACAATTTTAATCTACCAAACTCCATTCCCCAATGGTATCACAGCACAGAAGATATGTGCAGTGATACAATCGGTGTGTGGATTTTGGCAGATAAAATAGTTCCTGCGTTAAACTGTGACATTTTTCAACTAAACCAAGTTCACATACCTTTTATAGACACCAGAGAATAATTTCAAATACTGAAAATTTGCATTTTATGGCCACCTTTAAATTGCCTTCTGCTGAAGTTTTTTTCAGGTACACTTTTCATCTATTAGTGTCAGCAAAAGACACAAAAGAATCACATTTGTTTTACAGAAGGGAGACGATGTTTGTTATAGGTCACTGAGGAGTAGCAGGTATGAAATACTATGCTTATCACTCAAGAAGTTCCTCCTCATTTTTCAGGTTGTTAAACTGTAGTGTTAGTCATTCATATTCTTGTAGCACTTTTAGAATTTTTCTGGGTGTTTTGAATACACTCCAATCCTGTCAGGTCATCCCCTCCACCTGCCTGGCTCCTGATGGTGAAGTTGGTTTCCATACCAGCAAATATGTTCTCAGCCATGTGACAGTGTAGCAACTGGCTCCCAGGATACTCTGCTACTATGGCTACGGTCTGTAATATTCCAGGGAAGAGTTCATAAACATCAGCCCCATCCATCTGCAGAACCAAGAAACTGCTAGTTAAATTGCAGAGAGGCAGAGCCAGGGAACCTTCCTACTTATTCCAGACACTGTAATGTCTCTCTTTTGTGTACATGTATGCAGCTTTGCTTGCTGGGACTGGCACAGACACAGGACATTCTGTGTGAGTTATTCTGTAAAAATAAGAACATGCATCGAAGTTCTCTGGTGTGCATAGTCAGATTTCCACACATTACGCTGTATGTAGAACATGCTAAATGTTCACTTTCCAAGCAATGCGTCTAATCTTCCTGCATCTTTATCTACCACTAGAGGGCACTCAAACATCATGACACGGTGCTGCGTTTGAGTCTGATTACTAGTCAAGATCACTGGGTTCATTTATAACAAATGTCTATACTATACAAGCAAGAAATAGGAGCTAGGAACAGATGGGGTGTTTTAACAGACACTATGTACTCTAGGAGATACTGGAAAACACAGATAACACAGAAATATAACTAAACTAGACATGAGCATGAATAACCTGGGACAGGGATACAGACAACAAGGACCACAACAAGAACATAATTAACATGGAGAAGAAAAACAAAACTAATATATAGATGATCAACAACCCGTGACAGTAGTGTCGCTTGCCTCTTACCCACTCACTGTACCCATTAATCCAAGCAGTGGTCCAGATAGCAGGGAAACACACTAGGGTACTAAGGACGTGGGATGGCCAGTGACACCTGCTGGCCACACGGGGAACAGATATACAGGGCCCGATTCTGTGACTGATGCTGTAAAACTGGGTTGGCTGAATGAACTGGACAAAGACAGAAATAAAAAAAGGCCAGATTTAAAATCCGTTGAAACGGCATTCCTCTTTTCTATATGGTTGGTGAAATGTGGGTAACCGCTTCACAATCATGAGGGTAAGTGATGGAACATCCCCGTGATTGTGAAACTTCATGAATAACAATTAGGCACCCCTAATGTCAATCATTACAGTCTGCTAGTCTGAGTGGCTACTACTACTACTGAGTACTGTACTATACATTCTGCATGTCAAATTACTTTGTCATTTTATATCTAGACTTTTTATATAATATACAAATGCCTAATTATGTACAGAATTACTACTGTATGCACTGAGAACACTACATTTTGGTCCCATTACTAAAAATGCACAATTAACGGCACTGAAAAGTAGAGGTACGCCGATCTGATATTCGGGACAAGTATCGGCATTGATCCATACTGTACCTATTAGATGGATCAGGTATCGGCTATATGTCACTGATCCATATCTGATACTTAGTTATTTAGTCTTTGGCAGTCTGTGAAAAGATAATTATTCTCAAGCTGATTGGTACAAACAGTCACATGGCAGCTCTTTTCTGTTTTCGAGGTGTTTTTGCAGCATTCAAGCTGAACACTAACAGCTCTCGACCCCAATACTGATAATAATAATTTTTGTAATTATGTACCTGAATGACATTCAGCCATCTCAATGTGAAGGGCATTCAGGATATTTTGTTCCTCCTGCTAAATCAGACATGCAGAACCTCTGGACCCACATACTGATAATACTCATATTTTGGGAAAGAAGTATGTTAGATGGCTGGAAATCATTCATATATATATATATAATCACATGTCTATAAACTAGTATCATCCATATTGGGGTCCAGAGTTACTGTGTGTTTGTTTTAGCAACTGGAACCAATTATCCTGCATGTCAGGAAATAATGTTTCCCCTTTATACTGCTGTTTTTCTATGCATAAATACAGATGTCACATCTCACTCACGGAGTATTTCCTCATGAACTCAAAGTCAGTGCATGACTGTATGTCATTCACACCTTTCTCTTTGTTTAGTTCAACCCTGTGCAGCCAATTGAAGCCGATAATTGTCAGGCATGCAGCACATTGACTCTTAAGGACAGGATCCATTGTGTGGTGTATGTGATGGACAGCTCATCACCTGCATTTCTGCAGTGTGGGGGGGGGGGGGGGATGATTCGGGGTTTAAATTCATAAGCATTCATCAGCTGTTTTGTATGTGTTTTATCACCTTCTTTTCCTGAACCATGAGTACCATTTCTGGCAAAGCTACAGAAATTTTTTATTTATTAAGTTACATGATATATACATGGTTTCTACACACATATATACATAAAAAGTTTAGTTTGGATGCAATTTGCAAGTTACATATTTCGATTTTAAGAAAAACCAAGAGAACATTCCCAGAATGGAAAATGGTAAACTGAATGTTTTCCGTACCTTTGGCATAAACAGTATTCATGCTGTTACTGAAGGAGCTCCTGGATGCTCCTCCACACAGAGCTGCTCCATCTGTGAGAAGCTGGGGGGCGTTCTGTCACATAGAGCCTACTTAAGGGGATGGGATGCTGGGACGTGAACATGAGCTGAGTTGAGCACATGTGGATTCAGGAAGGGCAGAGTGATGCTGGCAGGTGCTTCTGAGTAAGAATAAGACAGACATCAGTGTGCTGATTGCTGTGGGTTTGCTTATGAAACCGTGTCATCTGATAATGGCTTGTTCCGTACAATATTTCATCGTAAATGTGATTGACATTTCTCTTGATGTTTTTAGAGGTCCCTCTAGTAGTACTACTGACCAAAGTGGACAAAGCGTGCCCACATGTGGAGAAGGACTTAAAGAATGTGTACCGCAGCTGCTACATGAAGAATATGGTGAGTTTCAGGGTCTAACACTGGAATCGGTCCTAAAGGCTACACCATCAGTCCTAAGAGCTGCACTGATGTATCAGGACAGTATTGGTGGAAACCTGCAGCAGGACTCTTAACTAAAAGTTGACTTTGGATATCATTTGACAAGATGCCAACTACCGTACAGGTTACCAGGGGCAACAAAACAACCAGACAAACACAATGACAAAGTGAGAGAGAGCAGTTCACCTTGGCGAATGTTTGTGGAATGTAGGAGGAAACAGAGTGAACAAACAAACATCACACATGGAGCCAGCAGCAGCGGTCACTAACCTACTAAGTAACTATAACACCTCACTAACTATCAGAGGTCACTAACAGGCGGATCGCGGTCCGGGTCTGGACCCAGAAGCTGTCCCATATGGACCAATAACCAAAACAGAAAGTTATGATTTAAAACCTGACGGGGAGCTTCTGTTATACAGTAACTGGCGCAGCTTCTGTAATGTTTTCGGTGGTTTAGCAGTTTTCTCTGTTGTACAAGGTTTTCTCAGTGTTATTCAGTGTTTTTACATGTAATTGACTGTGCATTGTATGGTGGTATTAACTGTTTTTGTGTTTAAAAATCTTTAAATAATATGTATGGTCTGGAACGGATTAATCGTATTTACATTTACATGCAATCTTAGGGGAGAAGCATGTTTGGGTCACAAACAAATTGGGTCGCGTCCAGAGTATTGGACCAATTTACAGTCGTGACCAGAGGTTCTATTGTACAACGGCATTCAGCAGCATCTCCTAAAGACATTTGAACCCTTTCAATTGTGTGTGTTTGACATTAATCTCATGATACAGCAGCTGAAGAAAATATTTGAAAAGGAATGTATATGTTAACTGCGTGTCTCTCTGCAGATAGAAAAAGCAAGTCGACATCTGGGCATTGAGTCAAATGTGCCTCCAGTGAAGAATTACTCTCACGAGACTGAGCTGAATGATGCCTGTGACATCCTGCTCCTCACCGCCATGAAGCAGATGCTCAACTTTGCTGACAATTACTTGGACAATTTTTATTAGGCCACACAGTAGAAAGACACAATGAATTTATCATATTTGGAGTCAGTGCTATCGGCTGACTTTGATGGTGTCGAGATCTGTGTAATAGATGTATAGATGTAATAAATAATCAGATACATTCTAATGTGAGTTGTAATCAATAATCTGATACCAGAGGTGGTCATTTCAGGTCCAGAAAGTAAAAATGCAAACCGGGATTTTGTTTCAACCAACCAGTAGAGTATAAAGAGTCACAGTCACAGAGTACTCAACTGATTGTTGGAAACAAAATCTTGGCCTGGATTTCTGCACCTGAAATATCTGATACATACTAATGTAAGATGTAATCAATAATCAGATACATGCTAATAAAAATAACTTGATGATCCAGTATGGTTCGGTTCAGTGATCTCCATGTATATTTCGAGTTTGCTTTAGTGTCTCTGAAAGACTGATTTCTAGAATGGGTTTGGAAATTATCAATTGAAATGGTCTCAGATTCTAATTCACACAAAATTTCTTTAGGAGATCTTATCAAAGTGCTTAGCTTTCTAATTTAAATCTACTTTAGCCCTTAGATACAGAATACTAATTCACTAGAGATAATAAAATCGTCTTACATAATATGTCAGGTAATCAAACTACAAGCCTACTGTAAATTACTTACATTACAGGTGCTGTGAAAACAAGAGACCTTTTGATGAAGGGAAGGGCTGTAGATCTACACGGCTCACTGAGCAGCAGTGGAATCGGACAGAGATCTTTCTCTTCAAGGTCAGTACAGGTCCAGGGAGGCAGAAGGATGAGAGGGAGTGTGGAAGATGAGACCCCTAGTGCAGAGGAGACAGCAGCAGTCAGGGTTGGGATCCCCCTCAAAGGAACCAGTGTTGTCCTCACTGCCAGGTTCAACTAGGCACTAACCATAATTATGACTGTTTTGACTGTTGGGTTGATGTAAAATGCCTTTGGTATGTAGGGGCAGCTGTTAATTGCATCGATCCTTAGCACCACTTCTCTTTGAAATCACTACTTCTCTTTGCGTGAAGTTAATTCAGTGCATGATAACAAATGGACACATTGTGCACAAAGCTGCTAAAAGGTGCATTTCAGTTTATCCTGCGAGGAATTGCATTGTGGGGCATTGTCTGTAAGTACAATTGGAAATAAATCTTGTTTGATTGTATTTTGTGCTTCTTTATTATATCATTATATTAGATCTACACAGCTCATTACACAGCAGTGGAGTCGGACTGAGATGCCGCACTCAAACTTTATTTCTGTTCCCATACTGTATACCACACATGCATAGAGCACAAATATGCATCTCACATCCTGCACAACCAGATCTCACCCACAAACAATTCATCTGCTTTCAAGACTAATTAAAGTTCAGTAAAATATAAAGAAGACCTCCAGTCCCTGATTCTCCAACCGGAAACTGTTCATGCTGGCCGCTTCAGCCAGTGTTCATTTAGTGTAGAAGTGCTAAGCTACACTATCCTACAGGGTGGTGCTGAGCTTGGTGAGCATCCCAAGTAGCAGAGGGCAAGGGACACAATGGACAGGATGCTAGTTTACAACGGAGCATACACTCACACTCACTTGTGTTGCGATCTTGTGATGTTGTTACAGTTAAGTTTCAATATCAGTTTTACTGTAAGAGACCAGACATACCAGACAAGTCTTAACAGCATATTTCCACAATTTAATCAGATATTTGTTTTGCTTTGCATGGTTTATTAACTGATTATATAGTTACTCTGCACTAGACATCTGTTTGGTCACAGGTGACTTCAAAGAGATGGTAGGCGAGAAGTAGAAATGTTAAATCTCCCTAAGAGAATCACTGGACCTGGAGAGTTTTTAAAATGCAAAAAAAAGCATTTAGATTTCATTATTTCATTATTTTATTTTAATATTATTATATGAAAACAGTGATCCAAATAATCTGTTAAAACAGCTTACAGTATATACTACTCAGAAGCTGACACAGGACGTGGGCTTCTTGCAGTAAAGTAAACAGCAAAGGTATTTGTGCGCTGAAAACCTGTTTAGTGAGAGCAACCAGTCTGAAGTCCTCAAGGGAACTAGAGCACCTTACTTTGGAAGAGTGTTGAGCTATCCTCCATCACTGCTTATCCTGTACAGGGTGGTGATGATCAGCCTGGTGAGTATTCCAGGTGTCACAGGACATGAGAGACAACGGACAAGATGCTACTTTATAGCAGAGCACACACTCACACACACTTGGAGCAACTTGGAGATCACAGTCACATGACCACACGTTTTCAGTGTCCAACATATGAGAAAAAAATCATATGGGGAGAACCTCAAGACTTATATGGGCAGATGAACGTACATTAGAGAGCGTAGTGTACCCAGCACCTTGGCCAGTCCACAGCCCACACTGTGCCCTGTCGTTTAACGGCAGATGTACACTGAAAAAAATAAAACGTCAGATATGTTGAATCCATCCATCTTCCAAACCGCTTATCCTACTGGGTCATGGGGGGTCCGGAGCCTATCCCAGAAGCAAGGGGCATTAGGCAGGGAACAACTCAGGATGGGGGGCCAGTCCATCGCAGGGCACACTCATATACCAGTCACTCACACACGCACACCTACGGGCAATTTAGCAACTCCATTCAGCCTCAGCACGTTTTTGGACTGGGGGGGGGGGAAACCGGAGTACCCTGAGGAAACCCCACGATGACAGGGGGAGAACATGCAAACTCCGCACACATGTAACCCAGGCGGAATCTCGAACCCGGGTCCCAGAGGTGTGAGGCAACAGTGTTAACCACTGTACCACCATGCCGGCCACATATTGAATCAGCTTAATATATCTGAAGTAATCAATCACACTAGATATTTGAAGTGGCTTCAAGGTAAACAATTTATTCAGTTTAACTTGTAAAAAAATAGGTTCAAATATAAAAAATAAGAAAATTACATTAAAATTAACAAACTAATGATTTTCAAGTATTGGAATGAGAGGAAAAACACAGAGAATGAAGAGCTTTGTTTTGCTTTTTCAGTGCAGCTTCACCTTCTGAAACAGTGCTGTCTACCACAGAATAACCAAGTGATGCATGAGATCTAATACAGATGCATGCTTACTAAGCATTGCTTTTATTTATTTCACAAAAAATTACTGATACATTTTTGTCCACCAGCTCCATTGCAACTACTGTTCCAAGTATTGAGAATAAACATCACACCTCATATTTAGTCAATATGTTGTTATATAATTTACTTACGTTTAACGTGATGGTGGGTATCCCCAATAGCTATGGCCAGTGACTCCGGTTAACAAACCAACGATGCTCACACATTCTGACTAGAGGCTTGATCATTGACAGAGCTGGGATATTTGGAAATCGAATATAACTTGCACATTTATGAAATATGAATGTTTTTGGTTTCTGTAAAAGGGATCATGGACTGAAGGGGGGGCAATGCTTCTTGATATTTTTCCTATGTACGCAAAAGTACTACCTGCATTACACCTGCTTGTCAGACGCAAATATATTTCAACAGAAACCAGACGTTATCTTTCCACCCAATTTTCATACATGCAGCAGAACACATAACCCATGTCTCTTTGGCCATCTTCTCCCATGTTTTTTGGCAAAACTCCCAGTTTTAGCTTGATCCTCCCCTGAATACATATGCATGAGTAGGAAAAGCACAACTCGCCATTCTGCCCTCCTCTGGCATGCAGACTGCGGTTTTAGGCATGTGCGGTATGTTCGTACATAACATGCCATGTTTTTATGCGCATGTTGTGACGAAATTACACCTGATACAGGAGCAAACATGTCAGTACATCTGCCACAGAAAGTCTAGGCAAATCAAGTGGGCTTTATTGCCAAACCATTCAGATACAGGCATACAGTCACATGAAATAACGATCCTCAAAGACACAGTGTGACATACAGTACAGAAAGAAAGTGGCAGGGGGGAAGGTTTCCACAGTGAGAAACTGGGGGGCCGGACACAAAACTTCATATATACAGTGTAATGTGCATGTAAACAATAATTACATCAGAATTAAGGGAAGCAATAATTACTCGTATAGTAGACTGACTAAATAGATAAACAGTGACTGTTGTGGGGGGGGGGTGAAAGATGGCCAGTGGGGTATTTAATGCCCCGACCACCTTGCGACGGGTTTCTCAACCTGCCAGAACTGGATCAGTTGCTCCTGCTTTGCATTTTTAGCTTTTTGGTGAGATTGCAGGTTCTGATTCACAGTATGAGACCAAATACATAAGCCAGGACTGGACAGCTTTCAGAGAACTGTGCAAGAACTGTGGTGAAAATTATGGTCACTTAAAGAATCTTAACTTGCATGATTTACCTGTTTCTGTTCCCCTCTGCTTAGATTGTATAACAGCATTCCTCCATCAGAGCAGAGGGAAACTAGACAGCTAACAAAACTAGAAGGGGTGTCTCAGAATGTGAACATTGCATTCCATGAAACTACCCTGTCACGGTACTTCTTGGTGAATCAACTGGAAATGTAAGATTCAATATATGTGTTTTTTTTCTGAGCACATCTGAGTCCTTGTTGTGACAGGTACTGTAACCAACATGGATTTAGGAGAGGTTCATCCTGTTTAACAAATTTACTTGAGTTCTTTGAGGAAGCTTTCTCATGTTCTTACTTCACAGTGGTCCTTTAATATGTAAAAAATATAAAATGTATTATCTGTGTGTGTGTGTGTGTGTGTGTGTGTGTGTGTGTTGGGGGGGAGGCAGAATTTCTAGCCACGCCCCTGGCTGTAGGCTACAACAACCCTGAAGTAGGAATTGCTACAGTATTAAATATTCATGAACCATTCCGTGGCAACTGTTACCTGTCTGTCTATATAAAAATGCTTTGAACTCCTACTTTTACTTTAAATAGTTGGTTTAAACTGCGGCAGTCCAAGGGTGTTTGGAAAAAGGTGAGTTTGTTCAACAAATAAGTCTATATTTCAATAGCATGCAAAATGTAAGAAACCTCACAGCTCATTCATTTAGTGGGTTTTATGAAAAGTCCAGTGAAATTGTGTTTTTTGAGATGTCTTAAGTCAGTTTCTCACAACAGAATGTAATTATTCATTCCTTTAATTCATTCATAAATTGTATAGTTTTGTTTCTTATAGGATTAGATATATGCACTTTAGATTGGCTGAATGAATCATTTACATTGTATTCATATCATATTTATATTTAAGCAATAACGTAAGAGACGGAGTGCAGTTGAACTGTAATGTATCACAGCTGTGATTATCTTCGGTCTGAATTTCATTTTGCTTGTTATCCAAATTTTGAGAAATGCATGAGCAGTTGAGACGACCTTAAGATTGTTTAGAGAAACTGTCCAAAGCATCCAAGAAAAAGCGTAATACAAAAACCTTGACAATTCTTAACTGTTAAATAAGAAATATCTCGTTCAGTGGCACTTCCTGTTTGCATAAAATAGATCTGAAACACTTCTGATCCAATACATAAAAAAATTGACTATTATTTATGCTAAATAACTTAATACTCCCAATAAATCATGTGAGAGAAATATTGAATTATTGTATTAAAGTCTTAGTCTCAGCACTGTACCTTACGTACTCATGCTTGTTAAAAATTCAAACATAACAGCTCATTTCGCAGTCAGCTAGCTGGTCCAAACACTAACAAACTTTGGTTAAAATTGTTTCATGAAAATGTTACATGTCTAAAATCCAGTTGCAACATAGGGGAGGTCACTGCACATGTAGGCTATACAGTATACTACACCAGTTCATGGTGTATTTTAGTAGCAACTGAGGTACAGCTCTGAGAGTACAGACCGAGAGACCTGAAGGGGTAGAGAGACTCTAGTTCATCGATTCACTCACCAACTCGTATATTTGGTTTGGAACTAAACTAGAGACTCTCAGTCATTCATTCACTGTAAACGTATGGCTTCAATCAGGTTTAGTTTCCAGCCAATCACCTTCTTACTTAAAGTACGCCCTTACATGCTTCAGCGGCTCTCATTGGCCAAATTCAAGGAGGGAAGCAGCTTTCATGTCATATTTCTGAGGACCAGCAAAAGAACCTAAAGAATATATCTTTACAGGGAAGTGAACATGAGTGATTAGTTCCTGTAAGAAACTTGTTCCCTGCAAGCGAATCATTTGCAAACGTTACACCATTAGCTAGTAAGTCAGTGTAGGTGAGTAATGGAAGAAGAATTAGTTCAAAAGTGGAGAAAGCAGGACATACAACTCTTTTTTCAGACAATAAGTAACTTGATAGTCAGTCTTGCTACAACGCGACTCATGCGTTCCTGAAAATCCTCGCATTCACTAAAATCACATGGATTTTTAAATCCACATACAAAGAATAACCCCCAGATTAACAACATTTTATTTTCTGTTGTTTTCATCTCTCCCTTCTTGCTCCTGTGGAGTTGTTGTTTTTACTTCCGTAAGAAGTGTGAAAGTGATTAATTGTCATTGTTGACAGGACACAGTACACTACAACAGTGCGTCCTATGAATTTGAGGAGTGAGCTGTGTAGGGGGCAGTACCTTTCTCAGAGTACCTCAGTGATACCTTGCTGGTTGGGGACTTGAATCAGCAACATTTCAATCCCAATTGCACTTCCCTAACCATTACGTCACCACCAAAATTGTAATCACATCTTGATTTACTTGATTTGCCTGGCTGGCACTACACAGACATCCTAATTTTCCCAAATTTGAAAATGAGGAAAATACAGACCAATAAGCTCAAAAAATGAAGAGTGTGATTTGTAAAAGAAGTGAAATGCAAGTCCTTCCCTTGTTCACTCAGGGATGTTTTGAACTCAGCAAAATCAGGATGCACTACATCTGCAATTACAGATGCACCCTTGGTTTCACATAATGATCTCCAAGGGTGCTGCAATCAGCACCCTTCTGAAGAATCAGATTCATGGATTCAATAGTGCCATGTTTTAAATTATAATTAAAACTGCTGCACGTTCAACTCACTGAGCTGTGTGGTGGCCAGAGGAGCAGCGAAAACACACTAGGGGCTGAAGGGCTACAAGACAGTGAGGGGGGAAGCAGGATGACCAGTGACACCTGCTGGCCAAAATTCAATAAAATTGTATTTATATAGCGCTTTTAACAAGTCATTGTCACAAAGCACTTTACATATAACCGGCCTGAACCCCCACCAAGCAAGCCTGAGGCGACAGTGGCAAGGAAAAACTCCCTCTAGCAGGAAGAAACCGTGAGAGGAACCTAAACTCGGACGGGGACCCCATCCTCCTCTGGGTGACCGGGGAGCATGAAACTGTATTTACATTGACATTAGTATATGATTAATGATTAATTTATCATTTTAAAGAAGTTAAGATATAAAATAGTCTGCAGTTGTAGTTGCTTCGACCGCATGCTAAGATCCACTCAGTAACATTGAGCTAAAGCTGGTTCAGTATTAAATTGGAATTGAGTTCAGGTCCATATAGTTTAAAAGTCCCAGTTGGTTTCACATAATGATCTCCAAGGAGTTCAGGTGAGGGTTCAAACAGTGAAGTGTCGGCTTTGGATCAGCTCAGAAAAGCGAATATGGAGAAGAGTGTTATAGCCCTACACCTAACCTCCGGCAGTACTAAAGTAACTATGGCAGCCTGGTCAAAAGGGGACAAGACACATAGGTCAGGGTCGATGGGCACCGACCATCCATAAAAATCCAATACTTGAAGTGGACCGAAACGACTTTCTCTTTTTCTTCAGAGTATTAGGAACATTTCTTGTTGTCAGCAGCACCTATTTTTTTCTCACATCAAGCACTTTGCGAATCCATTTAATGAATGTTATACTCCAAAGCAACCCTTAGGAAGTATTGAAAAGGTATATTGTTAAACTGCTTGATGCATATGGGTAATGTGGCAGTTTGTGACAAACCTGTTTTGAACTGAATAGGAAAACACAGTACAGTCAAACCTCAGATCGCGAGTAACTTGGCTTGTGAGTGTTTTGCAAGACGAGCAAAAATTTTAAATAAATTATAACTTAATGTCTTGCAATACGAGTACGTATCCACTTCGTGTGCCGAGCGTCACGTGATCTGAACCAATAGTTATTATCTCTTAGCATTTGCATTTTTTAAATTTGTGTCCAAGTGTAGCGACTTTTCTTTAGAAACGGTACTAGAACAATGGCCCCCATCAAGCAGAAAGTTGAAAAGAAGGCGGTAAACAGAAGGAGGTGATTAAGGTGGAGGTTAAGAAGGAAATAAATACCCGTTGTTGTGTTCTTATTGTTAATGGTTACATTTCATTATTGTCGAGTGAGTTTGCCCGTGTCTTGTGTTTAGCCGGTCCAATCCTCGTGTGTAATTCGCTTACGTAAATCCCCCACTGTGTGTGCGTCTTACAGTTCGGGGTCTGACAACCCTGTGTTTACTATGTGTAATTGGGTTTTGATGCTTGTTGGGTGTCTGATGTAGTCCTTTTCAGGACTACCAATAAAAAGTGTGTTCTCTCCGTGAAGTGAGTTTTCGTGTCTATCTGTGTTCCTGCAATGCTTCAGCCCACCTGACGCCACAATACTTTTACTTTATGTTTTGTATTAATCATTTTTATATGAATATTTTTGGGTTATGAAACCAATCATCTGAGTTTCCATTATTTCTTACGGGAAAATTTGCTTTTATATATTTGGATTACGAGCACGTTTCCGGAATGAATTATGCTCAGTTTTATTGTACCGTCATTAAACAGGTCTGGAAGTTGGTCTTGGAAAATGTTTGGAAAGTTGTTGCGGAAAAAGGGAAATGGAGGAAGTACCCCAAAGACAATGGAGAACAAATCAGAGCTCCTTGATAATCCATGGAGGCCTGTTAAATGGGACACTGGGTATGAAGCCAGTTTTTGTCAAATTTTATATACAGTTTTTATTTTTTATGAGTAGCAGTTTTATAATTTTATGCATATATTTCTAAAATATGTTTGAATACTCTTCCCATTGCCTGTAATCGGAGGGTCACTAGTTGCCATGGTTGGAAGAGTGTTCACTGTTGGGCCTTTGTGTAAGACCCTTAAGTTTGGTTTCTCAAATGTGCACAGCCTTGTAATATGTAATAAGATATAGCATTATTTGTATCCCTGATGAATTTTTACTAATTTCCATTTCCAATTTAAATATCTATTTCTTTAGGACAAAAAACGATCTCAAGCAATCTCTGCAAAATTACGCACCCACTATTGATTCAGTGCCTCAGGCTCGGATTCTTCTAGTTGGTGCAATTGGTGCTGGAAAATCGAGCTTCTTCAACTCCATCAACTCTGTCTTCCGTGGCAACATAACAGGCCAAGCCAGGGCAGGAATGAAAGCCGTCAGCCAGACAACAAAGGTAATATAATCGCCTGAGTCATCATGTTATATTGTGAAACTCTATGCTCTACATCTGCTTTGTTTAGTTATATTGCCTGGATTGGGAATACATATGGTCCGGGTACCAGCCTTCAGCAGCAGGCACTTTCTCGTGAGTGTGATAAGTCAAAATTCATTTGGCTGATCTTTTTCAAACTTTGCAGGAACTTTATCTGGGGTATGTACTGGACTTAGTCAAATTTGAGACAGATTGCACAAAACTCAAACATGACACATAGTGATGGAAAAGAAAGGGCAGTTTGGACATTTGATCCTGTTGAGTGCGATATTTCAAAAATAATATGAAGGGTCATTCTCCAACTTTACAGACACGTTTTATAGATGAACAACTGGAACTGAACAAAACTATTCGATAGATCTTGATACTACACTAGAAAAACATTAAATGCATGACAATCTACACCTGACTCCATTTTGAGACACATTTCCAAAAAGATGAAGCAACATTGCTATGTGGCAGCAAAGGAAGGAAAGAACAGCTGTTAAAGACACATGGTCTTGTGGACACGTAAAAGAATTTTATGGATCTTTTTCAACCTTTGCAGACACATTTTATGGGTGACCAAATTGAAGTCTTCAGAGGCAGATCACCAAAAAACTGAAGTAGTGCCGCATCATTATAGTGACTTGGTCCTGCTAGTATGCTAACTTGCAAAGTATTTCACAGAGGTTTATTTATATAGCACCTTTTGTACACTGTGGTCATTCAAAGTGTTTTACACATAATATAAAAATACAGAATAAAGAATTTAAATTCAAAAAGGATATAAGAACAGAATTTTAAAACATGATTAAAACATCCATCCATTTTCCAAACTGCTTATCCTACTGGGTCGCGGGGGGTCTGGAGCCTATCCCGGAAGCAATGGGCACGAGGCAGGGAACAACCCAGGATGGGGGGCCAGCCCATCGCAGGGCACACTCACACACCATTCACTCACACACAGACTCCTATGGGCAATTTAGCAAGTCCAATTAGCCTCAGCATGCTTTAGGACTGTGGGGGGGAAATGGGCGTACCCGGAGAAAACCCCACGATGACATGGGGAAAACATGAAAACTCCACACACACATGTGACCCAGGCGGAGACTCGAAGCCAGATCCCAGAGGTGTGAGGCAACAGTGCTAACCACTGCACCACCATGCCACCCCCGCTCCTGGAAAATGATTCCTTAAAAAGAGTGGGAACCCTGACTAACATGGAATATTTACTGGAGAAGAAATTTCAGGAATGGACTTTATTGCATGGGTGGCATCCTATCACAGTACCATGCTTGATTTCACTGAGAGTAAGCATGAATGAAGCACTGACACCTGGCCACACCCCCCCCACTTTTATGGTGCTGACGGGGACGTATCTGGATCGCGTTTCACCTTTGCGTTGTTCATCAAATTACTATGTGTGGCGTTACTGAGGGAGGAAGTAGCGAGGGAATACGGAAATGGACAAGCCGACTACGCCACTCTGGGAATTGCACCCAGAGAATTAGAATACCGGAGTTCAAAACCCACTCCAATATAAAAGGACACAGATTCATGATCACCATAGGGGAGACGCGAAGACCATAAACACTCCCTTTATTAGGCTGCTGTTAACACTCCAAAATAAAAACACAAAGAAACCAAACAGCAGATTACTAAAACCAAAATCACAGCACAAATACTACAGATCAAATCATATTAAAAAACACTCCAATCACACGACAAAAGAGGAAACCCAAACCAGGCAGCTGTTATCGGGAGGGGAATGGGAGGCATACAGTCAGACAACACTCTAAGGGGTCCCGCAGTACATGATGCAGGTACATCCACCCAAGGGGTGGGCTAAAAGAACGCCACGCGACCACGCAGCGCGGTATCGCCCGACACGGATCCTCACCGCCCAGCACCAAGCCTTCCCAACGACACCCCCCCAATGTACATCCAATCAATAAAACATATTAATACTTAAAACCAATTAAAACATAAAACATCCGGGCGAAACAGCAGCAATTGTAGTGACTTAGTATCCCGTTGATGGTCTGGCTCACGTCGGTCCGGGACACTCCAAGTCGCGATCCACTACAAATACAAACACAGTATTAGGTATGCCCCTACTACCCAAACGTTGGTAAAAGGAGACGAGACATACCTGGCAGATTACACGCGGTAAAAGTTGGAAAACCTTAAAAGCCGAAGCAACCGCAAGCTGCTAGATTTACCAAGCCCTTGCAACTGTAAGAAAGATACCAAAGCACATTACAACCACCCATACAGCAAGCAAACGACCCCGTCCACTGATGCCCTACCTGCAGCGTTGGATATAGCCACAACTTCCGGAAAAGGAGATACTAGCGCACGGAGAGTCACGTCACGCTTGCAAATCAGTCACACACGCAACCACAACCGGGTCCTATATACGCGTGTTGATTGCTTAATTGTTGCAGCCAGGTTAATGAAATTACCATGCCCCAACCAGATCGCACCCTCCAGCTCCACCTCATTACAATCTACCCCAGGATTTTGCATCGTCGTCCCGACGATGGACAGCTAAAACCAAACCCAGGGTTACTGCCAAGGTCTAAACATAGCCCCTACTGCATGAGACACAGGTCCGGAAGAACTCTCAGCCCCTAAGGCCACGCCCCCTACCGACCTAGGAAGATGATAAAGATTAGTATGTCGGCCTGCAGTGGTCCTGGCGGTTCTTCGTATCCCTACCCCACTGGTACTTGGCTGTTCCATCACTTGAGTGGTGACTACAGAGGGTCTTGAAGGAGTACCCGTATGCCAAGAGGCACATTCCTCCCCGCCTACCCCAGAGTGAATTGGCATGTCTGGAGGCAACGCTGCAGCTAACGACTGGGGGCACTGGGAAAGACCTGTACAGGCAGCCCCCGGGGCAGATGACACTGTATTCCCCTCCACTGCAGGGATCCGAACCCAGAGCTCCTGCTCAAACGAGTCCTCGGAGGTAGCCACCTCTTCAGCTGGAAAAGGCTGAGGATCACCTTCGACTTCACAACCAACACAGGGCTTAAGCATGGTCCGATGAACATGCTTGACCTTCTCTAGAGCATCAACTGGTGCGACAGTATAAACCACACCCCCCAACCTAGGGGTTTTCAATACCTTATGCACCACTGAACTCCAGAGGTCTTGGATTTTATGTCGGCCCCGGACTCCAAGATCACGTACATACACTAACTGATTCTCCTGTAACGGTGCAGCCTTCGCCCGGTAATCATGGCGCTCCTTACGCCGCCCTGCGGCCATAGCAAGACGCTCCCTGGCACCCTCAAAAGCTAGCTGAAGTCGGGTTTGATGCTCCACTATCCAGTCGTTCACTGTACCAGGCACTGGTTCTTGAACCCTGCCCGACAAAAAATCCACAGGCAGTTTGGGATCTTGTCCAAACATAAGAAAGTATGGTGTCTCACCAGTAGATTGATGCGGTGTAGTATTGTAACTAAATGTCACCTGGGGTAAACATGCTGACCAATCCCTCTTCTGGGACGCAGGGAGTGTCCGCAAAAGATTGTGCAAAGTACGATTGAAACGCTCACACTGACCGTTACCCGCTGGATGATAAGGGGTAGTACGTGACTTACTAACACCATACAAAATGCAGAGTTGATGCATCAAGGCACTCTCAAAATTACGGCCCTGGTCGGAATGAATACGACCCGGAACTCCCAATTTGTAAAACCACTCGGTCACCAAAACATGCGCCACTGTTGAGGCGCGTTGGTCCCGTGTTGGTATAGCCAAAGTATACTTACTGAAGACATCAGTCATCACCAACACATTCTCCACCCCATTACGTGCTGGCTCCAAAATGGTGAAATCCAAGGCTACGATTTCATTGGGTCGTGAGGCCAATAAGTGTCCCATGTAGCTGTGGGGAACAGGCTGAGAGTCTTTACTGACCTGGCAGCGTTCACACTCCTGGCACCAGCATGTAATATCAGACGCCATTCCTGGCCAATAACACCGCTGCCGCACTAGCTGACTCGTTCTCTCGATACCTTGATGACCATGATCTTGATGAAGCTGTTTCAGCACCACCACCTGCAAAGACCTGGGCAAGACCAGCTGGAACACCTCTTCACCCCCATCAGGACGGAGAATCCTCCGATACAGCACCCCATCCTTTTCCACCAGACGGTCCCACTGACGTAACAACAAGGCTGAAGATGATAGCTGACCCCGTTCCACAGCAGTAGGACGCTCCCTCCTATTCCAAAAGGTCAGGATGCTACAAATATCAGGGTCAGCTTCTTGCTGAACTCGCAAGTCGACCGAAGAACACTGCGGAAAGACCGAAACAACCGCCTGTGACGCAAAGATGCAATTACTGGGTACCGGGGTCTGCTGCACGACAACTGGGACAGCCGTCCCAGGACGATCTGAGGCAGAACTAGGCGGTAGATGTTGCCGAGACAAAGCATCGGCATTTCTATTACTAGTACCCGACCGATACTTCAGCTCATAATCAAACACCGCAAGTTGAGCCGCCCACCGCTGTTCGGTGGCACCCAGCTTGGCGGTAGAAAGATGGGCGAGGGGGTTATTATCAGTAAACACAATGCACTTAGCGCCCAACAGGTACTCACGAAATTTTTCCGTCATGGCCCACTTCAGCGCAAGAAACTCGAGTTTCATGGAGCTGTAGTTTGACATGTTCCGCTCCGCGGGCCTCAAGCCCCGACTAGCATATGCAATAGGCCGAATAAGGCCACCCTGTTCTTGAGAAAGGACAGCACCCAGGCCCCCATGGCTTGCATCTATTTCCAATCGAAAAGGCAAAGAAAAATCGGCATAGGCCAACACTGGTGACCCCACCAATCTACTCTTTAAGCCCTCAAAGCTAAGCTCACACTGTGCAGTCCATGCAGAAGCCAGAGAACGACCTGAAGCGCCTCGCGACTTTGTCCCGACTAGCTCTGCCACTAACTTATGCAAAGGGGCTGCCAGCTGTGCAAATCCCTCCACAAAACGGCGATAGTAGCTAGTGAACCCCAAAAAGGAGCGGAGCTCAGAAACATTAGAAGGCCTCTTCCACGTAGCCACAGCCTCAACCTTTTTAGGGTCTGTCGAGACACCCTGGCTTGAAATCACATGACCCAAGTAACCAACTTCCTTCTGAAAGAAAGCACATTTCTCCAACTTGGCTTTAAGGCCCTCCCGCTGTAGCCGTCCAAGTACCAACTCCAACCGTTCCAGATGCTGTAAAACAGAGGAGGAAAAGACCACCACATCATCCAAGTAGAGCAACAATGCCTGACAATGCTGATCCCCAAAGATTCGCTGCATCAACCGTTGAAAGGTACTAGGCGCGTTACAAAGCCCAAATGGCATTCGGTTCCACTCAAAAAGCCCAAAAGGCGTGCAAAAGGCAGTCTTGGTCCTATCCGATTCCGCAACGGGCACTTGATTATAACCACTGGCTAGATCGAGGGTAGAAAACCAGCATGCACCTGAAAGGGCATCCAAAGATTCCTCGATGCGAGGCAATGGAAAAGCATCCTTACGGGTCTTACTATTTAGCTGCCGATAATCCACACACAACCGAGGGCTACCATCCTTTTTCCTAACCAGAACGATGGGGGACGCATAGGGACTGCAACTCTCCCGAATGACCTGTGCCTCAAGCAGCTGTTGGATATGGGCCTTCAGTACCTCATACTCAGAGGGAGGTAATCGCCGATAACGCTGACGAACCGGAATGTCATCCAATAATGGAATCTCGTGGGAAATGAGGTTACTGCAACCCAAATCCCCATCATGTGCAGCAAACACCGAGCTAAACTTCAGCAAGACGGCCCTTACCTGATCCTGCTCTGAACTAGGCAATGCTGACAAATCAAGTTCCTGGATCCGGGTTTCAATGGAAGCATGGGCAACTTGATCGGTAACCGAACCAGCCACTGCCCTCACTTCAGCAACTCCAGTAGGTAAACTGGTTATAAGAACATCACTCAGCCTCCCCAGAATGGTACGGGGATATAACACCACTGCCTCCGTACCCACGTTAACCACTGGAATATAAGCAGTTCCCCGATCCACTTGAACCAAAGCTGAAGGGGCCAAAAGCCCTCCGGGCAACCCAGCCGCATGCGGCTCAAACAAGACAGAGCCGTGCGCAATGTGACCAGAACAGGTAGTCGGAACAAATGCAAGGACACCCCCAGGGACACGAGACGCCCTGCCTCCCCTTACACGCACAGTCCTACAGGACTCAGTAGGGATCGCATCAACCTGATGACACTGCTGCAAAGCCTGCCGGACTGACCTCGGGGCCTGCACCACAGGCGGATGTTCAACCCAAAGCGGCCCATGCTGACCAAACAGGTCGCGATAACACTTACTAATGATGTTCATCCCTAAAACACCAGGTGCTTGGGGAACTACACCCCCTGGTGGGTCCTTGACCACTAATACACCACAACCTGGTATCTCCCTACCACAAAGGGTCACATCCATTTCCAGATACCCAACATACGGAATGGCCAGGCCATTGGCAGCCCGAAGCTGCAGCCACTGACAGCTTCAATCGATCAGGCCCCCATGGTTCAAAATGGCTCCTAAAACAGCTTTCCGTAATCGTGGACACCATCAATCCAGTATCCACCAAGCAGGATACCTCCACCCCACCCATATTAACGCTGATGTGTGGACAAGATGACATTAACTGAGACACCATCCCCACCTTCTCCACTACAGAGCCAGTAGAAACCCCCTCCGCGCTGTGGCTCAACAACGCGGCGGGTACTCGTTTCCCGGCTGCTGACCAGACTGGGCAAGGCTTGACACTGAGCCGGAAGAGGGTGGGTCCCTAGGACCAGAAACCTTTGATCCCTCACAATTCCGTGCAAAGTGACCAGGTTGCTGACACCGGCGACAAATGACAGGGCCGTGAGGAGGGTGGCGAACTTGCTTAGAGGCCTGCAAAAGTGATACAGACCGAGTGAGCAAATTAATCTGCTCTTGTTGCTGTGTCAGAAGGTCCTTTAATTCTAGAAACTCCCTATTTGCGGCTACCACCCTAGGGGCAGAGTATGACTGACCTTGCAACCCATAGGAGATACCATAGGCAGCGGGAATGGACAAACTGCGACCGCGCCCACCAAAGGGGGTACCCTCACGTTCCCATCTAAGAGCCTCCCTCCGTACATCTAACAACCTCATGGAGGGTTGACACCGAACCAGTCGTTTCAACTCTCTACGGAGTGCACAATCAGCAACATGCTCCATAACTTGGTCTCTTAACATTACCTCGGCATTAGGTACCGCATGTGGCGCAGCCTGTTGAATCTTACCCATCAAACTCATTAGGGCCAATGAAAACTCAAGCAGACCCTCCCCATCCTGTTGCTTCCTAGAAAAGAAAGCTTCCTGCAACAATACATGAGAATAGGAACAACCATACAGCTCACGCAATATTGCCAGTATCCTTTCCGGGTCACCCCGTTCAACCGCGGAGCGATGTTTAATCTCCTCCTTGGCTCCCGCCTCTAAGTGGTCAAACAGAAAAAATGCTTGATCAGCAGATGACAAATGCCGAGCCCGCATACATGCTTGCACCTCGTCCTCCCATTCCTCGAAGCTCACCCCAGACCTGCCCCCAAACATGGGACACTTCCGGTCCCTAGAAATAAAAGCAAACCGGTCGGTAAAAATCACGATGCTCGGCTGAAACAGGTGGAGGTGCAGGGGCGGATTGGGTGACGGAGGGATCTGGAGCCTCTGCTCGCTCCTGGCGCAAACGATCAATATAAGCCTGGAGCTGCCCCACCAAACCCCAGAGCTGTTGCACTTCATCATCCATGACAATAAAGTAGGTGGACTACGAGACTCAGCAAATTTACGTAAAATACCGGCTCAACGGACACAAATGCTACTGTTTTGCCTCTCGGTTACATACACATTCAAAACCAAATCATAAAACAAAAGATAAAAATTCACCTATCCTTCAAAGGGAGTGATCAGGAAATCACATCTCCACCATATGCTGGTGAAGATCCTGCCGACTACGCCAAATCTGTGGCGTTACTGAGGGAGGAAGTAGCGAGGGAATACGGAAATGGACAAGCCGACTACGCCACTCTGGGAATTGCACCCAGAGAATTAGAATACCGGAGTTCAAAACCCACTCCAATATAAAAGGACACAGATTCATGATCACCATAGGGGAGACACGAAGACCATAAACACTCCCTTTATTAGGCTGCTGTTAACACTCCAAAATAAAAACACAAAGAAACCAAACAGCAGATTACTAAAACCAAAATCACAGCACAAATACTACAGATCAAATCATATTAAAAACACTCCAATCACACGACAAAAGAGGAAACCCAAACCAGGCAGCTGTTATCGGGAGGGGAATGGGAGGCATACAGTCAGACAACACTCTAAGGGGTCCCGCAGTACATGATGCAGGTACATCCACCCAAGGGGTGGGCTAAAAGAACGCCACGCGACCACGCAGCGCGGTATCGCCCGACACGGATCCTCACCGCCCAGCACCAAGCCTTCCCAACGACACCCCCCCAATGTACATCCAATCAATAAAACATATTAATACTTAAAACCAATTAAAACATAAAACATCCGGGCAAAACAGCAGCAATTGTAGTGACTTAGTATCCCGTTGATGGTCTGGCTCACGTCGGTCCGGGACACTCCAAGTCGCGATCCACTACAAATACAAACACAGTATTAGGTATGCCCCTACTACCCAAACGTTGGTAAAAGGAGACGAGACATACCTGGCAGATTACACGCGGTAAAAGTTGGAAAACCTTAAAAGCGGAAGCAACCGCAAGCTGCTAGATTTACCAAGCCCTTGCAACTGTAAGAAAGATACCAAAGCACATTACAACCACCCATACAGCAAGCAAACGACCCCGTCCACTGATGCCCTACCTGCAGCGTTGGATATAGCCACAACTTCCGGAAAAGGAGATACTAGCGCACGGAGAGTCACGTCACGCTTGCAAATCAGTCACACACGCAACCACAACCGGGTCCTATATACGCGTGTTGATTGCTTAATTGTTGCAGCCAGGTTAATGAAATTACCATGCCCCAACCAGATCGCACCCTCCAGCTCCACCTCATTACATATGCGAATGCGATTTCAATACGCGCTAATGCAGCAATTTAGAATGTGAATAGCAATCTTCGGGTGAGAGCGGTACTACACGCCCCCGATGCAGGTAAAACAAAGTAAGGTGACATGGTTTACTTTTTTGCTGATTTAACCTAATTTTTTAAACTTTAATACTTTCAACAATGGAAAAGTACACTGCATCACCGACGATGCCCCAGATTGTTAACTATGTAGAAATGCAATAGTTTGAAAAGTAGATTTTGAGTTAAAAAAGGTTGGTCACCCCTGCTGTAGACAATTACTAGTAAGATTCCCTCTTGGAACTGCACAGAGATACTCTAACCAAATTACGCCTGTTTGCATTGGAAGGAATCACCAAACCGCTAGGTCAGCTATGCCCTCAGCTTTGGTCAGCTATGCCCTCAGCTTTCTTTCCAGCCGTGAGACATTTATAAAGTTTGGTGACGCTGCCTCAGTTAATATAGTTACTACATTTATTTAACCATGTTTCTGGTAAAAGCATAAAAACAAGTCCTTGAAACCATTAATAAAATAAGACTTATTTGTGAGAGATCTAACATTAAGTAGAAATAACTTAGTAAACTGTGCACAACTCATGAAACACTGTGACTCACATTTTATGTGCTGCAGATTGGAAGCATTCACCTTACTTGTTTTTCCTTTGTTTGCACTTCCTGTTCCCTCTGTGCTTTTCATTTAGTTCGGAGACTGTGATCTGCAGCTCACACTGAATTATGAGTTTTTGGTTTTTCTGCTTCTAAAAGAGTCGCCCTGAATGACAAGAACATCTGCTGTGGCCACAGACTGGGGCTCTCTGGCTCTGCTGAGGAGCTCTGAAAAATACGGACCTGCAAGTTTTAACATTTTGCATAAATATCCCACTCGTGAGCACAAATATGAAACTCGCGAGCACAGAAAGAAGAATTGTACAGTATGTGTTTCTTTCATAATATTAAGTTCAAACCCTCTTTTTTCATTGTTAAATGTTTATTTTGTTCTTGTTTTCATAGATATGCTAACACGCCTTCGGATGCTCCCTGTGCTCGAGTGAAATTTTTGCATTTTGCAGTTTTGACATGCATGTAAACAGTTTACAGTGAAAGAACATTGGGTGGGTTTATACAATATAGTGCAGTGCAAGGTAGTTCATGTCATGTGCATCTGATGCAGGAAGTGTCTGGCGCTGATTCTTCAATGGAAGTCCAGACATGAGTGCAGAGGTGGAAGTGTGTTGAGGAGTCTGATGGCATGAGGAAAGAAGCAGTTGCATAATCTTGATGAGTTGTTCTGAATGCTCTGAAGTCTCCTTTCAAATGGGAGGGGGTTGAGAGGCCATCAGACAGGTGAGATGAGTCACTGAGTATGTCTGTGGCCTTCCAAATGCAGTGCTTATAGAAGATGTCTTGGATGGATGGTAGAGAGTCCTAATAATGTTCTCAGCTGTCCTCAGTACTCAATGCATTCTGCATTCTGAGGGTTTGCAGATTCCATACCAGACAGTGATACAGCTGTTCAGGACGCTCTCTATTGTGTCTCTGTAGAATATTGTGAGTGACGAGGGAGGAAGACTTGTTTTCTCCAGGTATGGAGATTGTGTGCTGGTGCTGTTGTGCTTTCTTTACTATAGATATGGTGTTGATGGTCAAAAAATTTAAAAGGCGGGAGGAGGAAACAGAAACAACAATCATAACAATAATAGACATTAATCACCATGGGGAGAGAAAAATAGTAATAATAAAGGTGGGATGGAGAAAACAAAGTGTAAGGGAATGCAGAGAACAAACAACCATAACACACATAACACTCATTACAAGGACATCAAACAACAAAACAGTAGTAGCAGGCTATGGTGTTGATGGTCAGTCTGAGGTCCTCAGCAATGTGCATTTCGAGGAGCCTGGTTCTCTTGATGACCTCCACAGTGGAACCACTGATGCATTATGGGGTGTGATTGGGATGGACTTTGGGTGGACTTTCCTGAAATCTATAATCATCATTTAAGGTTCTCCACATTAAAGGGAAGGTGGTTCTTTTTGCACTATGCTGCCAGCTACTCCATCTCTTCTCTGCTCGCAGATTTGCATTTTTTTTTGTTGACTAGACCAGCCACCATAGTGTCATCTGTGAACCCAACCTGCCAGAACATTGTATGGGTGAAGATCTGAACAAATTTTTTGTTATGCTAACGCGCCTTCGGATGCTCCATGTGCTTGAGTGAAATTTTTGCATTTTGCAGTTTTGTTATGGGGGTGGGCTCATGGCCCTTTCTTTCAGTGAATGCTATTGGCTGATGGCTCTTGCTTTTGTGATTCACTGCATGCTCATAAAAATGAAGTATAGCTTTACATTTTACATTATTATACGATAGATAAACCATGGTTTACATTAACCTGTTGATGTTCCTCTTTATCCACTATTGATGTGTCACTCACAAAGTAGTTGGCTTTTTTTTTTTTAAGTGGTTCTGTCACGATCTCGCTGGACGCGGGTGATCGCACAGGTCGGCGAACAAGCGGAAAGCAGGCAAACAGGCAGGATTCAGGGTATACGGGGGTTTAATGGGACTGAAATTAAATAGGACTGAAAACATCTGACGCCGACTAACATCAATTACGGACAAGGGGAACAAGCAAGACCAGGACTTAAATACACAAAGACTAATAAAAGGAAGCGGACACAGCAGGAGACAATCAGGGAAGCACACGTGGGTAATCAGGGGGCGTGGCACACACGATGAGCGGACGAGCCGGGCATGACAGGTTCAGACATCTATTTAGGACGCCTCCCTGGGAAGGTGTTTTGGGCATGTCCCACCAGGAGGAGACCTTGGGCCAGACCCAAGGCCTGCTGGAGGGATTATATCTCCCAGTTGGTCTGGGAATGCCTGAGTATAAAGCCTGAGAATATGGACCTGGATAAGCCGATGAATGAAACAACTCTTTTTGTTTGCTAGTGTTTTGTTTTTACAAGGTTGAGATCGAGTACATTATACAGATTTTATTTACTCCCCACTGTGTTTGTGAAGTAGTTTTTTGCCAGCTAACTGGAGTGTGTATATGCAGTGGAAAACCTTCCGAAGGCATCCTTTCCAGTTTTAATCTGTTACTCAGTCGTTATTTGTTGTCCTCGTGTGCGTTTGGAAGGGACTGAATCCCCAGGCTGCCCAGTAACCTGTACTGGATAAGTAGTTAGAAGATGAATGACATCATGTGTTTGTCTTCCAGTATCGCGCTTACCCGGTGAGAGCGGGTCGAGATAGACAGCCTCTCAAATTCCTACTGTGTGACACCATGGGAGTGGAACATGGTGAATATGGAGGGTTGGTGATTGAAGATATTGACAGCATCCTGGAGGGCCACATAAAAGACAAGTACACTGTAAGAACTTTGTATCTAACCTGTGTATCTAATCCTTAAAACACCTGCAGTATGAACACATGCAGGTCTGACCCTGGTAATGTCTTACAAAAGTCACATGTTTATAATTTTCTGGTCTTTTTCTCCCACAATCTCATTTACTGATTTGTTTTTAGCATGAGTGAGGTACTGTGTTTACACAAATGTCATGTGAAATAATTCATGTAACATTTTGCCTGAGTTTGTGTCACTCACACCTTTTTTCTGTTCAGTTCAACCCTATATCACCATGGAAACCTAGTGACAGACAGGCAAAGTCCCAATTGCCACTTTCGGAGAGGATCCACTGTGTGGTTATTGTGATGGACACCAACAAATTAAATATTTTGCCAGATGCAATGTGGGGGAAACTTCGTAACATCCAGCACAAAGTTGAATCATATGGTGAGTGAGTGGGGAGAACAGGGAGGGAGGTGTGGTGTGTTGTGGGGGGGTGGGATTTATTGTCAAGTTAAACTTTATTGTTGTTTCAAATTATGCAGGGGTACAACGAAATGAAATAGCATTTGTCCAACACTTTAAAAATTGCTTTACACGTCAATGAATAAAGAAATAAGTAAATATATTTTACAGTTTTACATGCAGTTTTGACATGCATGTAAATATGCATGTAAACAGTTTACAGTGAAAGAACACTGGGTGGGTTTATACAATATAGTGCAGTGCAAGTTAGTTCTTGACATGTGCATCTGATGCAGAAAGTGTCTGGCGCAGATGCTTCAATGGAAGTCCAGACAGGAGTGCAGAGGTGGAAATGTGTTGAGGAGTCTGATGGCATGAGGAAAGAAGCAGTTGCATAATCTTGATGAGTTGTTCTGAATGCTCCGAAGTCTCCTTTCTAATGGGAGGGGGTTGAGAGGCCACGGGACGGGTGAGATGAGTCACTTAGTATGTCTGCGGCCTTCCAAATACAGTGCTTATAGAAGATGTCTTGGATGGATGGTAGACGGTCCTAATAATGTTCTCAGCTGTCCTCACTACTCAATGCATTCTGCATTCTGAGGGTTTGCAGATTCCATACCAGACAGTGATACAGCTGTTCAGGACGCTCTCTATTGTGTCTCTGTAGAATGTTGTGAGTGACGAGGGAGGAAGACTTGTTTTCTCAGGTGATGGAGATTGTGTGCTGGTGCTGTTGTACTTTCTTTACTATAGATATGGTGTTGATGGTCAAAAAAAATTAAAAGGCGGGAGGAGGACACAGAGACAACAATCATAACAATAACAGACATTAATCATCATGGGGAGAGAAAAAATAATAATAATAAAGGTGGGATGGAGAAAACAAAGTGTAGGGGATGCAGAGAACAAACAAGCATGACACACATAACACTCATTACAAGGACATCAAACAACAAAACAGTAGTAGCAGGCTATGGTGTTGATGGTCAGTCTGAGGTCCTCAGCAATGTGCATTTCGAGGAGCCTGGTGCTCTTGATGACCTCCACAGTGGAACCACTGATGCATTATGGGATGTGATTGGGATGGACTTTGGGTGGACTTTCCTGAAATCTATAATCATCATTTAAGTTTCTCCACATTAAAGGGAAGGTTGTTCTTTTTGCACTATGCTGCCAGCTACTCCATCTCCTCTCTGCATGCAGATTTGAATTTTTTGTTGACTAGACCAACCACCATATTGTCATCTGTGAACCCAACCTGCCAGCACATTGTATGGGTGAAGATGTGGATCTGATCAAATTTTTAGACAGATTGTACTAAAATTTAAGTTACACAGCTTAGTGGCAGCAATGATGGTTCTTTTTTAAATTTCCCTGGAACATTCTATATATGATTTTTTTAAATTTTGAAACAAATTACAACAAAACTGAAGTAGCAGCGCCAAGTGGCAGCATAGCATAGAAAGGGCAGCTGTAGAAGACAGTTGATCTTGTGAACACGGTCACCCTAAAAGTATTCGATAGATCTATTTCAAACTTCCCAGGTGTAATATATTGGGGATGGCAAGAGGTTCAATATCTATTAACTTTCTCAGCTCTGGTTATAACGCATCCACACTCAACTTCTCTGTGTTGCCTTCTTCTACTTTCCTCTGGGCTGCCTACAATTATATGCTACTACTGCCCTTTAGTGGTTGAATCCAAGCTACTACACCAGGCTTATTGAATAGGTAGTGATCTGGGGCCTAATTCATGTTGAGAAAAATCGCACCAAACATGAAGCAGTGTCACTTAATGGGGACACATAAAAGGACAGATGCAGATCTGGTGAACCTGATTACATTGGGATTGTAATAAAGGTTTTTTGGAGAGGTTGGGAGTGTGTGTGTGTGTGTGTGTGTGTGTGTGTGTGTGTGTGTGTGTTTGTGGGGGGGGGTAAGAGATGGGGGGTGTGTGAGGTGCAGTGATGAGATGGGGGGAGGGGTGACCAAGTGGTCTGACAAAATGCACTGTCATTGTTCCAACAGCATAAACTTTCATTTAAATTAAGGCAGTAACATGAAAGTAACATGCAAAAGTAAAATGGCATTAATAAAGTATTTGGATATTCAGCAAAAACAAAGAAATTCACTTTATTAGAATGTAACAATACAAACTGAATGTTTTCCGTAGCTTTGGCAGAAATTGTATTCATGCAGTAATTGAAGGAGCTCCTGGATGCTCCTCCACACAGAGCTGCTCCATCTGTTAGTAGCTAGAGGGCTTTCTGTCACATAGAGTCCACTTTTAAAGGGTTGGGACTGAATGTTCAGACACAAACATGAGCTCAGCTGAACAAATGGGTTCAGAAAGGGTACAGTGATGCTGGCAGGTGCTTCTGAGTAAGACAGACATCAAATGTGTGAATGCTATAGGTTTGCTTAAGAAGTTCTGTCTCCTGATAACAGCTTTTTCCATACAACATAAATGTGACCAGTGAGACATTTCTGTTGATGTTTTTAGAGGTGCCTCTACTGGTGCTACTGACCCAAGTGGACAAAGCGTGTCCACATGTGGAAAAGGACATAAGAGATGTGTACCGCAGCTGCGTCTTAAAGGAGCTGGTGAGTTTCTGGGTCCAACACTGGAATCATTCCTAAAGACTGCATCGACGTATCAGGACAGAAACCTGCACCCAGTTTAAATAGGCAGTCAACTTAATTACTCAGTTGACAACCTTTAATTTGACTAATCGCAAATACTGATTTTGCGGATGATATACAATATGCAGGTGGCACAGTGGTGCAGTGCTAAGCACTGTCACCTCACACCTCAGGTCCCTTGGTTTGGGTCTCAGTCAGAGTTCCATGTGTGTGGAGTCTGTATGTTCTCCCTGTGTCGGTGTTGGGTTTCTTGTGGGTGCTCCCATTTCCCCCTACAGTCCAAAAACATGCTGAGGCTAACTGGATTTACCAAATTGCACATAAGTATGAGTGTGTCCTGTCATAGAAATGCACTGGACCCCCCACCTCTTGAATAGAGTAAGTTTATGAAAATGGGTGGATGGAAAATATGTGTATTGATGATGTGAAAAATGTACATGAAATTTCAAACACAGCAGCAGCACTGTGTCACCTCTGAACTGGCAGTTTTACCAGATATCTATGGAAGACCAATTAAAGAAAATTTGCTGGCCAGTACTTGACATCCCCTTTATCAACTTCCCCCCACCAAAATGACTGTGTGTAGCACCGTGGCCTCACACCTCCATGGTTGTGGCTGTGGATCCCACCTCCACTCCATGGCTGTGCAGTCGATATGTGATATTGTGTGTTTCCCCCATGGCTGAAAACCTGCATGTGGGTGAAGAGATGTCTAATCTGCCCACAGTGTGTCACCTGCAATGAGCCAGCATCCTGGCCTGGGTGTCTTCTTCCTCAGGTCCTCTGCAGGATGGGTGGTGATGGGTGATAGACTGATGTCTAACATTTCACTGCCCTGAAGAACTCTACAGCTTTCATTGTGCATTCAGATTTCTGCTGTTTTAATACTGGCTTATTACAATCCTGTTTGACAATACTCTACCAATACAGCAGCTGAAGAAAATCTATTTCAAGAGGAATATATGTGTGAACTGCATGTCTTTCTGCAGATCTACAACGTGAGTGACCGTCTGGGCATTTCAGTGTCGCAGGTGCTTCCAGTGAAGAATTACTCCCATGAGATTGCGCTGGATGAGAACTGTGACATCCTGCTTCTCACTGCAATGCAACAGATGCTAAACTTTGCTGACAATTACTTTGACGATTGTAATAATGGCACACAGTAGAAATGTTCCAGAAACATGTGTGATCAGTGCCATCACATTTCTCTGATGGTGCTGAGAGTCACTGTCCAGCTGTTGTGCCCAATACCAAGTTATATCCCTACTCGCTATACTTATGCAGAAATCTATTTCTTTACCTTAATTACACACAAGCCTTTTTTGTAAGTTAAATTTAAAATTCTCTTTTTACTTGGTGATGTATGATGTGTGCATAAAACCAAAGATATAATCAAGTGTACAGTGTAACCCTACACTGGATTAGATGCTAAGCTAATAAAAATAACTGGTAATTCTCAATTGAACTCTGTCAATCTTAACCATAGTTTGGTTCAGTGCATTACATCTATATTTTGAGTTTGCTTGTGTGTTTCTGTCAGACTGATTACTAGACTTTGGATTTCAAAATGATTAACTCAAACAGTATCTCTTATTTGTTGATATTTTGATTAAAATTAATCTTCCATTTGGGACTATGACGATGTCTTTGTTGTGTCTTGAATTATTTCTAAGTCATTGCTATTACTATTGCAGGTCAGTAGATGGCGGTAGGGGAATGTGGAAAAGAAAAAAGGGTTGTTGTTGCAACGCTGTAGAGAGAGTGAAGGGTAAAGGGTGAAATGCGGAACTGTTTACAAACACGGATGCCATGTTTACAAACAGACGTGTCGCAAACGACGCACGTTACCTAATCACTTTCTTCCTTTCAACTGGTGCTGCCAAAGCGTCCATTAAACAAGAGAATTAACAAACTATTTGCTGTATGTTTACTCAATATTCTTGCTCAAAGATTTCTCGGTATTCTAATGATCACATGATCAATTCCTTCTTGGTCAGGAGTTCATGTAATTGTTCTAGATGTTGCCCCAAATGTATATAGAATGCATGCATTCATATTTTATAAAGACTAATAAAGTGATGTGGTCTTTTTTCTGGAGCTGTATATGCATGTAAATTAATACGCAGTTTGGTCACAATGATTTAGTAATCAGTTTGGTCACATATATTTGTAATATTTTAATACATGAACTTCCTCCATTATATGTTATCTGTATTATTTTTAAGCATAAATATACAAATAAATATTTATTTGAGTAATTGCGCAGGAATTTCTTCTGGTCACCCCCATAAACACATGAACACAGGTAATAATTAAAATCAACAAATCATTATGTATGCAATTCTTTGTGACTTATGAACAAAAATTAATACAACATACAGTTATGGTCATTAGAATGCTAAGTCGCTACACGCATGCTATCTTTACTCATTCACAATATTATAGAAGCAACTTCCTATAGTACCTATTTATCGGAAATGTACTTGACAGAACATTACCTATAACAGAAATCCCATCAATATACATACAGTAGTGTCATTAATTGCCGTACCGTGTGTAATTCTCAGGAGTGGGTGGGGCCAAAGATAATTAACCATAATTTTACAAGTTCTATCATATTTACAAAATACCATCTGAAATTAAATTCTGCCCTGATTTTATCATGGGAACTGCTTTTGACTCGCCAATTCCATAGACATTTATATACACAATATACTGCATGTTGTATTTTCTGAAATTAAATTCATTATGTAGAAATTGTTCCTCAGACGGTGATATATATATATATTTTTTGGACAGGACAAATTCTGTCCTCTCAGACAATACATGACATGTCCTGGGGACTGATGGCCACATTTAATGTCCATGGACTTTTATATAGAGATTGCACAGCAGACCTTATTTATTATTCCAGATCAATGGTTTTATTCAATAATATGTAGAAATTATTCTTCAATGTTATACATGTCACGCCCTCTCAGGCGGAACCCGCCGCCCACTCCTCATCAGCTCCGCCCAAGTAGGCAGGGTTCCCCAGGTGTTCCGTATGTCTCACTAATGAGACTCCTAGATAAGCCAGGAACACCGACAGCTCACTGCGAAGTATTGTGCCATGTCAATGAGCCTTACCAAGCATTTACTTGTCTTTCGTGTTCCCAGTATTCCTTACCTGCTCCGTGTTCCTGCCGTGCTTGCCTTACCTTGTCCTCTTCCTTTCCCCAGACTCTCTCCCGTACCTGACCCGCCTTACCTGCTGAGCCCGGCTTCTCCTGTTCCCCTTCCGCTGTGTGGTCGTGTCCCGTGTGATCGTGTAGGACTGACCTTCCGGCTATCGACCCCAGCTTTCGGCTTTCGACTACCCATTACTGATTACCCCTTGGCTCCATCTCTTACTGCACCTGCAATAAACCGTCTTGCTGTGCGCATTTCTGGATCCCTGTTTGGTTATTCTGCCTTCGGTCACAATACATTTTGTAAAGGACAATTTCTGCCCTTTAAGACAATATAACACAATCCCTGGAGACGAATTTCCGTATGCCATTCCATTTTACATTCAAGTTCATAACTGTCATGTAAAAATGAGTCCACAGGATGAATCATATATAATTTTAAAGGGCAGAATTTTGTCTTTAAGAAACTATATAAAAAAAAAACAAAAAAGACAATAGTATTGTTGTCACGATCCGTGGATACAGGTAAGGCGTACGGGCAGGCAAGCGGGCATAAAGCAGGCGAAGTACGGGGAAATACTGGGGATTTATTGGGGAACAGGAACGAGGAAGCACGGACATCGACGAAAATCAGGTAATATCAATGACGGACAATCAACTCTGGCAAGACAAGGACTCAAATAGACAGGACTGATCAAAATAACTAGACACAGCTGGCGACGATCAGGGAAACACACGTGGGTAATCAGGGGGCGTGGCACACATGAGGAGCGTACGAGCCGGGCATCACAATTGTATTGTCACAATTTTATTGAATTGTATTTTTCACAAAATTGACAAACATGGATGAGGCTTAGTGCAAACATTGTCGGTCCCCAGTTACAGCAGGTCAGAGACTAAATGCTGCTCCACACAGCACTTGAACTGCATGTATTAACTGTAATAGGTAGTACAGACTATTGGCCCAATACACAGATGATATTTAGCTTCACATTTTAAACTACTGTATGAATGGTGTCTGTACAGCTTAAACTGTAGAAGTATCATGGCAAAATAATAATAAGGCAATCACAAATATTCAATTCAATCCAATTTTATTCATATAGCACTTTTTACAACAGCACTGTCACAAAGCAGCTTTACATGTTACTGGCTCCCAGCGCCTAAAGAACAAGCCCAAGGCGACAGTGGCAAGGAAAAACTCCCCAAGCTGAAAATAGGAAGAAACCTTGAGAGGAACCAAGACTCAAAAGGGGGCCCCATCCTCCTCTGGGCGACACCGGGAGAGTTCATCCAGTTTAAATAATCCAAAAGTGTATGTCTAGATCTAGAAGGTTTAGAAAGTCTCTAATGGATCCTGCAAAAAGACCTCGGAAGGGTTCACCTGTCATAAAGTCTGATTTTTCCAATGGTGAGCCACTGGGTCTCATTGGGTTTTTGTAAGTATAATGTTAAAATACGGAGGTCCTACAGGCCTCAATATAACAACTTAGCTATGAAGGTGCATTGGAAGGTAGCGCAGACATTTCTTAAGGGGGCATCCAGAGATATCACCCCCCCCTCCAATCCAGCATCAATGTTTCTCCACTAGTTGTGAGGGGTCCTTTGTCATTCTGTATGACATCCAATAGAAAGTCCATTTTATGCAGCTGTATGGAGTCCAGTAGGTCTCAGCAGGGTGCCAGTGATGCAGGGCCTCTGCAGTGTTCTTTCACTGTAAGCTGTTCACATGCATATTTATAAACTGAAATAATCTTCAGTCAAACCTACAGCACAGCCCTAATCAAAAGGTACATTATGTACAACATATTTACTTATTTCTTTATTCATTGATGTGTAAAGCAATTTTTAAAGTGCTGGACAAATGATATTTCATTTTGTTGTACCCCTGCATAATTTGAAATAACATCAAAGTTTGACTTGACAATGAATCCCACCCCCCACAACACACCACACCTCCCTCCCTGTTCTCCCCACTCACTCACCATATGAGTCAACTTTGCGCTGGATGTTACGAAGTTTCACCCACATTGCATCTGGCACAATTTTTAATTTGTTGGTGTCCATCACAATAACCACGCAGTGGATCCTCTCCGAAAGTGGCAATTGGGACTTTGCCTGACTGTCACCAGGTTTCCATGGTGATCTAGAGTTGAACAAACTCAAGCAAAGTGTTACATGAATTATTTCACATGACATTTGTGTAAACACAGTACCTCACTCATGCTCAAAACAAATCAGTAAATGAGATTGTGGGAGGAAAAGACCAGAAAATTATAAACATGTGACTTTTGTAAGACATTATCAGGGTCAGACCTGCATGTGTTCATACTGCAGGTGTTTTAAGTATTACATACACAGGTTAGATACACTGTTCTTACAGTGTAGTTGTCTTGTATGTGGCCCTTCAGGATGCTGTCAATATCCTCAGTGTTCATCCCTCCATGTTGAATATGTTCCACTCCCATGGTGTCACACAGGAGGAATGAAAGAGGTGGTCCGTCTCGACCTGCCTTCACCTGGTAAGTGCGATACTGGAAGACAAACACATGATGTCAGTCATCTTCTAACTACTTATCCAGTACAGGTTACTGGCCAGCCTGGGGATTCAGTCCCTTCCAAACGCACATGAGGACAACAAATAGCAACTGAGTAACAGATTAAAACTGGAAAGGTTCGGAAGGTTTTCCACTGCATATACACACTCCAGTTAGCTGACAAAAAGCCAATTACTATGTGAGTGACACATCAATACTGGATAAAGAGGAACATCAACAGGTAGCTAGGTTAATGTAAACCATGGTTTATCTATCGTATAATAATGTAAAATGTAAAGCTTTACTTCATTTTTATGAGCATGCAGTGAATCACAAATGCAGGAGCCGTCAGCCAATAGCATTCACTGAAAGAAAGGGCCATAGAAAAAAAAAAAAAAAAAAAAACTTGCAGACTTGGGTCTTACTGCTGACTCCCCAACCCGACCTGACCTGTTTAATAAGGCATTCGTAGCTATCTGCCCCTAGGAGAACTTGACGATGAACCATGTGATCGCATGTCGACGAGATCAATCAATCTCACAATACTCTGTCTCAACAGCTCAGGTCCCAACAATGGCAGCTGGGTGTGGTTAGGAAAAAAGGGGTTGGAATTCATGCATAAGCCTAGCATTGGTATTTCTCAGGTATTACATCTCAGCACCAGGTGTAAAGTGAAAGTGAATGTAGTTAATGTTGAGAAAGATGACATTCTGTCTAAAGACTGAGCTGCTTAAATCCAACCGTGTGTATGCATATTCGCTTAAATTTGGAATTTTGCCTGTCGTATGAAACATGGTTCTTTAGGTAAGATAAAAAGGGATAAGCAAGCAAAGGATGAAAATGAAGATCAAAAGTCTCACTATTATATTAATATTGATCAAGTTCGTCATTCATTCTGAGGGTATGTATCATTTAAAAATATGACCTACATTTTGTATTTGGTGACTCGTATAATAATGTTTAAGAAATTGTAAATGAAATGGGTTTGTTTTAAGTACCCTAAATAATGTAGAAATATTTGCTTACCAAATACTCAAGTATTGATTTATAATTGATGATTTCTGCGTATTATGCAAAGCTTTGCGGCATACAGTAATTTTATATCTCTTATCCCTGTGGTAGGTTTCCTGCTACACGGCTCTGTTGGTCCTCTAACAGCCTGGCCTGGAGGAGCTGTACTGCTGCCCTGCTTTGTGGACAGACCCCTGTCTTTGGAGGAGCTGGAGGTGGACTGGAGAAGGACTGATTCAGACACCATCGTGCACCTATTCCAGGATGGTCAGAGCAGACCTGAATCACAGGGGGACGCCTACAGGGGCAGAGCCCACATCTTCACTCAGGAAATCTCCAAAGGCAACTTCTCTCTGCTGCTTGAGGGTGTGAGGACTGTAGATGCAGGAGTGTATAAGTGTGTGGTTTACACAGAGCAGGAGAAAAATGAAACACGGGTGGAAATACAGGAAGCAGGCAAGTCAGCCTTTCTGTTTATGGATTAAGTATTATTATCACTTATTTTGGAGTTCATTCATTCTATTAGTGTGAAAAATACAGTATAATTACTTTTGGAGTTATTTCTTCCCTGTAATTTTGAAACAAAAATCTTTCATCTTGCAGGCTCCTAATGGCAACATTTAAGAAGTCATAATTTAAAGGTTAAAATGGAATCAGCTCAAACTATCTGAGAGTCGTCCCTAAACCGGTGGGGAAAAACTCACAAATGTCAGGTTGCCAGGTTGTGTGAATATTCCTCTTCTTGTTCCAGAGCGGCTGGTGGTGACGGGTGCAGATGAGCCTGTCTATGCACATGCTGGAGAGGATGTGACTCTCAGCTGCTCTGTGGACACCCATGTTAATGTGACAGAGCTTCAGGTGAAATGGAGAAAGACAGACGGTGACATCATGCTGCTTCTGTACACTGATGGTGAGAACAAACCAGGTTCTCAGCATGAGAGATACTATGGAAGAGCTGAATTCTTCACAGAGGAAATTCCCAAAGGAAACTTCTCAATGAAACTGAGGAAAGTCAGACTGGAAGACAAAGGAGAGTTCAGGTGTGAAGTCCACTCAGATACTGATTCTGCCAGTACAACTGCCAGGATAGCAGCACTGGGTGAGTCACCAGGTCACCTACACAAGGTGTCACACTGGGCAAAGCAGGCCGACTCATGTTTTTACTTACAGGTGAAGATCCACTTGTGTATCCTACATGTAAAACTCCTTTAACTGGACTTTTATTGGATTGTCCTTCTTTTAACTCCCTCAGGCTTGATTACCACTTTACTGACTCCTTAAAAGAGGTTTTTAGTAAAGTCAAGCCAGAGCCTTTTTAGATTATTTTTTTAAGTCTTTTTAGATTAGACTTGACTGTTTGTAACATTTTATAATTACTTATGAAGTTTTTATTGTTTTGGTTGTTCGATCTGTTTTAATTATCCATATACTCTCAGCATGAATACAGCCCTAGTTACTGGCATGATGCTAAAAGTCAGCTTAACATAACACTGGGTGAGTCACTAGAATGACTGGTTTTAACCTGCATCTCAACATAGTTTTGTGTGATAAAATCTCATGTTCGTTCTGCTGCGGATCATTAATTCTGCTGTAGACTGATCTTCATAGGCATCCCATAGTCAAACTGGTTTTAGTCATTTTTATAGGCAAAAGAAATGAATGTATTTTTACTTTAGGCTTCCACTTTAGTGCAATTTTCAGCTCTAGATAAAATGTATTTTATTAGAGTATTGCAGTATAAGCTATGGTTTTATTTTCCAGTTTCGTAGCGTAATTACAGTATTGGGTCAGACACGCTGCTTATAATCTAGTGTATCAGGCCCGTTTGGAAAAATAAATTCTGGAATGTATTTCTTTATTTTTACAGGTTATTCATCCCTGCATTGGCTGATTCTGTGGCTGTGCATCACTGTCACACCTGTAACCCTACTTACTGGTGCTTTATCTGTCCGGCATTTAATAAAGAAAAGTAAGTAATTTTGAAACATTCGGTTTTAATTTAACTATTGTAAAGCACAGGTCAAACCAAATGTGAATTACTGTGAAGTATCTGTACTTTCATTTCTCGTAATTCTGATGACATTAGTCATTGCATGTTTGAAGCTACTTATCCTGTAGAGGGCATCTCAGCAGACATGGGGCATCAGGCAGGACTGTATCTACACAGGGTGCCTGTCCACTGCAGGGATTAACTGTGATGTAATTAACATACTTTCATCCTCTGCCTCTGGTAAGAAACGCATATATGTGAATATGAAGTATTTCAGAAAGTTTCATCACTGTAAACCTCCAGCAAACCAAAACAATGAACCAAAGCTCATGTCCTCATTAAAGTAACACTAAAAATACTTCAGGAGCTGCATCTGTTGAGCCTGATAATCTGTACTGGTGGTCTGTAGGTAAGCATGCAGCAGAATGACCATCTGAGGATGACTATAGGTCATTAAACTTTATATGAACCATCATTTAATGTTAAAGAGCAGGTGGTTACGTTTGGTCCTACTTTCTGTCTATAGGTGAAGGCAGACAGGCTCTGTTGTGTCACTGGTCACTTATCGCAGTTCCATCAGTCATGGTTTCTTCAGCCTTCATTCTGTGGGGTGTAACTGAAGGTGAGCCCAGTAAATATGGTTTATACATACTTATATTTTTGATTATTTTAAAGAATGCTTAAATGTAGATTGATCTTAATTATTTCTGTCATGTGAGTTCTGCGATTTTAAAATGTTTTTCAGACGGCAGAGCAGAGGTAGTAAATTAAACGAATTGATGAAGTTTAGTTGACTGGAGATCCAGGAGAGATCAGGAATTTCACTAGTAAATGTTTGTATGAGTGAATAACAATGAATTATCTAAACTAGAAAATATGGTAACAAAATATGACCAGATTTACCTCAGGTACACTGATGGAGTTAATATAATTGTGATGAGTTTCTTTCATTGGTTATTTGTTTTGATTTGTCTTTAAGATTGATAAACATTGGTATCTATCCCCCAAAGATTATTTATATTGGTAATTAAAATATTTTGTGTTGGTCTGTGTTATTACTGCTTATTTAGAATGAGTATCTGAGTTTCTTGATTCCCTGAATGAATAAAGAGAGCGATAAACCCACTTAATCAAATAAATATAATATCCATAACAGCATAGAAAGTGCCACCTGGTGGCTAATTATAGAATTTCAAATGCAAGCAGTCAGTCATGTCACCATTAATGTGCTGGGAAATTCAGCAAAGCAAGACCAAGTTTTGATAGAAAAACTAGGATCCAATCTGTAGAACTGCCTCTAAACACTGCCAAATGTTCCCTGAGTGTTATCTTGTGTTACTGTTGTTTCTCAGGATCCACAGAAGAGGCTGTTACTTGTACTGTCATAAGTCTGCTGAATATCCTGGTATTGTTTAAAATGGATCCAAAACGATTATATCCAGGTATGTTATCTTATTCTAATATGCTTAATTTTGTTTAAAATATACACTGTGAAAACACAGTTTGAAAAACATTTTAAAATATAATTAAACTATTAACTATTATACTAAATTAATGTATAGTACATTTTTTCATGAGGTGTGTTCATATGATTGCTGGTTCTCCTACAGCACAGATACTGTTGGTATCAGGTTCTAACAGTGCACTGTTCAGGCTCTCATATATGTTTGTTTCAGACAATATAAGCATAATATCAACTGTCCATGTTGTGATTTGTCAGACCTCTGAAATACTAAATTTGGATTAAACTTTATGTAAGAGGAATTTGTGGGAGAGAGGGGGAGACAGGGGGAAATGTGGAGAAACCAGACGGAGAAAAAAGCACAGCTTGAGCAAATATTCAATGTGCAATGTTACAAACACAAAGTTTCTTAATAATTAAGGTTTACTGATGTGACCTGTGATGCAGCCGATGTGTTTCAGGATAAATAATTATTTTTCCAGGTCTGTTACAGAAAATTAGACCTCTGATTCAGACAATAGGAATCACCACCATCATCATAGCTGTATGCACAGGTAAGTTTAAATGTCATTAATGTATATGAGACATCAGCAGTCAATCAGGAGAAAGTAGCAGTTTTTGATAAAATATCAAACACATTGTCAGGGCTGCCAGCTTTGAGGAATTTGTTGGAGTGAGGTGGATTTCAGGAGGGGCATTAGGTAAAAACATAAAATGGTAAGGAGCTACACCTTTATTTGTATTTACCAACATTACACATCACTTTGTCTTTGAAGGCTGGTCCTTTGTACATTAAGTGGTTGTGTGGTAAAGCACATTTCAGTTCACAAGCAAGTGTCAGTTAGCCCCCCCCCCCTTGTTCTGCACTTTTTGCTGCTGTAATGACGCTCATTGGTGGCTCCCCCTTGTGACCATCAGTATTAATGTCACCCACTTTGACAGTCACAATGGATGACAAGGTGCCATCTAGGCTTATACTGTTTCCTGTTTTAGTTTTATTGACACCACTGAGTGAAAATATGCACTCAGCACCTGCATCGGCAAGGTTTGGCGCTTGCTGATGATCTGGGGAAACTGCTCATTCCAGTGACATACCAAAACTGGGCGAGTCATAAATACAACTTACCAGACCATGGTAACCAGCTTACCACACCATGGTAAACAACTTACCACTTCTAACATTTACAGGGGACTAAACACAATGCTGTATTCTACCATAATGAGAAAAGCATTGTGGCACATCAGAAATAAGCACTGGGTGTCTGTCAGATTACTGCACAGATCTGCTCACTGCCAGTGAGGACAGCTTCCTTAATTATAATGGGAAAGTGGCCAATTTGTCACTGTCACTCAGTCACACACATGCAGTGAGCAAATGGCCGTTATTTTTTCAAAAGACTGTTCTACAGACATGTCATAGATGGAAAAACAGCTGAAGCTCAGAATGTTAATTAAAATAATATTAATTAAAAGTAGCCCCTGCACCTGAGCAGAGGGAAGAATACATAGGCAATTAACAGTATTTTTTGTGTTTTCCCATCTTTAAGACACTTATGAAAAGAACCCATTCATAGCATTAGCTAGCTAGTTCTGCCATAACCACCAGGACCGGAACTATTCGTTTGCTAAACCTAGTTAGCTGCTGTATCTTGTTAGCTGACGTTACTTTGTTATAGTCCTGCTTGTTGCATCACTTTCCTCTACATCGCTGAACTGTATCCTGCATCTTTGGAGTAACAACAGGTTCTAGAGGTCTGTGCTGAAGACGCCCAACAATAGCAACGTGTGGGCAGCCCTTGTCACATTCTAACACACACAGCGCTCTAAACCAGCATATCCGGCATTTCGGGGAGGTTAATGTTACAGATGGACAGAATTGTGAAATTAGAGGAGAAATTACAAGCTTAGCATGAGAGCGTGAGTTTGGATCCGATTGCGGGAGTCTCACAGTCAGTGCGGGACAGCTGGCCGCCCTGCACTGTGATGCATCTTTGAAGATGCCAAACACACGTCAGTGTTTTAGCATGTACTGCTCATTTTTCAACTAATTTCTATACAGATGATTTTCTTACTCTCAGGGCAAAAGGTTTTAAAATACCTTTAGATCGGGGCTTAATTCACACCTGAGTCACATATAAAATGTACAATTATAACAGTGAAGGAACAACAGCTATTAAAATACATACATCTGCGGTACAGCAGAAACTAGCATGATCCACAGCTCTGCAGGACTGGTGTTTCCGACCCCTGGACCAGAACCAAATAAAAGGCAGTGATGAAGGGAAGGTGATGGAAGGAAGGTGGCTGAAGTGAGGGAGGAAACTGCCTTTATTTTGACTGAGTGGCATTTGTTCTTGCTTATGGTCGCTCTGTAGCTGTGTGGAAGTACCATGTATGCGTTACGATAGTGTCCATAGCTGTGTGGAAGTATGCGGCTTGCATTACGATAGTGTCCCTCCAGCAGCCCTGCTGCCTTTTCATAACCCATTTTAAACAGGAACACTGAGCCCATCTGTTTATGTTCTGTGTTTCTGACATAAATCCCATGGTGACTGAGTTTGCTCTTACCTCATTTCAGTTCCTATCGTTGAGTTTTCAGCAAAATATTCTGCAACAGCCACTGGGAAAGTAATAGTAAGAGTCATTGTAGGTGGATTTGGAGTTATGATGGTCATTATGGCTTCTGTGCAAAGTAAGTACATTCACAAGTCTAACATAATATAGTATATTTTTTAATAATTAGGATTTCAGGAATATTGGACCATAATTAAGCTATAGAAGCATTTCTTTTCATATTATAGAGTCTGAAAATAACCTTGTAAATTGATTTCATGTGTATTAAATCCTTAAATCCTCTACATTATATGATGTTAATACATTATAGTATGTTTGACCAATGTTACCTGTGATGTTCCTGACATGAAAGTTATGCTGACAGACCCTAATCTTGCCTCATTTCAGTTTCATACTATTTGATTAATTATAAATATCTTTCAACCTGGGCTGTATTTCAAGAGATACTGAAGAAAATAATATGGGCTATATCTGCATTTCTGATACTCATGGTTTTAGTAGCAGGTAAGTCTGTTTCCAAGTTTATAAATGGGGTTTTGGGGTTTCTGTACCAGGATTATCTTATTAGAGGTAATAATGTTCTGCATAGTAATGTGTTAAACATAAAACTTGAACCTTAACATTTTGCTTTACATGAATTAAAACACAATCAATAATTATGTATTCTATATGGACAAAAGTAGTGGGACACCTGGCCATTACACCTACAGGAACTTTTATGAAATCCCATTCTAAATACATATGCATCAATATTGCCCATTCATCCAGAAGAGCATTTGTGAGGTCAGGCACTGATATTGCACGTGACATTGGCTAACAGGCACTGTTCTAGTTCATCACAAAGGTGCTTGATGGGGTTGAGGACAGAGCACTTTGTGGGCCAGTCCAGTTCTTCTACAACAAACTCACCCTACCATTTATTTATGGACATTGCTTTGTGCACTGGGGCACATTCATGCTGGAACAGAAAAGGACCTTCCCCAAACTGTTACCACAATGTTGGAAACATAGAATTGTCCGAGATGTCTTGGTATGCATTAAGAGTTCCCCTCACTGGAACTAAGAGGCTTGGCCTAACCCCTGAAAAACAACCCCATACTATTATCTCTCCTCCATCAAACTTTACATGCAGTCAGGCAGGTAACGTTCTTCTGGCATCTGCCAAACCCAGACTCATCCATCAGACTGCCAGACAGAACACATTTCCACTGCTCCAGAGTCCAGTGCTGATGTGCTTTACATCACACCATGTGACACTTGGCATTGCACTTGGTTGTGTAAGGTTTGCAGCTGCTCAGTCATGGAAGCTCATTCCATGAAGATCCTGCCACAACAGATTTGTGCTGGGGTTAATGCCAGAGGAGGTTTGGATCTATGCAGTTAGAGAGTCAACTTTTACTCATTATGTGCTTCAGCAGTCTGTGACCACACTTTGTTACTTTACGTGGGCTGCCACTTCATGGCTGAGTTTCTGTTGTTCTTAGACCTTGTTATTTTGTAATAATACCACTTACAGTTGACCGTGGAATATCTAGCAGGGAAGAAGATCTGGGTCTGAATGATACACCTGAATTCAGTGATTAAGAGATGTGTCCCAAAACTTTTGTCCATATAGTCTATATATATTATGGCATATGTATGTCCCACTGAAACATCACTATCTTTGCATAAACAATGTTAGTCTGCTTCTTATCCTGGGATGTAGTTTTAGCACCTTAGTGTCCAATATGGGATTCAAACCCAGAAACCCCAGGTGACCGTGCTCTTTTAATCACAGGATTGATGAATGTATCTGTCATGAATTTTATAATGACTCAGTATTCTTACCTCATTTCAGTTGGTGTTGGTGTGTTTCTTGCCAAATATTTCTCTGGAAGAGCAGAAATAGCAGAAATTGCAATGTTTTTAACTGTCTTTATAGTTCCAATGATTGTGTGCTTGATCCCTGGTAAGTATATTAACATATTTATGTTGGTTTATGTTAGTTTATTGCATTTACTTTTGCCATTGATCTATCATAAATAATGAGTGATGTAGCTGTTTCATTTCATATTGTATGTAATTAAATGACAAATGGTGTGAAGCTTGATCATTTTAAAATATCTATTTTTCATTACTAATGTATAAAAATCATGGGATGTTTTATATCATGTCCCACCTGAACACCTTTAACAAAACACATCATGATCTGCCTCTTAACCTGGGATGTTTTTTTCTGTGTTACAATGGGATTCAAACCTAGAACCACCAGGTGACAGTGCTGTGCAGGGTTTTAAACACAGGGCCACTGAGCACATATTTATTCTTATGTGTTTGACACAAGTTTCATGATTAATGATGTTTGTACTTCATTTCAGCTATTGGGCTTGGGACTTTAATAATTCATTTACTAAGGATGCAAGGGGAATTTTATAGATCATTTCGTTTATTCCGCAGTAAGTATATTCTCTAGGTAATGCAGATATTTTTATACTGTTTAGATTTCTGTTATTTCAGGAGTCCTGCACCAGAATTAGTTACAGTGTTATTTCTTCTTTTCAATGTACTAAACCAAACAAACAACAGAACCCTGATCATTTTCTTATCATCCCATAATCTTCTGTTGGCAAATCCAAAGGGGAGGATCAGTGCCCCTCCCAGCAAGCACAGGCAGGGGTATCCCAGTCCATCACAGGGATTTTCATAATATTTTATTAGTTTTTCTTTGGAAGGACATTTTATCCAGATGAATCCTGTGGATGATACCATTCCCCTTCAAAAGATATCATGTATAAAGAGATAAAAAAATTAAATGCTTTAAATATATTAGTTAAATATAAATTTATTTTGTATTATAATCATTTTGAATGCTTAGCGCCACCCCCGCTACCCCACAAAATCTGGGCCTCGATTCTAAATCTTTCAAGCTCAAATGCACTGTGCTGTGTCTAATTTGGTCTATTTTACACTTACAGGTCTAATCACAGTGTGTAATATGCAGATCCTTACTCTTTATATCCAACTTATTGCCTGGATGCAAGGGACATTTTTACTGGGTATGTTTTCCTGTAAATTAGATGTAAGTTTTTGATACCTCCAGTTAATATATTTCATTCATTCTCTAAATTCTCAGTATTCTGCAATACCTTATCCCTTCGGCAGTGGAACCACACCAAACGTAATTGGGAGGTGGGATGTTTGTAAACTTTAATTCATAAACCACCAGAATACATAATATACCAGATATAGAAAAAAGCACTTAAATGACTGTGTTTATCTGAGGATTTTTACCCTGTAGTTTATATATGTTGCACTTGCAGAGGATGGGGACTGATCCCTGATTGGTCAAAACCTTTTAAATATGACTTTGTGTGAGTCCTGGACAGCAGGGGGGTGGACGAATAATTATTCATAATTATTATAATTATATAATTATTCATTATACTCCCATACCATACTGTAATGCTGTACTCCCATACCGTAATGTAATACTGTGCTCCCAATGCTGCACCATCCCCAATACTCTCTGTAGTGATTTCCGGCTGTAGACATACTATACTGTAATTCAGCCTATCCGCAAGCTCTCAATTGTACACCTGTAGAAATTTACGTTTAATGCATTAATGGACATCTTTTGTGCTTGTTTCTCTACATTTTGGCATAGGTAAATGCATTGGCATTCTATAAATAATCAATATACTTTTGTATAATATTACCGGTGCCGGTGGTGAAACTCTCCACCGTATATTAGGGAAATATCATTATATGTTGTATTCTATGGAAATGGAAATATCGATCTCCTGGCCAGATTTAAAAATGAATTATAAACGTGTTGCTAGTCCTTGTAAACAAAATATAATTAAATGGCTGTTTTGATCACGATCGATTTCCCCCCCTATAATTAACATAATGACTTGTTTATGAATTGCTGTTAGGTGGTGGTGTCGTTTTGTATGATAGTACATGCAAATTTAGCATGTCAAGTGTAAGGAATACACTCGCAGAGTCTCGTTTCAATAAAAATAGTGATTTATTGAACAGCATAAATAATATAATGTAATACAGTGTAGACATACATCGGGTACTGAAAGGCAGCTCAGATACAAATTAAGGACAGTCCTTTACCCCCCTTTATACCCCAAAAGGCCCTCCCCAGCAAGGTGCTGTGTGTATGAGTGGTGAGTGCATTTGCATATAAAGATTGACCTGCTGGAGTGTGAGGATCCTGAGACAAGGATGGGAGAGGACAGGATGGAGACTTCCCATGAGAGCAAATGGTAGCTCAGCCATTTCTTTGGCCACTGTAAATTCAGTTACTTCCTTATCACACTAGTGGTGCCGACTGGAACCCCCATTCCCTCCCTGACTTCCTTATGATCATCAGTTGCTAACACTGTCTGTATTCATATGATCAACCAAGAAAATTGGGGCATTTTTACTACTTTTCCTTACATCGAGCTACTAAAGTTCCCGGTTGAGACGGACCAGGAACTCAGAAACTATAGGTTTCATTTATAAAAATTTTGTAGGGACAAAATAGCTGTGAAACATTCATATCATACGAAGATTTTCAGCTTTATGGTCCAGAGCAGTCGTACGAATGTTTTGAGGAAACCAAAAAGACCTACAGCTAGAGCTCATACAGAAATGTGCATCTAAGGTGCATTTGCAGTTAGATTTACGGCTTCATTAAATCCACGGTAACAGAAAATATTCTTTTTATTAGGCCTATCTGATATACAACTAACATTCAGCATTTTTTAATTATAATTTAATGGATTTATGCATAGGGGGCGGCATGGTGGTGCAGTGGTTAGCACTGTTGCCTCACACCTCTGGGACCCGGGTTCGAGTCTCCGCCTGGGTCACATGTGTGTGGAGTTTGCATGTTCTCCCCATGTCGTCGTGGGGTTTCCTCCGGGTACTCCGGTTTCCCCCCACGGTCCAAAGACATGCTGAGGCTAATTGGAGTTGCTAAATTGCCCATAGGTGTGCATGTGTGTGTGAATGGTGTGTGTGTGTGCCCTGCGATGGGCTGGCCCCCCATCCTCGGTTCTTACCTGCCTTGTGCCCATTGCTTCCAGGATAGGCTCCGGACCCCATGCGACCCAGTAGGATAAGCGGTTTGGAAAATGGATGGATTTATGTATACTAATATATTTATTGCATGGAATCTAAGTTGCATGTGTACGTAGGCCTTCTGAAGAGTCTACGTATAGGCGACAACACATGTGTACCCAATATGTACAGTACAGTGACCGCCAGAGGTGCATGAAGGTGAACATGGGTGCCTAGGCTACCTTTTCTGTACCCTCCACCCCCCCCCACTTTACTTTTTGTTTTACTGAGGCAAAATCACATTGTCCCTACAGAGCAGCAACTAAACACTAAATACTCACATACTGTAATGCAGCATCCTTATAAAACAACAATTGAGCCACCAAATATTCACATATTCATGTATAAGACAACTTCCATATAGTAACAATTAAACCAGCAAACACTTGAATAAAATACTGTAAGGTATGCTATACAGCAGCAGCTCATAATAATTAAATGCCGTAATACAACGGCAGTTATGAATACATATTCCTACCTTTAGAAGTTTTTCTTCCTTGTTTTCCTGACAGGGAAGTCCTTTAAAAGGGGGGTAAAATTCAATTTGTAAAGAATATCACTTAGAATCACCTGTCTCTGATCCGTCCACTGAATTTGCTTTGCCCGGTTGTGGATCTCAACCTATATTCAAGTCCCTGATTTGAAAGAGTGCTCCCCACTGGCATTGCTACAGGCATAAACAACAATATATCAACATTTGGAAACACTGACTGTAGTTTCGCAGCAGTGACCTTGCTGAGGTGTCTTGGATTTCTTTAATAAGTTCTCTAAATTGTCCAATTTCATCCACAAAATCTACCTCCAGATTACCTGCATATTTTCTGGAGATTTGCCACACTCAAAGATCACGAAGATCTTGTAAGGGGATGGATGGAATGTTATCCATCCATCTAAACATCTGCTGGATGTTTTTGTAGGAGTGATATCTCCAATCCAGTTCTGCGACGAGCCGATCAATTACAACAATAAAAACTGCTGAACCTGTCTCAGCCTGATCGCTCATGGTCCGATTCCATCAATTTGTCTGCTTATTTTTTCCTTTTTTTGTGCCTCTGCATTTCCACTTTGTAGTTTTGGGACACAGTTAAAAGCATGATTATTGCATCACTCTCAAATTTTTAAAAATCACTCCGTAGGCTGGCTGCATAACCCCTCAAAGAGCTAAGCAAATTAACAGCATTAGATAAATCCAGTTACACTGCCTGTAGAGCAGTACTAGCTTTGTTATTCCAAGTTACACATAAAAGCATTTTCTAGTTTTTCCATTTTTCCGCTTAGTGTTCTACCTTATTCCTGAGTTGTTAGGTTTTGCTTGGAGTCATCACTCAACTTTAGCAGCAACTCTTGAATTTTCACAGTTTTGCTGTAGTGCTTTCATTGCTAGTGCGTGTGCCGACCATCTAGTATCTTAGAAACTTTTCAGTCTCTATGCCATGGTTATCATTAGGCCTTAAACCCAGTGTAACTGTCTGCTAATGGACGTGGATTTGGAAGAAAAAATAGAACGTGTCTGCATGAAATAAAAAAATTCTTTCATCTCCAGGCAGCAGTTGTCACTGATTAAGCCCCCTGAAATTGACAGTGTGTGCAGTGGATTCTACCCATTTGACCAAGAGGTTAATCTGTTTAATGTGTGCTTGTAAGCCACTCTAACTACCAGACATGTTTGCAGCCTTGTCATTAGCCTCTTCAGTTATTAATGTCAATATGCATGTCCTGTAACACACCAAGAACAACCTGGAAAAGTGACTCTACTGAATGACTCTGAATTGGCAGAAATTTTACAAAATTCTCTGCAATGCAGCCATTCGTCGACACATATCACATGATGAATGTTTGTTGTTCTGTGTGTGTAACGTCAGGAGTGAGTAGTTCTCACTTGGCTAACAACTTCACCACCAAAACCCATCCATCCATCCATCCATTTTCCAAACCGCTTTTCCTACTGAGTCGCGGGGGGTCCGGAGCCTATCCCGGAAGCAATGGGCATGAGGCAGGGAACAACCCAGGATGGGGGGCCAGCCCATCGCAGGGCAACCACCAAAACCACCCTCTTTAAAACCTCTACAGTATCTACATTCATTGTAATATTGTATCTCCAGTTCTCAATCTATGCTCCCAGCATCAGCACACTGCCTAACATAATCTATCGTAGCCTTTCTGTGGCTTTCCCATCGTTTATGCTCAGCCAAGCACACGACTGCATTTTTCTTGTCACTTTAGCCTGACATGAGTGCACACTGAACATTACCAAATACTTCTTTGGAGAGTTGCCGCTTTGTCATGCTGGAGAGGCTTGCCTGTGCCAGGGATCCCGAGAGTGATACTGTACCGCTCCAGACATTGGCATTTGATCGACTTTGTCATTGTTCGTACCAGGGACAGGCATGATGTACATTTCATAAGACTGGTACAGATGGCTGCTGGACTGACCATGGTCTCATCTGCTCAACTATGGCCAACAGACTAATGCCCAAAAGATGACTTGAAAGAAAACAATGTCATCCCACTCCAAGCATCAAAAACATTGAAAGGCCTGCATCACCAGAGCTCCTCCAAGCTGCTGTATGTGACAGCTTGCCAGAGTATTCTGATGATGTTGATGCACACTGGAGCTCACTGAGAAACACCATCATGAACACTGGCCAGAAAATCCTGGGTTTAAAAACTAGAAAAAAACAGGATTGGTTTGATGACAACAATCAGGAAATAGAACAACTGATCTCCAATAAATGGCTGACCTTTAGTGCGTGGCAGAAGGATATCACCTGCCAGACCAAAAGAGAAGCTCATTCCAGAGCAAACACTGTTGTTGAACATTGCATGTGGGAACATAAAAACAAATGGTGGACAGAGAAAGCACATGAGACTCAACATCTTGCAGAAATTGGTGACACCAGAGGCTTTTTCAGTGCAACTAAAGCAATCTATGGTCTCAGCTATCGTGGATCCAATCCCCTCTGGTCAAAAAACAAACGGAGGATCATTAAAACAGAGGACATCAAGGCACACTGGAAAGAGTACTTTGAGGATCTGTTAAACCAGAGAACAACGGCTGATGAAGAGAAACTAAACAAGATCCCACAGTATCACGTGAAGGAAGGTGTGAGTGTTCCACCATGCCTGTCAGAGGTCTGTGATGCCATCTCAGCAATACAAGCAACAAAAAGGCTACTGGTCCTGATGGGATTCCAGCTGAGATTCTGAAGGTCGGAGGGGTTAGCTTCCATCACCATATTCATGCTCTTATTATGAATATCTGGGACAAAGAGGTGATCAGACCATCAGACCATAGAGATGGACTTATTGTCATCCTTGTCAAAAAAGGAGACATGGCAGATTGTGGAAATTACAGGGGCATCTGTCTCCTGTCGACCATAGGGAAGATCATTGCCCGCATTCTCTTCAAGTGGCTTATCAGAGAAGATCCTCCCTGAACCTCAGTGTGGCTTTCGTCATGCCCGTGGTACAACTGGTATGATCTTCACAGCGAGACAGCTGCAAGAAAAATGCAAAGAACAAGAGCAACCACTATACATAGCCTTCATAGACCTCACCAAAGCTTTCGATTCCATTAATTGTCAGGCCCTCTGGAAAATCCTGTTAAAATGTGGATGCCCAGAAAAATATATCACAATATTAAGGCTCTTGCACGACAACATGTCAGCTTCTGTCCTCTGTAATGGCAGTCAGACTGAACTGTTCAGAGTTGTAACTGGTGTCAAAAAAGAATGCATCATTACTCCCAGAAAACTCTGATCTTCTTTCAAAAAGTTACCAAGTTACTGGTATATAAGGCAGTCATCTAACCAACACTCCTATATGGAGCAGAGACCTGGACTACATATAGTAGGTATTTAAGAGCCCTGGAATCCTACCACCAAAGGTGTTTGCGTAAGATTCTGTGCATCAGCTGGGAAGAGAGGCGGACTAACATCAGCATCTTAGAGGAGGCAAATTGTGACAATATTACCACCACCATCATAAAATACCAGCTAAGATGGACAGATCATGTAATACGCATGCCTGACACATGCCTCCCAAACCTGGTCCTCTACTCGGAGCACCTGGAGGACAGAAAAAGCGCTAAGAGGACAATATTAAAACCAACTTGAAGAAATTTCAAATACACATTTCTAACTGGGAAGATACAGCTACTGTAAAAACAGAACCACATGGAGAAACAGCCTACATAAAGGTGCCACTCTGCAAGAGGACAATCTCCAACAGGCTGGCAAAATCAAGCGGCAGCAAAGAAACACCATCACACAGGCTGCTCCCCACCGTACCCCCAGCACCTCATATCCATGTACACATTGTGACAAGGTTTGTGGTTCGAGAATTGACCTCTTCAGCCATCTGAAGATCCACAATAAGGACTCCCAGGTGGACTGGCCTATGATGACCAAATAATGCAAAACAAAACACAATACCTTTCAAAGGAGAGTAATGCAACCATTCTTGTTGAACTAATTCACTGTTTACCAGTTTTCATTTAAAAAAGTACCTCCTTTGGCTGTTTGTGTTTTCCTGAGACGGCGACATCTGCGTCTTTGTTCTGACATGGTTTGGGTTCCATTTTAATCCAGCATGTCCTCATAGCTCACCCCAACATGCAGGGTCCGATGCAGCTAACCTGATAGGTAATGTTATCGTTAGCATTGATGGAGTTTGCAGCCTCTTGTGCCCTTTCAGAAGCAACAGGTGAGACTGTGGTGAGATCCATGGTTGCTGGAACTGAGGCATCATCATGGCTAACTGTCGATATACAGTACTGGAGTACGAAGTCGGCCCTTCAATGTTAGCTTTTGCTCAGAGTGAGCTTGATGTTAGGCATAAACATCATCACTGTCTATGGTTCCATCAGCCGTGACATTATTGGATGCCAACAATTCATGACAGTGCTGTATATATTATTATTGCGTTTACTCAAATATTTGGCAGCCTGGAAATATCCAGTTAACATGTCTATGACTAACCTTGCATTAGTGGGTGAATTTGTCAAACCTGAATGTCTTTTTTTAAGGTGTGCTGTGGTGATATTTAAGTTGCATTGCAATACTGCGATACTACATTTTCATTTACTCTTAACATGAACTGCTTCCACACAACTGATGGGTTTCGCACTTTATTTTCAACTTCATCCGCGCCGTCTCCCTTCCGCCATATTGCCAAGTAATTGAGAAGGAAATTATGCTTTTTAGTAATCAAGTAATCAAGCTTAATTTCATCAACTTGACTTTCATAACATAACTGTTGACTTTAGAAGATCTTACGTCATGCAACCCCTAGTACATGGTACTTTGATAATGAGAATATAAGGACAAATAATGTGTCATATTTATATTCATAGCTATAATTGAATGTGTGAATGTGGAATCAGGGTGAGGAATAATGTATAGTAAAGTTTGCTTTCTGATTTCAGAATATTTCATCCCGATGACAGTAGCTTCATTGGGAATATGTGTGTGCTATGTTGCCAAAAGATTTCTACGCTCATTCAGACATTTCTGTAAGTATTTGGTATTGACCTGCAATAATGCAATACTGCACAAACACTAAAAATGATCAGAATTCAGTGTAACTCTTTATATTCCCCTCAGTCTGTTGTTTATTTGCTTGTCTGCTTATACCTGACTTTCATTGGAGATTTATTATATCTTGATTATAATATGATTTTATCATTTTGGTTTTATGAACATGAATTTCTTCTTTTAGGATGCAGTCTAAGTAAAAGTTACATCAGCGGATCATTTCTTTCGTAATCACTGTGCTAATTATGTATTTTTATCCATAGTAATAGATTTGCGTGGTACACAGTAACACAAACAGTCACAGCTCTGCTCTGTGTGTGAGGAAGGGTTAGGGTACATGAGCTCTGCGCTGTGTGTAAGCAAGGGTTAGTGTACATAACTAGGCACATCTATGGGTCCTTGAGCAAAGTCCATTACCCCCACCTCCATGGGTGCTGCTACAGGTGGCTGCTCTTCACTGCCAAGTTGCTCTGAGCCATATATGTGATATGGAGAGCAAGAGGGGGAAGGTGAAAAGACAATTTCCTCACACGTATCAAGAAAGTGCCATTATTATGAATATTAGTAAAATTAATAATTCTTAATATCAATTAATATTACGGTTACCAAATCAAATTTAAGCAGGGCAACATTACTAAAATCCAACCAACAGTTGGATAACTGTTTAGTAACTTTTTTTTGCTTGACATTTCTCATTTTTTACTGAATAGTTTAGTTAAGACAAACAGGGGGTGAACAAAATAACGGAAACCCCGATTTGGACCCCAGAGGAATCAGCCAGCAGTTTTTATGTGAGTTTTATTAGCAAAGTGAGGCAACTAACACAGTCTCTAATGGGCCAAATAGCCACTGCATTGGTCAGAAATACTGCAAAATAAATCAATAAATAAAAAGGGGAGTGTCTCATAAATTATGACAGCACAGGCCAGATATGGACAAACTGCATCAACAAACAGGAACAGTGGCACTCACAGACAGGGACATATAGACAGGGTATCTGGTAAACATCACACAAGTACAGCTAATAATCTCAATAAAATCTGTAAATCATGAACCTTACAAAGCTGGGATTCATGGCAGTGCTGCCATTCAGAAAGCGCTTCTATCCAAGGCCAGTGACCAGAGACACATAACCTGGTGTGAGGAGCACAGAACATGGAACCCTGAACAATGGGAAAGAGTAACATGGTCTGATGATCCATCTGTCACCCTTTTCCTACATCTGGATGGGTTACATTTGGATAAAGCCAAAGGACGCCATCGGCCCACAGTGCCTGTTGGTGTGGGCAGCCATCTTGTGGCAGTCATTAGGTCTGATGATGCTCTGCATGGTCCTATAACAGCCAAGGAACATGGGGGCTTTTAAAAAGAGCAGCTGCTCCCTATGAATGTTCCCTATTCCTAAGATGATAAGGCCCCCATACAGCCTGCTAAACACATTCAGGCGAGGTTTCATGAGCACCAGGATGAAGTCAGATACCTTCCTTGGCCTCCCAGCCACCAGATCCAAACACCATTAAAGCCTTATAGGAAGTTCTGGAGCACCGTGTGTGAAGTTGATCCCCACCTCCTTAACGCTCCAAAGAACTGGAGGCTTTTCTTTAGGAAGAATGGCCCAGTATCCCACTGCACACAGGTCAGGGGGTGTCCAATGTGGATCAGCACTGTTATGGAGCCAAAGGGGGGGGGGCTGTTGCTTATTAGGGCCTTAGTATTAATATACTGATATTTCCACTATTTTCCCACCTCCTCTGAGATCCTGATTCCTCTGAGATCCCGAGGAATGCTTTAGCAAATAACAAAGAGAGAGAAAATATTCAATAAAAGCCTGTTCTATGTTATGTGTATTTAACCTGTTGTGTTTCACATTTTCATGTTTTTTAGATCTGACTCAGAAAATCCTTTTGGGGACTTTATTCTCACTGTACCTAATATTAAGTCTCCTGTATCTAAGTCTGCTTTTAGACAATGACACAGGTAAGAAAAACCGGTAACACTTTAAGGTCTGCTCCTCAACAATTAATAAACTCTCACTAGTCATTTGGTAATATGTTAGTAAATAAAAAGATTCACTTGTAATATATTTATAAATTTGGTTATACCTCCCAAGATGGCACCGTCCCATAGCGACACACTATGAGCTGCTATTTCCAGTGAAAGTGATGTTTTTTAGCATCTTTATACATGTAGCTTGATGTTTTATTGTCTATGACCACCACACTCTGCTGAACATTAAGCATAATGTTCTTGCAAACCTTTCATTCCTGATTTACCTGACAAAATTGTTCAAAACACTATGACCAAACCAAACAACACCGACCATCGTCAGACCCAGTGGAAGATTAACAGCGTTAATCACTCTCCTCCTGGCTAACCTCCAGCCTCTGGGAAACAAGCCGGATGAGCTACACTGCAGTATCGGCTCTCAAAGAGACCTTCGGGACTGCAGTGTGTTCTGCTTTACCGACATCTGGCAGTAACCAAACCCTCCGCACAGTGCTGTACAGCCCCGGGCTTCACCGTATGCCACTCGGACCGCACCACAGACAGCAACGGCAAGACAAAGGCAGGCGCTGTCATTATGAACAACAACTGGTGCACCGATACAGAAGCGGTTTCCAGGCTCTGCTCATCAGTGTTGGAGTTCCTGATGATCAAGTGCCACCATTATACCTGCCAAGAGAGTTTTCCTCAGTACTGCTGCAGCTGTGCTAGACAAGCTGCACATTTAGAAGCGAAAGCCAGCACTCAGGACTGATCTCTATCATCGCTGGGGACTATAACTGCTGCAACTTAAATAAAATCCCACCTGCCTCATCAGGGAAGACTGGATCCTTAATCTCAACTTTACCCCATTCAAGGGGGCCTACAAGTTCATCATTCATCTGCACTGTAAGCAGGAAATGAAGCCTGCCCAACCGGCGACGAGGGCAGTAGAATGCTGGAAGTGGACACCCCGACACAAATCAGGATTTCACCAGTGCCTGGATTCAACTGAATGGATCGTCAAAGTGATCAAGGTTTCCTCTGAGAACTAGGGCGAGTACACTGACTCGGGGATAGACTATGTCAGGTTCTGTGTGTCCTCTCCCACTCTGTCTGCTCCTGTCCTAACCACATGCCATGGATTAACCCACATGTGATATCGGAGGGCAGCTAATTCAGCACCCAAGGAGCAGTGCTTGGGGGCAGTATCTTGCTCAGAGTATCTCAGTGGTATCTTGTGGCTCAGGGATTAAAACCAGCAATATTTCAATTACAAGTGCACTACACCACCACTGCCCAATGGTAAGGAACATGTTTTGGTGGCGTCAAGGTAACGTGATATGTCACATTCCTATTTATACCATTTTGAGCACTTGCAGCCTCTCACACTCAGTCACTTATCAGGTGATATAAATTAAGTCTGTGAGGGTTCAGGACTGAGGCCTTAGATAGGACATTGAGATTGTGCTTCTGTTTCCATTCGCATCCCTTTTTAAGATGGACCACAGAAACTCCAACACAAAACAGGCGAAAATAATGGATGAGCTTTTACAAACGTAATGCAAACTAAGTTTGCACACTTAACTCAGCAACAAAAGTTTAACTAAAAGTGATGTCATGGTGAATTATTGAAAAATTTAAAAATAAATGGCTGGGTGAATTGATAAGGAGTGGTGAGTTCAGGAGAGGACAGCTTTACCCCAGGCCTACTTGTGCATCATGTCTGGCAGCCACCACAGTACAGACATCTTCAGCCTGTCCCCATCTTTGTGAACTGTGGCCCTGTGCTTTAAAAAGACCACAGTCATGTCTGTGCTGAAGAAAGCTACTGTTTACTGCTTAAACAGCTACCATCCTGTAGCTTTATCCTCTGCAGTCACTGGAAAATCTGGTCATGTGCTACATCAACCTCAGCATGCCCCCAGTCCTGGACCCACTGCAGTTTACATTCTGATGTAACAGATCCGTGGATGATGCCATCAGTCTCACCCTGCACACTGCTCTGGGCCATTTAGAATAGAAGAACACCTATATCAGGATGTTGTCCATCAGCTACAGCTTGACTTTATAAAGACCAGGAGCAAAATATGATTGTAATGCATTTATAAATTTGCTTGTGAATGAATCTTTCTATCCATTAATATATTGTCTAATGATTAGTAACAACATCTCCTGGAGCCGACACCTTATCGTGTTGGAGGGGTTTGTGTGTTCCAATGATCCCAGGAGCTAAGTTGCCCGGGGCTTTATGCCCCTTGCAGGGTCACCCAAGGCAAACAGGTCTTGGGTGAAGAACCAGATGAAATGCAGCTCATTAGACACCTTATGCTGGATGACTTCAATGCTCATGTGGGCAATGACAGTGAGACCTGGAGTGGTGTGATTGGGAGGAACGACACCCTAGGCTGCAGTTCAATGCCGGTCAGGCCTGGCAGACCCAAGTGTATAGTGGGCTGGGAACATCTGGCGGAATCCCCTGTCAGAAGGAGCTTCAACTCATACCTGCAGCAGAACTTCGCCCATGTCCCGGGGGAGGCGCCGGAGGTTGAGTCTGAATGGACCATGTTCCGTGCCTCCATGGAGGCGGCTGACCGGAGCTGTGGCCGTAAGGTAGTCTTTGCCTGTCACGGCAGCAATCCCTGAATCCACTGGTGGACACCGACGGTGAAGGATTCCATCAAGCTGAAGAAGGAGTCCTATCAGGCTTTTTTAGCCTGTGGGACTCCAGAGACAGCTAATGAGTACCAACAGGCTAAGCGGAATGTGGCTTCAGCGGTCACTGAGGGAAAAACTCGGGTGTGGGAGGGCATGGAACGCGATGGCTTTGAGGAGATTCTGGTCCATCTGCCGGATCAGGGTGGGAAAGCGGCTCAGCATCACCACTGTTTATGATGGGAATGGGGTGCTGCTGACCTCAACTCGGGACGTTGTGGGTCGGTGGAAGGAATACTTCGAAGACCTCCTCAATCCCACTGACATGCCTTCCAATGAGGAAGCAGAGTCTGCGGACTTGGGGGTGGACTCACCTATTTCTGGGGCGGAGGTCGCTGAGGTGGTTAAAAAGCTCCTCGGTGGCCGGGCCCTGGAGTGGATGAGATTCGCCCGGAGTTCCTCAAGGCTCTGGATGTTGCAGGACTGTCCTGGTTGACACGAATCTGCGGCATCGCGTGGACATCGGGGGCAGTGCCTCTGGACTGGCAGACCGAGGTGGTGGTCCCCCTCTTTAAGAATGGGGACCGGAGGGTGTGCTCCAACTACTCGTATAGCGGACTCACACTCCTCAGCCTCCCTGCATGGTAAGATCTATTCAGGAGTCCTGGATAGGGGGATCAATTGGATTGTCGAACCTCGGATTCAGGAGGAGCAGTGTGGTTTTTGCCCTGGCCGTGGAACAGTGGACCAGCTCTATACTCTCAGCAGGGTCCTGGAGGGTGCGTGGGAGTTTGCTCAGCCAGTCTACATGTGCTTTTTGGACTTGGAGAAGGCATTCGACTGTGTCCCTTGGGGAGTCCTGTGGAGAGTGCTCCGGGAGTATGGGGTGCTGTATAAGGGCTGTTTGGTCCCTGTACAACCAGTGTCAGAGCTTCGTCCACATTGTCGGCAGTAAGTCGGACTTGTTTCCTGTAAGGGTTGGACTCCGCCAGGGCTGCCCTTTGTCACCAATTCTCTTCATAACTTTTAAAGTTTTAAAGTTTGGTGAACTCAGGATTACGTCACTGCTTTTTGTAGATGATGTAGTTTTGTTAGCTTCATCGGAGCGTGACCTTCGGCTCTCATTGGAGCAGTTCGCAGCTGAGTGTGAAGCGGCTGGGATGAGAATCAGCACCTCAAAATCCGAGGCCATGGTCCTCAGCCGAAAAAGGGTGGAGTGCTCTCCCTAAGTGGAGGAGTTTAAGTATTTCGGGGTCTTGTTCACGAGTGAGGGAAGGATGGAGCGGGAGATCGACAGGCAGATCGGTGCGGCATCAGCAGTGATGTAGGCGCTGCATCGGTCTGTCATGGTGAAGGAGCTGAGCCAAAAGGCAAAGCTCTCGATTTACCAATCGATCTACGTTCCTGCCTTCACCAATAGAGTTTCCTCCACAGGGTGGCTGGGCTCTCCCTTAGAGATAGGGTGAGATGCTCGGTCATTCAGGAGGTACTCAGAGTAGAGTCGTTGCTCCTCTGCATCGAGAGGAGTCAGATGAGGTGGCTCAGGCGTCTGGTCAGGATGCCTCCTTGATGCCTCCCTGGTGAGGTGTTCTGGGCATGTCCCACTGGGAGGAGAGCCCGGGGAAGACCCAGAACACGCTGGAGAGACTATGTCTCTCGCTTAGCCTGGGAACGGCCTGGGATCCCCCCAGAGGAGCTAGACGAAGTGGCCGGGGAGAGGGAAGTCTGGGTTTCTCTGCTTATACTGCTGCCCCCGTGACTCGACCTGGAAAATGGATGGATGGATTAGTAACAGTTTATTAATGATTAAAGAACAGACAATAACAAAAATGTTCTTTAAAATCATACCATTTTTCAAGTTGTGAAAAGCACATCTGATTTAAATGATGTCATGGTTTTTTTATGAATTTTTTTCTGTTTATACTTGTCCATGTACTGTATTTACTGATGTTAGAGGAACAGCAGCTTGAATCACATCATTAATTATCTTTGTTGTCATCCCATAGTTCTGACCACAGAACGAAATGTAAAGATCTGCGAGTTTTTGTTCATCTACGTACTGACTGTCACAAACAATGACGACTGGCGTCGGGATGAACACCTTGGTACAAACCAGTTGTTTTTTTCCCCACAATATTTTAAGCGTGAACTTTCAGATCTGTTTATGTGCCAGAAATGCACTTGTCAAATCAAACATTTTTAAATGTATTTTTTTGTATTTGATAAATCAGTTAAATTGAACATTTAAATGTTTAAGTAATGAAAAACCAAATAATATACACATGGCTGTTTGAATGTATATATGTAGCTTTGTGACTAATGCTTTTCTCTCTACCTTTCAGTCAAACCCCGTAAATTTGTACATTTCTCAGGAGTTTTTGGTCTCCCTCTCTTGAATTCCATTGCCCTGGCAGTATCATTAAAACTCAAAGCAGGTAAATACACTAAAGCTTTGACATAAACTCTTGCATATTTAGTGTTACTATAAAAACTTAAGAGTGCAGCTGAATTATGTATATATGCATTCCTGTAGTTTATTATCTGCCACTAGGGTGACCATTCATTCGAATTTCATCCAGACTGTGCGGTTTTCCAGCCCCCTGTCTGCACTGCTGTTGGGTATCCTCCTTTTACCCCCCTTGTCCTCCTTTTACCCCCCTTGTCCTCCTTTTAGCCCCCTTGTCCTCCATTCAGACCCGTTATCCTCCTTTTAGCCCCCTTGTCCTCCTTTTAGCCCCCTTGTCCTCCATTCAGGCCCGGTATCCTCCTTTTAGCCCCCTTGTTCTCTCCCCCCCACGAAAAACTAGCGCCATTTTCCCCTACACTAGTCACACATAAAACGTGAAACACCCCCACACACACATACTACAGAAGCCGACAACGGCTGTCCTCGATATGGTGTATGACCCCTGCCACCCCACCCCCTGCTGAATAGCTTTTCATGGGTTTCTTGTTTTTGAACCTTAGTTCCCCCTTTTGGACACAGCTGTCCTCCTTTTCAAGGTCATGCTGGTGGTTACCCAGTGTGTCACTTGCTGCTCATTTAGGGCGCTTTTCAACCGCACAAAGTACGGTACTTTCATTTTTCCATTGACATCCAGTCGAGTACCAGTACCGAAAGTGCCAAACCAGCTGGGGTACTTTGGTGCTTCGGTACTTTGGGCTGGGACTGGCAAATGTATTTGCTGTCGATTGGTTATGCAAACAGCCTGTCGCTGAAACACAAAATACAACCAACATCTTTTGAAACACACAGTGAACAGCGAGAAATGAAATAAAAAGCAGTAGAAACAAAAATATAATAAAAGTAAAATGGAAGGATGGACAAACACAGGTTTTAATCGCCATATGCTCAGATGAACAGATCCAGCGGGATTTAGATGCACGACTCAAAATAAAAAAGTATTTGCCATAATAGCAAGCCGCTCGGAAGAAATGGGGCAGATGCGAAACACCAAACAATGCCGCTTGAAAATAAAAAAACTTAAGCAGTACTACAGGAAAATGAAGGATTATAATAACATGTTTAAATTCAGTGAAAGAAATACCGCCGCGCTTTGTGATGTCAGTCAGGGGCAGTCACTGATGATGTCATTTGGCACCGTTACCAGTTTTTACGCCGGTGGAAAACCGACACAAAAGAAGTACTTTTGGCACCTTACGGAAGTACCGAAAGTACGGTACCTGGTGCGGTGGAAAAGCACCCTTACTGACCTCAGCTCTCAGTGATTTTTGTGATGATGTCATTTCAGACACAGGAAAACAGCCACTGGATCTACGGCTGATTGTCCTGATTTCTGGGTCTGTCTTTCTCTTTAGCTGGTTTGTTATACAGATGTCTGCATACTGTAAGTATAACAGAGATATGATGCATAAATTTCCATAAAGACTGAATATGTGTACTGGGACGTTTCCACTGCATTGACAGCTTCCTTGTCATTGTTTCCATCTCCCCATGCCCCTATCACTGAGACAGAAGCAAGGAATGTAGTTAACCAGTATAAAAGAAAGGACAGTAATCAAACAGAAAACTGAGTAATCACTCAGTACTTACTGAGTAACTGTCCTTAAGAATACTGCAATATAAAACAACAGAAAATGCTTATAGTGACATTTTATGTAACCTATATGTCCAGTATTTAACCTACAGTAGATGAATGTTTCATTTATATCCACGTTGTATAATTTTTTCACCACATTGTGTGTCTCAGGATGTAACCTTTCATAACACTGCTGCTTTAATTCTTTTTTTTGTCTGCCTCTATGATGTTGTTTCAGTGATGCAGGACTGTAACGGCCTCCTGGCCAGTAGGGGGCACACAGGCTGTAATGGGGAGCCTAACTATTAAAGGGAGATTAAATATACACATCCTCAGTGATGCAGCACAAGTGTCTTTGTAATGCAGAATTCTTTCACTGTTAGTAATTATTGTATAATGATTATAAATATGCAAGTAATCATTATTAGGTATTGTTACATTGTCAATTGCATTGATGTCTGACTCTTTTGAGCTCCAAATCAGTTCATTGTATCACTGTTTGTCTTTTATTATTTACAGATTTGGCAAGACAATTAATGTGAGTAGACTATTTAATGTAGAATATAACACATACTGGTTATTTTTAAGAATGTAATCCATCCATCCATCGCGGGGAGCCTGGCACCTCTCGCCAGAAGCAGAGGGCACAAGACAGGGGACACCCAGGGCAGGATGCCAATGCACACACACATTCACATACGATGGGACATTTAAAGATGCCAGTTGCCTCATGATTTGTGACTGGGAGTAAACTGGAGTACCGAGGGAACATGGGGAGAGCATGTAAACTACACAGAGCCCAAGCCGGGGGGTGTGAGGTGCCAGTGTTACCCACTGAGTCACCATGTAAACTACACAGTGTAAACTACACTCTGGGGGTGAAAGGTCTTGCTTTTCCTGTGTTGCTCCAGTTATTTCTATCCAGTCTCTCAGGAGCCGGCAGGCCTTTGCCTTCCTTAAAAGGGGAGGTCTGATGAGTGGAGTCCAGTCTTGCCCGGGCCAGAGGATCCTTTTCTTGGAGCTCTGAAATGGACTGATGCAGGCTGATCAGAGTTGGAGCCTGCAGGGTCTATAAGTTTTATGTCTTTACACCTCACACCTCTGGGACCCAGGTTCGAGTCTCCACCTGGGTCACATGTGTGTGGAGTTTGCATGTTCTCCCCATATCGTCGAGGGTTTCTTACGGGTACTCCGGTTTCCCCCCACAGTCTAAAAACATGCTGAGGCTAATTGGAGTTGCTAAACTGCCCGTAGGTGTGCATGTGTGAATGAATGGTGTGTGAGTGTGCCCTGCGACGGGCTGGCCCCCCATCCTGGGTTGTTCCCTGCCTCGTGCCCATTGCTTCCGGGATAGGCTCCGGACCCCCACGACCCAGTAGGATAAGTGGTTTGGAAAATGGATGGATGGAGCTTAATCGAGTAAAGGTGACAGCTCAATTCTTTTATTCTTTTCCTTAGAATAAAAAATGCGTTCGCCCATCTTCAGAGACTCCAAGATGTTAATCCAGACCAGGTCGGTGTCCAAGATACATCTGCCCCTTTGCTTGCTGTGTCAGGGCCTGTTCCTCTACGTCAGGTCTGACCATCTTCCCTCAGATTATTATACATAATTGTGTCTGTAGCAGATCTGTGGCCCTTGTGCTCTTCCTCCTTCCCTGTAAGTATGGAGGCTGTTGAGGTAGAGCCCTTATTATGACTCCAGCACACAGGAACATCTCAGTACATTCCCCATGGTCACAGGCTCCTGCTGTTAAACATGGTAGGGCATGCGGTCATATAATACTGTAACACAGACAGAGGCTGATTTAACAAAAGAAATGTTTATTGGCAAAGACCATCTAAACATACTCTCTGGTACGCAGATCATCCACAGCCCTGTAACCCGAGCCAGAACTGAACAGCCCTTCCTCACGTCTGACTCAGTCACTCCCCCCCCCGCCCCGCCCCCAGTCATGGCAAGCTGTGTATTGCCATATTGCCTTCCCCTGACTGGCCCACAATAGTTCCTTGTGTGGTGGAAAAACAGCCAAATATAGGGTATGAAAGCAGAAGATTCTTTACTAGGTTAATTGATGCAGCAAATAAGTGGGGACACTGTGTTTGCATACACATCAAGCTGACCTCCAGGGTGTCAAACCTGGTGAGAGCTGCCTCCCGAACTATCAGGGGCCCCAGACCACGTTCAGATGGGGACTCGAGGGAAAGGGCTTTGAGTGGCGCTTCAGATATTGAGCTTTTCCAGCCGCACAGAAACCAGCCTGATTATGATGGAGAAACACAGCTGAGGTTTACAGGCCCAAGCCCAGGATGCAGAGCATAGAGCATGAACGCTGTTTCAGTGACTGTAAAAAACATATAATGACCCCTGTTGATGAGACTGTTGTTCTGCCCCACCTCCCCCAGGAGAAGCCTGAGCTGATCCAGGAGCGGCTAGAGCTCCTGCTGCATGTTGAGCAGTGCCAGTGGGAGAATGAGCAGTACATGAGATCGGTCTTGTGCTCCCGGCCCCACTGCCACACTATGAGGAACGTCTTGAAGCACATGACCCACTGCCAGGCTGGCACGTCCTGCCAGGGTGAGTACAGGACTGCACTTCCGTTTCCAGTCTTCTGGATGGATTCAGGATGGAGGAGGATTAATTTACCTTCGCTCACGCGTTCACCTTCACTCCAGTGCCAGGTCTGTTTCTGTCACCTAGCAGTTTGAACCCCTCTTTGTGCCTCTGCAGTGAAGCACTGTGCTTCTTCCCGCCGGATCATATCACAGTGGAAGGAGGGCTACATATGGAGCTACAAGGTAAGCCCCCCCCCCTTTTGCCCTGTCAGCCCCCCCCTGTGGTCAGCTGGGCCCAGGCTGGTCTGCTCTATTCCTTGGTTCATGTATTGCTGATAGCTTCACAGACCTGCAGATCTATATCTAGGGTTTGTGTCTATCATCATTTACCTCGGGGTCAAACATACCCCATGTATTTGTACGGCTGTGGCAGATCCTATCAGGATGTGCTGTCAGTCAGAGTCAAGGCAGATACACATGGAGGCACAATAAGGGTTTGGTGTGTTTTGCCTCTGAGTTAGAGACTGTTAAGGAAAGGCTATTAATGCTCAGAAGGAGGTAAAAGTTATTAGACAGCCTTTTGTTAAGGAAGGAGGGAACAGCAGCCCTGCAGGCCTGTCTAAGCAAGTGGGAGGTCAGCTTAGTGTGACGAGCGACTGGAAACTACTGGGCTGGTGGTTCCAATTAACAGTGAGATGAGAAGGATCAATAGAGGGATTGTAACCTTGGGCTGCAAGGTTCCGTAACCCCGACTGCGCCACCCGAGGCCCTGCCCCTCAGGACTTCAAACTAACCCCACGACTTCCACTTGCAGTTACATTTGCATGAACACACAGAGACGCATATCCCAGAATTAAAACAATTTATTAACACAATACTTAAAAAGAACCCTCCCAGCCGGTAAACAATTACCAGCATATGACACCACTAAAACAGACAAATGGGGTTGAGAGCAAAACCCAGGTGCTGGTGGTCCAATACTATAATCACGCCTTAACCCCTTAGCCAGCCAGGGAAGGTGCTTACCTGGAGGAAGAAAAAGAAGGAAGGGGAGACACCACACACATTCACCCCAAGGGCACACATATCCAAGTGGGAGTTAACATCAAAATCACAGCAAACCACATCCTGGAGTTAATACCTCTCATTCACCCCACATTCACTCCATGCAGTGCAAGAAAACAGCCTCCAACCCCCAAACTCCAGCACCACATTCACTGGCTCTATGCTGTAAATGGGGAAGAGATCAATAAACTACCCTCCAGACCTCCTACTATACCAGCCAGCACCCAGTTAGCCCCGGTAACCACCCCCCCTATTCACAACTATGCCAGTACAACCCACATAATCTTACAAACCAAACAAAATCAGAACAGGCAAAACAGCGGTGACCATCTCCTGAGCGTCAGCATAAACCCGGACACACTTGTCGCCCCGAACCCAGCCTTACGGCGCAGCCCGGACACGAAACCAACCGCTCACCACCATTTCCGTCGCTCGCAGGAGTATCACGGCAGCAATCGGACCACTCCCCCACTACCAGCTTCCCACCACTTTGATCCTAATTCATTGCGTGTACCGCTGTTTCTACTCAACTAAGACTCCATTACGAAACGCCCCCAATTACCTAACCAGCGTCTTGTACATACAGCCTGATACGGGATCCGCGGATAATGTCATCCCTAGCGATCACCGGTTACAGAAGCATATGAGGGGAAATATCCAGATCTGCAGCCTTGGTAGGTGAAGTCACTCAGAGAGGATGGACACATCAGGTCAGGGAAATGGGGGGAGGGGGATTCCTGTCAAAGTCAGCGACGTCATTGTGGAGAGAGTTTGGCTTCTACGCTAATCAGGCAAAACACGTGGTTAAAATGCTGGTTAACAATGCAGAGGAAGCAAGTCGGTGGATGTGGCTTAGGGGACAGGACAGGCAGTGGGTGAAAGATGGCGAGGTGAGCGGTTGTTGGGCTTTTTTCCTCTTTTTTTCCTCCCTTGCTGGTTTAAACTTTTCATGGAGATCATTCATCTTCTTTAGTCAGTGTGTTTTAGTGTGGTTTGGTGGGTTATTGGTGTACAATTATCAATCTATTTTATCTGAGTAATTTAGTTTAGCTATCAAATTATCATTATTGTCCATCCATCACTGTAACCGCTTAATCCCAACTGGGGGTCGTGGGGGAGACCAGAGCCTAACCTGGTAACAATGGGTGCGGGCAGGAACAAACTTGGGCAGAGGCCAACACACTGCAGAACGCACAAACTCACAGGGCCAATTTATACTCACCAATCAACCTATCCTGCACACTTTTGGACTGTGGGAGGAAACCGGAGCCTCCAGCAGAAACCCACACGAACACAGGGAGAGAGTGCAAACTCCACACAGAAAGGATCCGGGACTGAACCCTGGACCTTCTCGCTCTGAGGCAGCAGTGCCACTGTGCCACCCTATTATTATTATTATTATTAATATTATTATGATGATGATGATGATGTCAGGGTCAGCACCTGCTTGTCCAAGTCTTCAGTGTTTACTATGCTCTGCAGATGGTTGCAAGGCTCAACAAGATGAGCATCCGGTCTCCCCCGCGACCCCTACATGTTAACCACTCTGTTGTATGTTCAAATCCCGCCTCCTGTATTTTGTTTCATTAGTTTTAATAGTTTCTGTGATTTTGTGGTTTGTTTTCTGTTTTGTTTTCTTGCTTTGTGCCTTGGTTATGTTTTACCTGTCTTTCTTTTTCCCCAGTGCTGGATTCTGTTTTCCTTGTTTCTTTGACAGTTCTTAGTTTCCCTGTTTAGTTTCTGAGTTCCTTGAGTTAATTATTAGTTTCACCTGTTGCCTGTTCTTGTGTCTTGTGTGTTTATCTGATTGCTCATTGCCCTGCATCCTCCCAGATTGGTTAATTGTCTGTCTTACTCCTGTTGTGTCATTATTTGTTTTGGTTTCTGTATTTAAGTTCCTGTCTTAGTGTAGTTCCCTAATGGGTCATTTATATAGTTGTAGTTGCAGTTGCTGATGGTTCCTGTTGACTGTGTGTTTGAGTTTTGATTTTCCACTTGTTAATTATGTAAACAATTCCCTTGTAGATCCTTTTGTTTTGTTAGTTTACTTAATACCCCTTTTTACTTTTGACCCATTGTGGTCTTTTTTGTTTTGTTGTGATCCCTGTGTTTTCTGTTCAGTTAATGAAGCCCCATGTTCCATGAGCCACCAGTGGGTCATCCACCTCCTTTCCCTGCCTGCACCATGCCATGCCCCCATGCCAGAACCGCCTGCGTCTGTGACTTATTATTATTATTATTATTATATTTTAATTTATTACAGAGTTTATGGGTGATGTACAGTACAGGCCAAAAGTTTGGACACACCTTCTCATTCAATGTGTTGTCTTTATTTTCATGACCATTTACATTTGTAGATTCTCACTGAAGGCATCACAACTATGAATGAACACATGTGGAGTTATGTACTTAACAAAAAAAGGTGATATAACTGAAAACATGTTTTATATTCTAGTTTCTTCAAAATAGCCGCCCTTTGCTCTGATTACTGCTTTGCACACTCTTGGCATTCTCTCGATGAGCTTCAAGAGGTAGTCACCTGAAATGGTTTTCCAACAGTCTTGAAGGAGTTCCCAGAGGTGTTTAGCAAGTGTGCAAAGCAGTAATCAGAGCAAAGGGTGGCTATTTTGAAGAAACTAGAAACTAGTTCTGATGCCTTCAGTGAGAATCTACCAATGTAAATGGTCATGAAAATAAAGACAACACATTGAATGAGAAGGTGTGTCCAAACTTTTGGCCTGTACTGCAGTTAGTTGCCTGTCAGAAGACTTTGCTTTAGGTTTTGGCCCCTTTTTCTTTTGGGCTTGAGTTAGAATTATGGGTAAATTAAAGCAGCCGGTTAATATGCTGGTTAATGCTGAGCAAGTCCTTGGATGTGGTAGGTTTATTGGGGTCAGTGTGGCTCACTAGTGCAGCATAGCTGTGTCTGTCCCCAGGGCTTAGCAGCGGGAGGCAGAACAGCGTCATCAGTGAGGCACACGGCCAACTGCAGGGCCTGAAAAAGAACAGGCAAAAAAAAATTTGCATGGTTACATTCCTGCAGAGGCGCGTCAGGCTACGGCACAGGTTACATCGTAGCTTGGGTCCCCCCTCTTGGCAGTTTCTGATATCAACTTTGCAGAGATCACTGCCGCACTGACTGTTGTGGTAGGTTGTACCTGGACCATTCCTGCTGACTGTGTGCATATGAGCTCACGTCACCTTCGCTTCTGATGTCAGCCAGTGTGTCCTGGCTTGGTCCTGCCTGCACACCCTCATTTGTAGACTGTGGTGCTGATAGGTCCACTTTGGGACATTGTCCAGTCAAATAGGCCCTACAGTTGCTGCCAGTTGGGCAGATTGTCAGGTTTTTCATTTTACCGTTTTTATTGCCCTGGAAAATGTTTTGGTGTCTCCCTGTCTCCCTTGGTGTCATTACCACCCCATCAGTTGGGCTTGGAGGTAACAGTGCCCCCTTCTGTCACATCTATGGACAAGGTACAGGACAGCAGGTTGAGGGTACAGGGGTCACTGGTGTGGACGGGACTGGCACCCAGCTCCAGACCAAGTCTCCCAGCTGACCTCCAGGGTGTCAAACCTGGTGAGAGCTGCCCCCCGAACCAGCAGGGGAGACCCAGACCACGTTCAGATGGGGACTCGAGGGAAAGGGCTTTGAGTGGCGCTTCAGGTATCGAGCTTTTCCAGCCGCACAGAAACCAGCCTGATTATGATGGAGAAACACAGCTGAGGTTTACAGGCCCAAGCCCAGAATGCAGAGCATAGAGAGCATGAACGCTGTTTCAGTGACTGTAAAAAAGATATAATGACCCCTGTTGATGAGACTGTTGTTCTGCCCCACCTCCCCCAGGAGAAGCCTGAGCTGATCCAGGAGCGGCTGGAGCTCCTGAAACACGCTGATGAGTGCCAGTGGGAGAATCAGGACCTGTCAACTCAGGACAGTTGGTCGTGCTCCCGGCCCCACTGCCACACTATGAGGAACGTCTTGAAGCACATGACCCACTGCCAGGCTGGCACGTCCTGCCAGGGTGAGTACAGGACCGCACTTCCGTTTCCAGTCTTCTGGATGGATTCAGGATGGAGGAGGATTAATTTACCTGTCACCTAGCAGTTTGAACCCCTCTTTGTGCCCCTGCAGTGAAGCACTGTGCTTCATCCTGCTGGATCATATCACAGTGGAAGGAGGGCTACATATGGAGCTACAAGGTAAGCCCCCCCCCCTTTGCCCTGTCAGCCCCCCCCTGTGGTCAGCTGGGCCCAGGCTGGCCTGCTCTCTTCCTTGGTTCATGTATTGCTGATAGCTTCACAGACCTGCAGATCTATATCTAGGGTTTGTGTCTATCATCATTTACCTCGGGGTCAAACATACCCCATGTATTTGTACGGCTGTGGCAGATCCTATCAGGATGTGATAGTGATAGTCTGAGTTAGAGGTTGTTAAGGAAAGGCTATTAATGCTCAGAAGGAGGTAAAAGTTATTAGACAGCCTTTTGTCAAGGAAGGAGGGAACAGCAGCCTTGCAGACCTGTCTAAGCAGGTGGAGGTCAGCTTAGTGTGATGAGCGACTGGAAACTCTCTGCAGGCCTCAGTACTAGGCTGGTGGTTCCAAGAGAAATAACTGTAAGTAATCTGTGACCTGATATGGTTTGTCGTCACAGCAAACTGTGAGTGTGAGGCTCAGGCCAATTTGGGGGAGGGGGGGGCGTGGGGGCACCTAATGACCGTGCTGATTTTCCTGCCTGCGGACACTTAACCAGAGCATCTGCTTTACTGTAGTATATCTTACCAACTTGTCAAAGTGGGACTTTATAGGTACTGAATACTCGGTATTTAGTAGGAGTGCATGATTCAGACAATCTCACGGTTCTATTCGATTACGATTCTTGGACTCGGGTTTCGATTCAAAATCGATTCACGATTCAATGGATAGATGAATTTGTTTCCAGAAAGTTGTTTTGGGTTACTTTTTTTTGACTGTGCCAGATCAGCAAAAAAAATTTTACTGAATAAAATGTAGTTTACTGCTACTCATTTTCACTTCAGGGCCCCCTGCAGCATGGTGCTGCAGTGGTTAGCACTGTTGCCTCACACCTCTGGGGCCCATGTTTGAGTATCTGCCTGGGTTACATGTGTGTGGAGTTTGCATGTTCTCCCCATGTTATGGGGTTTCCTCTGGTTGCTGCACTTTCCCCCCATAGCCCAAAGACATACTGATGCTGATTGGAGTTACTAAATTGCCCATAGGAGTGAATGGTGTGTGAGTGAATGGTGTAGCACTCCCATCCTGGGTTGTTCTATGCCTCATGCCCAGAGCTTCTGGGATAGGCTCCAGAATCCCTGTGTCCCAGATGGACAATCAGTTTGGACAATGGATGGATGCAATTTCACTTTGAGTAAGATGTATTAATGGCAAAATGTCATTTACAAACATTTACATATATAAACTGCAAAATTGAAAACTTTAAACTTAATGCTATAACAATAACATTAATTATTATAACATTAATTCAATAAATAAAATTAAACAAGCTGCTACATTTAAAGTGCTTAAATTTAAATAAACAAAAAAGCTGCTACATTTAGCTGTAAAGTGTTGTAACAACTGAAATGACATTTTTAAAATGTGAATTGGGAACATTTCTCTTTCTCCTAAACTGCTACTGTTTCAGCAAGCAAGTTTTTTTTGTTTGTTTTTTTGCTTTTTTACAGTAACTGTGATAACAATCCAATCAACATTCAGGTGTGTGTGTGTGTGTGTGTGTGTGTGTGTGTGTGAGAGAGAGAGAGAGAGAGAGAGAGAGAGAGAGAGAGAAACGTTACATAAGACTCAATTGCTCTTGAAGTCCACACATCACATACTGTATTAAGGACACTTTAACCTTCATCTTAGCGGTATCTCAGCTATATGACATCGCGGTAAGAAAGTGGCAGGATGGTATATTACCCTGTTATACCTAGGCTCAACTGTGTTCACCATGATTCGAAAGCCGTCATTATCAACGATTCTGTAAGTGAGCAGATATTTGGAAATAAAATATTCTATAGACTGAATTATTTTATTGGCCCGTTCAGAGTTACCTAGAAGATTAGAACATTGAAGCAAAGTCTGTTGGTTTGCTGGAATGTATTTTACTTTAGGTGGATGTTCATCCGGGTCTTTAATCTCTGGATGATGGCATGTCATGTGAATCCACATGTTTGTAGTGTTTCCAAAATACTTCACCTTCGCTTTGCAGTGCCTGTACATCACATGCATCTTATCAAGCTCCTTTTTTCCATCTAAATTGTAAAAGCCGAAATGTGCCCAAACACTTCCCTTAAATGAAAATGGTGCAGATTCAATTGATTTTTCCATAACGCTATCCATCGCACATTATGCATATGGACTATATTTTCTTCATGCTCACATGAAGGAGGTGTATCCTGGCAGATTTCGATATTGCGGCACCTATAGCATCGACGAGCTGAACTTGTGTCGGGAAAAAAGTAAACTAGTGCCATTATCCATCCATCCATCCATTTTCCAAACCGTTTATCCTACTGGGTCGCGGGGGATCTGGAGTCTATCTTGGAAGCAATGGGCACGAGGCTGGGAACAACCCAGGATGGGGGGCCAGCCCATTGCAGGACACACTCACACACCATTCACTCACACATGCACTCCTACAGGCAATTTAGCACTCCAATTAGCCTCAGCATGTTTTTGGACTGTGGGAGGAAACCGGAGTACCCAGAGGAAACCCCACGACGACATGGGGAGAACATGCAAACTCCACACACATGTAACCCAGGCGGAGACTCGAACCCAGGTCCCAGAGGTGTGAGGCATCAGTGCTAACCACTGCACCACCATGCCACCCCCCTAGTGCCATTATGTTAGTTGAAAAATATGAATCGATTTTTTTGGAATGCATGAATCAATTTTGAATCTGCAGGGAAGGAATTGTGATTCGATTAGGTTAAGTTTGCCTAACCTGGTGCTCTGTGGGTGTATGACAGCAGAGCCTGATAATTTGTTACGTTGTTTTTAAATTGGGTAAGTATTTTTCAATAAAACAACTGTACTTATCCCTGTGATAATGTGCCTGAAGAGGCTCACCTGGCCGTCTGCAACTACCCCCAGGTCACTTTTCAGGAGGTCCGGTTAATCGCACTGCCCCAACCAGCTCTTACCACCATTCACCAAAAATGGTACAAGCAAGAGTTAAAGTTAATAGAATATGTTTACTAGAGATGCACCAACTGTAATTTCTTGACTGATTCCAATTTACTGTTTTTTGTGTGAACGACCGATACCGATTTTTACCAGTTTTGATTTTCTTTCTAAGAACTATAATCAATAGCTTATACAAAATCAACTTTTCTTCAATGCTAATTTTTATTTTCATAATAAAAGAAGTTATTTTATTCTCCTTGATGGAGGTTGGACCCTCTTCCACTCTGTAGTTTCTTGCAGGGAGAGGCGCCAAACAGGTGTGGGCATACTTATTGCCCCCTGGCTGGGCACCTGTACATTGAGGTTTACCGCAGTGGATGAGAGGGTAACCTCCCTTCGCCTTCGGGTGAGGGGACGCGTCCTGACTGTTTGCACTTATGTGCAAAACGACAGTTCAGAATACTCACCCTTTTTAGAGTCCTTGGAAGGGGTGTTGGTGAGGGCTCCTCCTGGGGACTCTCTTGTTCTGCTGGGGGACTTCAATGCTCACGTGGGCAATGACAGTGAGACCTAGAGGGTGTGATTGGGAGGAATGCCCCCCCCTATCTGGACCTGAGTGGTGTTCTGTTATTGGACTTCTGTGCCCATCATGGATTATCCATAATGAACACCATGTTCAAGCATTAGGGTGTCCATATCTGCCCTTGGCACCAGAACCATAGGCCGCAGTTCAATGATCGACTTTGTAGTCGTGCCATAGGACCTGCAGCTGCATGTATTGAACACTTGGGTGAGGAGAGGGATAGACCTGTCAACTGATTACGACCTGGTGGTTGGTTGGCTCCGTTGGTGGGGGAGGAAGCCAGTTATACCTGGCAGACCCATGCGTATAGTGTGGGTCTGCTGGGAACGTCTGGCAGAATCCCCTGTCAGAAGGAGCTTCAACTCCTACCTCCAGCAGAACTTTGTCCATGTCCCGGGGGAGGCAGGGGACATTGAGTCCGAATAGGCCATGTTCCGTGCCTCCATTGTGGAAGCAGCTCACCGGAGCTGTGGCCGTAAGGTCGTTGGTGCCTGTTGTGGCAGCAATCCCCGAACCCGCTGGTGGACACCTGCGGTGAGAGATGCCGTCAAGTTGAAAAAGGAGTCCTATTGGGCCTTTTTGGCCTGTGGGACTCTAGATGCAGCTGATGAGTACCGGCAGTCCAAGCGGAACATGGCTTCGGTGGTCGCTGAGGCAAAAACTCGGGTATGAGAGGAGTTTGGCGAGGCCATGGAGAACAACTTCTGGACGGCTTTGAAGAGATTCTTGTCCACCATCCGGCGGCTCAGGGCGGGAAAGCGGTGCAGTATCAACACTGTTTATGGTGGGGATGGTGCGCTGCTGACCACAACTCGGGACGTTGTGGGTCGATGGAAGGAATACTTCAAAAACCTCCTCAATCCCACTGACATGCCTTCCAATAAGGAAGCAGAGTCTGGGGACTTGGGGGGTGGACTCACCTATTTCTGGGGCGGAAGTCGCTGAGGTGCTTAAAAAGCTCCTCAGTGGCGGAGCCCCGGGGGTGGATGAGATCCGCCCAGAGTTTCTAAAGGCTCTTGATGTTACGGGGCTGTCCTGGTTGACACATATCAGCAGCATCACATGGTCCCCCTCCTCAAGAAAGGAGACTGGAGGGTGTGTTACAACTATAGAGGGATCATACTCCTCGGCCTCCATGGTAAGGTCTATTCGGGGGTGCTGGAGAGGAGGGTCTGTTGGATAGTCGAACCTTGGATTCAGGAGGAGCAGTGTGGGTTTCGCCCTGGTCGTGGAACAGTGGACCAGCTCTATACTCTCGACAGGGTCCTGGAGGGTGCGTGGGAGTTAGCCCAACCAGTCTACATGTGCTTTGTGGACTTGGAGAAGGCATTCGACCGTGTCCCTCGGGGAGTCCTGTGGGGAGTGCTCCGGGAGTATGGGGTGCTGGGCTACCTTATAAGGGCTGTTCAGTTCCTGTATGCCAGAGCTTGACCCGCATTGTCGGCAGTAAGTCGGATTCGTTTCCGGTGAGGGTTGGACTCTGGCAGGGCTGCTCTTTGTCACCTATTCTGTTCATAACTTTTATGGACAGAATTTCTAGGCGCAGCCAGGGTGTTGAGGTGTCCGGTTTGGTGACCTCAGGATTAGGTCTCTGCTTTTTGCAGATGATGTGGTTCTGTTGGCCTCATCAGACTGTGACCTTCGGCTCTCACTGGAGCAGTTCTCAGCTGAGTGTGAAGCGACTGAAATGAGAATCAGCACCTCCAAATCCAAGATCATGGTCCTCAGCTGGAAAAGGGTGGAGTGCTCTCTCCGGGTCAGGGAGGGGGTCCTTCCCCAAGTGGAGTTACTTGGGGTCTTGTTCATGAGTGAGGGAAGGATGGAGCGGGAGATCGACAGGCGGTTCGGTGCGGCGTCAGCTGTGATGTGGATACTGCATCGGTCTGTCATAGTGAAGGAGCTGAGCCAAAAGGCAAAGCTTTCGAATTACCAGTCGATTCACGTTCCTACCTTCAGCTATGGTCATGAGCTATGGGTAGTGACCGAAAGAACAAGATCATGAGTACAAGAGGCCGAAATGAGTTTCCTCTGTAGGGTGGCTGGGCTCTCCCTTAGAGAGAGGGTAAGGAGCTCGGTCATTTGGGAGAGACTCAGAGTTGAGCCGCTGCTGCTCCGCATTGAGAGGAACCAGATGAGGTGGCTCGGGCATCTGATTAGGATGTCTCCTGGACGTCTCCCTGGACGTGAGGCGTTCTGGGCATGTCCTACTGGGAGGAGGCCCCGGGGAAGACCCAGGACACGCTGTAGGGACTATGTCTCTCGGTTGGTCTGGGAACGCCTCGGGATTCCCCCGGAGGAGCTGGATGAAGTGGCCGGGGAGAGGGAAGTCTGGGTTTCCCTGCTGAGACTGCTGTCACCGCAACACAACCTCGGATAAGCGGAAAATGATGGATGGATGGATGGATGGATGGATGGATGGATGGATGGATGGAAGAAATTCTTAAATTTTACAATTCCACCAAACTGTACTAAGTTACAGGGTCTTCTCTCACTTAAACAAGTCACAAAATAAAGTGTGACTGGAAAGAGGTACAAATAAGGTACAAAGAGGTACAAATAATTAACTGAGTTGCTGTACAAACAACTTTCTGACATTTTACTTTACCGAACAAGAGCAGGTGCAACAGATTTAAATAAGAAACCAAATGTTAGTTACTTAAATCATTTTCCAGTATGCTTAAATTCACCAGATAACATGACATTGACCTTTTGCTCTTTTTTTACTTGTCTTAAAGTCCAAAGGTTACAGACCTCCAAATAAAACTGAAGTGCAGGGTAATATTATTCATACCCACATTGCATGTTATGCACATACAATTCTTACGTTGCTACTAAGATAGATTAAAATCAGGCTTTTTCATAGCTTCATACTTCACATTTTAGTGCAGGGGGTTACAGTTTCACTAAAACATTTTTACTCTAAGTGGAAAAAAATTGTCTTCACTCATAGTGAAGAATTTCCACGCTAACGACATGTTATCGTGTGGCAGTGTGTACTGTATATGCCGGCTATTTCTGTGCCTTTGTGCGTATGATGGACATTGTACATGGAGGGATGTTGTCAACACTGTACATCACAAGTTTAAGTATTTGATAAGTACTTATGTATGTAGACTGCAGGTTGGTTTTACGTTTATCTAGTTACATTAAAATTAGTCATAAACTGAAAGGTAAAGACCACTTTGGTCGCTATATTACTTAACTAAACCTGTCCATATGAAATTTATTGACCTCTGTTCTCACTGTCTTTGGAATAACATTGGAGATGGAAGCTGGGCCTTATTCACCTGATTCCTGTGGGTCTGATGCAGAGGAGGTAAGCAAAGGACGTCTTATCCAGAGTTGCTATAATCCAGCCTATACCCTTAATCTTTAAACACTGACAGCTGTCACTTTTAACTAGCGTGTTTCAGAAGGAAGCTGGTATCTTCCAAACTGTCCCCATGCATAAGCATTGTGAATATTTTATGAATTTGGTCATTGCAGTAGGTTTAATACCTGCAAATATAAAACTGATCACTTAACACCCACTTATGCATCTTAAGCTAACAGCAAACGCACTGAATTTCTTTGGATTTATCACTTTCAAGCTTTACATGAAATCATATGAAGTTCATGAGACCAAAAAACATGATGCAGGACCTACTAAGTCATGCTCCCAGCTTGTTTGCTCATGTGCCAATGAGGAGACTGTTGCATTGTCCCCCCTGATCCCAATGACCCAAACACAGAGGAGGTAAACAGAGGAACAAGAGCTCTGTGATTCTCAGGGTTCCTGTCATTTACTCCATTTTGGATCCAAGTACACTGTTACCTGTCAGTTTTTGCGATGTCCTTCAAAGGAAAATGGAAGTTGGCATCTTCCCATAGTCTCCATGCAGTATAAGTATTTAACGTGGTGTTATACCTGTTGGGATGTAAGCAGTTGTTTAATGTTTGGTTACTTTAACCAAGTCCTGTAAACTGAAAGGTAAATATAACTTCACAGTCACTACATTGTATATACTTGTTTGGCAAAACCTCTTAATATGAAATGAATCAGCTGACAGTTGCCCTTTTACAGGGATCACATGACAATCTGGAGATGGAGCCATTATCACCTGCTGATTATAAAGATCCAAACACAGAGGAGGTAAACATGCACTAGGGTCATATGCTATTTTTAACTATATTGTTAATTAACCAGTTTTGGACTGAGTTTAGGTACGGATATTGTGGTGGTTTTGTAAAAGGAAGGTAATTAATATGAGTCAAACACAGTAAATATGCACTAATAGGCAGTGTTGGCAGATAGAGAATTACTTATATACATTTAATCAGCATTATTGATATTTATCCCTGCTCAGACTGGGTTTAAATAAGGAAATATTATAAAGTGCAATTTGTATGTGAAGTTTTTATTTGAACTAAATACAGTTTGATTTTGTGCCACAGGACCATATATTGTGTCCTGGGTTTTATGAAAGAAAGTCTGATGACCTCTAGTCCTTACATGTATTTATGCAGCAGACTTGAACTCTGCGACAGTATGAAACATTCATGGTATTATAAGCATATACCCCTCCCTGCCACTCTATAAATAACACAAACATACATGAGAAATGTCTTGTATAAACTTATTTAATTTAATTCTTATTAACTTTATTCGTTGTATGAACTGCATTTTTGTCTGTTTTAACTTGTCAGTAACATGGTTGATGTGAATATGAGCCTGTGCGTTGTTTCAGCACGAGGCTGTCAAAGTACCGATCTGTGACGTGTTTTTCAATCATTATTAAATCCTCAATCCTCATAAAATATGAAGTAGTGTTAATTGGGAACACTGAATGTAACGGATATTTAATGTCATTATAATAGAATATTTATGTGTGACAGATATTAATATAGTGTTGTCATCATTCACGCCGCAATAGGGAATAGCACTAATGATATAACTTCATTAGCTTCTTAATGTCTCAAACTCCATGCATGAAGTGTTTCATTTGATATTTGTTGGGGTGCAAACAGATCTTTATTGCTTAGTTGCTGTTAAACTAGTCATGCGATTGCAAAGGTAAATGCCACTTTGTGATTCCTACATTACTTGTTTGACAAAACCTGTTAATATGAAATGAATCAGCTGACAGTTGCCCTTTTACAGGGATCACATGACAATCTGGAGATGAAGCCATTATTACCTGCTGATCACAATAAGCCAAACACAGAGGAGGTAAATATGCACTAGGGGCAGTCATGCATGTTTAACTACTGGATAATAACACATGATGATTTAATATATCTATACTGTTAAATAACCAGTTTTGGACTGAGCTTAGGTAGGGATACTGTAGTGTTTTTGTATAAGGAAGGTCATTTATATGTGAGGTTCTGTACTTGCATCCTGGGTTTTAGATAAAGTACCCAGACTCTCCCATGGTGATTCCAGTCCACACTGGCTTTTACTGACTCAATTCTGTGGTGTCACAAACATTCCCTTGTTGTAATACAGCTTCACCTTCTGCTGTTCACAGGTTACAGAGGAGAGCAGCACTGGAATCTGAAGGATCCTAACCATACTTTGTTGTTTTTAGATTGCCTACAGTCTTAAGTTTCCAAGTCCTGTTGTATAACCAAGCTGGGGCCTGTTTCCCAAAACCATAGTTGCTAACTACGTTCATCTGCTATATGATACATTATATTTAACTGAAATTGCTGATCCAAACAACCAGTGATTCATAAAGGCAAAGCATGAAAATTATCAGGGGTGCCCAAACTTTCGATCTCCACTGTAGAAGCTTAGTTCCGGATAAATACGTCAGCGATGGTGGAAAATGCAGTCTAAGAAGGGTAGTCACCATGTAAGTAAGTTGAAAATATTAAAGTCTTACAAACATCTATAATGTTAATGTATTGAAAATGTAGCTGTAATAGCACTTTTTATGTACTTTTCTGTTCATTAGTATGGTTGTTTACCTACCTTGTTTGTGCTTTATGATAGAATTCATTACATAGATAAAGGGCCGCAGGATTATGACATCAAGTAAACACATCAAGTAATATCACAATATTTATAAAACCAAAAAGAAGACAAAGTTACACGAAATACGATATATTTGGCAATACTTTATCTAACAATAGAGTATGTCTAGTAAGTTGGTGTTGTCGCAAGTTGTCAACAGGCACAAAGCAGTGCCGATAAGTGTGATATGATTATTACGCAGGCGCACATCTGGAAGATGATGCTGAAACGATGTATCATTCAGCGATTATGTACACACACATTATAAAAAAAGATGGGGGAAGCAAATAGGCCAAAAACACGGGCAAATTAATAGCTAAAAATAGAGAATAGCATCATAATCATTGAGAGTTTCTGTTGCATTGTGGAAAAAAAAGATTTAAAAAAAAAGTCGGTGCTGCTTAGATGCAAGCCCAAGGCTGTGTAAGTGAGATACCTAACATACACGGATGTGCGTTAGTTACACACCTGTCTATCCCACTTTGCCATTAAAAGATATATAAAAATGATGGATCAGGAGTTTATGAGTGCTTATAGAGGGATTAAAATAAAATAAATTAAATGTAATTATAAATAGTGCCTAAATGTCACTAATACATAATAGTTCTAATATTTTTTCCTTCTACAAGAAGCATCATATAAGTATATTATTATGATGCTATTGCTATTTTTGAATATTATTTCACACTGTAAATTACCAGAAATAATGTAATATCAGCACAACTGTCATTTAGAAATAATATTACTAAGTTTTGCAGGCTACCTGCTGTAAAAGTTAGACCAATATTACAAAATTTGTTAGTTTTTGCACACAACTCGCCGTGAGTCAGGCCAATCATCGCTGGAACCATTGTAGGTCGAACTATGGTAGTCAAAAACTAACATGGTTCAAACTACTGTGGTACGATGGTTTTGGGAAACAGTTGTACTTCGGATGTTGGTTACTTTGAGCTACCATAGTACGATGCATCATTAATGCTAACTTTCTCATTGTTTGGGAAACGCACTGCTGGTCAGATGAAGTGTCACCAGATTATCAATGATCTGTTACAGTATTATCTTATGTCAATTGAAATAAAAGGGGCCATAACATCATTAATAATTCCAATTGAAATACTTTTCTGGGTAGCAGCTGGACATTTGCTTGTACAGACTGGAATGGAAAAGTGTATCTGCAAATACACATACTGGGAAGGACCAGTAACTCAGGAAAACCTGCCAGTCTTTTGTAAATATGTATATGTGATTTTCTGACCTTTGTTGTTCTCTTTACAATATTAAAATATACATTATAATTATCTAATTATTGTGAATAAACCTCACTGTTTTTAATTTGTCTGAGAACATGGAGGAAACAAACCGGGGGGCATGACTTTGTGGGTCCTGCATCATGTTTTTTGGTCTTGTGAACTTTATGATGTACAGCCGTGAGTTGGGCTCTATGGTCAGTAGGGCTTTTAGATTCATTTTACAGTTTCTTAAACGTGGGGTTGATATAGTGAAACCTCATTTTAAATCGGCGGCCAAAGGAATAGCTTCAGATCTCGCCAGTTCGGTAGTCAGCGGCCGCTTTACAAACACGGGTGACCCAAAGCAGGAAGGGTCAGGTCTACTGCTGCTCTGTCAGAGTGAGAGTAAAAGAGCCCCTGCGCTCTACACAGGCATTCAGAACCTCGCAGAGCCGTCAGGATTCCCAAATCTCGAGCTCATAAGAGAAAGAAGAGGAAAGGTCAAGCCCCCGGGGATATATTTCAAGAAAACGTCATAAGGAAGAATGGCTCTAGCTCACTGCCTCTCCGCAGAATGCACCAAAGCTGAGCTGGACCTGTTTGTAGCCCCTATAATGCAATTATCCATAGATCAGACCAATTATGTAGAAATCAACCCATTAAATTCCATTACCGATCAGGATGTTTTGGATTTCCTAATACCGGGTGTCACGTTCGCTGGTTAAAGCGAGTGATCACACGGGCAGGCAAGCGGGTAGGAAGCAGGCAAGCAGGCGGAATACGGGATACGTGGATAATCAGGGGGGCGTGGCACACACGAGGATCATACGAGCCGGGCGTGACAGAACCCCCCCCCCCGTGACAGCCCGGAGTGCGCGCCTCAGGGGAGGCGACGGAAGAGACGAGGGAGACGGGATCGGGAAAACAAGAACAAAACCATTAATGGGGCACAGGGAACAGAACGGTCAGACAAAACTGGCACAAGGGAAGAAACCAGGACAGGATCTGACATAGGACAGGGAAGGCAGACAGACAGATGAGGAACGGGGACACGGAGGGAACAGGCGGGACGAAAGGGCCAGGAGTGAATGGAGGGAACACTGGGAGACAAGGAGCCGAGACGGGAGGAACAAAGGGACGAGGAGCAAACAAAGGAGAGACTAAGACAGGAAACCAGGGAGAGAAGGAGGGGGAATTAAGGGGAACCTGAGGGAGCCACAGCAGGTGACAGGCAGCGGCCGGAGGGGGAAGGCCGGAGCAGGAGGGGACCTCAGAGGGGCTGAGGAGGCAGGGCTAGGGACAGATGGAGGGGCCGAGGAGGGAGTTGGAGGGAGCACCAGGGAAGGGGATGAGGGAGCTGAAGGGGACACCGGCGCAGGCAAGGAGAGAAGGGGAGCCGCAGCAGGCAACGGCAAGGCCGAAGCCAGCGAAGGCGACTTCCCGCGACACGCTGGAGTGGGGGGAACCGCAGGCGACCGAGGAGCCACAGCAGGGGAGCCCACAGGCGACCCCTGCCCTGCGTCTATGTCTGAAGACGCCGCCTTGGGCGTAGCGGCCAGAGACAGAGGCAGCTGCTTGGGCGAAGCACCTGCAGGGACTACAACAGGCGACGGAGGGAGGCCTCGGGAGGCACTGTACTTGCTGCTGAGGAGGCCTGCCCCTTCCTCCATTGGAGCAGTCTCCTCAGAGTCTCCTCTACGCTGGCTAACTGCTGGAGTGGAGACTCCGGGGTAATGGCTGCAAACTCCTTCTGCAGCTGCTCCAGGAGCTCAGCTGCCTCTGGGGAGTCTCTGAAGGCTGGTTCCCCCCTCATGTGCCAGAACAGATCCTGGAGGGCAAAAAACTGCTTGGCCAGGATCATAGCTGCGGGCGGGGTCGGAGCAGGCAGCACAGCGGTTGCTGCAGGCAAGTCACATGCTGGCGGGACAGGCAGGTCCCTCACAGGCGAGACGGGCATGGCCCCTTTAAGAGCCCGGGGAACACGTGAGATGGAGTCCTGAACTGAGCTGGCCCTTTTGTTGGCCAGTCTCGCTGGCCGGTAAAAATACCGCTCGAGGGGCGGCGGTAGCTCTGCAGCGATGGGGGAGCCACCCGTGCAGGCAGCTTAGCGGCGGTGATGACCTCAGGCTCGGCTGGGGAGTCCTCCCGCTCACCGGCTGAGAGGGAGGCGGGGACGAGTGTGCACGCCCCCAGGATGATTGTCGGGGCAATCGCTGGCTTCCTTCTCCTCCTCCGCCTTCGGGTCACTGTCGGGGAGGTAGGCTGCGTGCTGTCCGCCAAGGCGGACGGCGGGAGGACAGTCCCCGCGACTCGCGGCGCGACCCACTGCTCCGTCCTGTGCTGGGCCAGCTGTTGGAAGTTTTCGCGCACCTCCTCTGCGAGGTGCGCGTCCTCCTCGATGCACAGCCCCTCCAAAATGTCCCGGCTCTGGTGCACCAGATCCCACGTCCTGGGATCATCCTGGATGGCGGGCTGGGCGATCCAGAACAGCACCTGGTCGACGAGACCGCGGTACTCGTCCTCGGTCACAGAAGGTGCTCCTTTCTTTTGGTCCGTCATTCTGTCACGTTCGCTGGTTAAAGCCAGCGATCACCCGGGCAGGCAAGCGGGCAGGAAGCAGGCGGAATACGGGGAAAAACGGGGATTTATTCAAGGTACGGGGACCAGGAAACATCTGACGTAGACTAACATCAATGACGGACAAAGAACTAAGGCAAGACGTGGACTCAAATAGACAAGACAGAGCAAAATAACAAGGTACAGCTGGGTACGATTGGGGAAGCACACGTGGATAATCAGGGGGGCGTGGCACACATGAGGATCGTACGAGCTGGGCGTGACACAGGGGTTGGGGAATTTCTATTTGGACCTGAACTCTACATTGCTATATCTAAGGCTGAGGATCGTTAGGGCAGACGGAGCCCCCCTGACTGATGCCGACCCCTGTGGTATTATACTGTACCCGCTAAACTGTATATTCTCTCAGCTGGATGTGAGTCTGAACGATGTCCTGATCAGTTCTTCATCACGCACCCCTATAGGTCATTCATCAAGACCCTGCTCAATTTTTCTACAGATACACTAGAGTGTCAGTTTTCGGCAGGGCACTGCAAATTAGTGATTTCAGCTTTTAGAGCTCTTTTGGAGTTGAAATATTGGAAGAAACTTTGCTTGTCATCCTTAGCCTCCAATGCAATCATTCTTTCTATATTCCTCTTGGAGAGTAATGACATTTAACTCAACCTGTAGACTTAGATACTCCTGTTTAGTTTTGAAATCATTAGCTAATTTTCATTTGTGGAGGAGAGCCCTTTTCCTTCTGACTTTATTCTTAATTTCCTTAGTAAACCACCTTGGTTGTAGTTTCCTAGATTTAGTTTTGTTGGAAACAGGTATGAAGTCCTCTTGCATTTGCAACAATGTGCTTTTAAAAAATGTTATTAGAGAAAACAAGATCAAGAAGGGCTTCTACCCTGGTAGGGGTCTTAACAAACTGAGTAAAGAAACAATCCTGTACTAATTCCACCATCTCAAATTCATTTACAGAAGAGCCAGGGACGCAATGAATCCCAGGTAAATTAAACCCATAACCACCACATCATTTTTGTTACTCATAATCCTGATGTCATCATATAACATTCTGCTTTCCTTTGCATCTACATTAGGTGCTCTTTAACAAACACTGACAATTAGGCCATTTGAGTTTTATCCATACATCTAGTAACACTGAAAGGTGATTTGGGTGATTATATACAGTGGGGCAAAAAAGTATTTGGTCAGCCACCGATTGTGCAAGTTCTCCCACTGAAAATGATGGCAGAGGTCAGTAATTTTCATCATAGGTACACTTCAACTGTGAGAGACAGAATGTGAAAAAAAAATCCATGAATTCACATGGTAGGATTTTTAAAGAATTTATTTGTAAATTAGGGTGGAAAATAAGTATTTGGTCAATTCAAACAAGGAAAATCTCTGGCTCTCACAGACCTGTAACGTCTTCTTTAAGAAGCTTTTCTGTCCTCCACTCGTTACCTGTCTTAATGGCACCTGTTCGAACTCATTATCTGTATAAAAGACACCTGTCCACAGCCTCAAACAGTCAGACTCCAAACTCCACTATGGCCAAGACCAAAGAGCTTTCGAAGGACACCAGGAAAAGAATTGTAGACCTGCACCAGACTGGGAAGAGTGAATCTACAATAGGCAAGCAGCTTGGTGTGAAAAAATCAACTGTGGGAGCAATTATCAGAAAATGGAAGACATACAAGACCACTGATAATCTCCCTCGATCTGGGGCTCCACGCAAGATCTCATCCCGTGGGGTCAAAATGATCATGAGAACGGTGAGCAAAAATCCCAGAACCACACGGGGGGACCTGGTGAATGACCTGCAGAGAGCTGGGACCAAAGTAACAAAGGTCACCATCAGTAACACACTACAACGGCAGGGAATCAAATCCTGCAGTGCCAGACGTGTTCCGCTGCTGAAGCCAGTGCATGTCCAGGCCCGTCTGAAGTTTGCCAGAGTTCACATGGATGATACAGCAGAGGATTGGGAGAATGTCATGTGGTCAGATGAAACCAAAGTAGAACTTTTTGGTCTAAACTCAACTCGTCGTGTTTGGAGGAAGAAGAATACTGAGTTGCATCCCAAGAACACCATACCTACTGTGAAGCATGGGGGGGGAAACATCATGCTTTGGGGCTGTTTTTCTGCTAAGGGGACAGGATGACTGATCCGTGTTAAGGAAAGAATGAATGGGGCCATGTATCGTGAGATCTTGAGCCAAAACCTCCTTCCATCAGTGAGAGCTTTGAAGATGAAACGTGGCTGGGTCTTCCAACATGACAATGATCCCAAACACACTGCCCGGGCAACAAAGGAGTGGCTCCGTAAGAAGCATTTGAAAGTCCTGGAGTGGCCTAGCCAGTCTCCAGACCTCAACCCCATAGAAAATCTGTGGAGGGAGTTGAAAGTCCGTGTTGCTCGGCGACAGCCCCAAAACATCACTGCTCTCGAGAAGATCTGCATGGAGGAATGGGCCAAAATACCAGCTACTGTGTGTGCAAACCTGGTAAAGACCTATAGTAATCGTTTGACCTCTGTTATTGCCAACAAAGGTTATGTTACAAAGTATTGAGTTGAATTTTTGTTATTGACCAAATACTTATTTTCCACCCTAATTTACAAATAAATTCTTTAAAAATCCTACCATGTGAATTCATGGATTTTTTTTTCACATTCTGTCTCTCACAGTTGAAGTGTACCTATGATGAAAATTACTGACCTCTGCCATCATTTTCAGTGGGAGAACTTGCACAATCGGTGGCTGACCAAATACTTTTTTGCCCCACTGTAGGTCGAGCGACCCGAATAATCAGAGGCTGACATTGTGTTAAATGGTGGCGATTTCCGTACCTCTAAGGCAAACCCTGTGGAGCAGGCCGCAGATCGCCCTATCGGCCGAGGCGAATCTGGCGGACTCCTCCGTCAGGGGTAATTAGAGTTGGTAATATAAAGGAGAGTCCCAAAGTAATCCGAACAACATAAACGTCATGACTACAATTTGCTGAAATAAGGTCTTTAATAAAATGGAGTCAAATATGTGTCTAAAAGAATACTTTATATATTAAAAAGGGTAAGTAATTTCCAGGAGCGCTCGGAAGGACCAACACTTATTCATAGCCTTCGGCTGCGCCATTGGATTCCGACAATTGGGCCAGTGGACGCTCCCTACACATTTAAATACAGAACACAAAGGGTAGGCCTTTTCCAGTGCCCACTTTTAATATTAATTGGGGCTTTCCGTCTCTCCCCACCTATATTCTTATCTAACCTCCATGCCCTCCCAGCCCCTAGTTTAAACATTCCTCAACTACTCTACAAATATGCCTCCCCAAAACACTGGTTCCCATCTGGTTCAGATGCAACCTGTCCAGCTTGAACAGAGCTTAAACCCCTCTTTCCTATACCACCCTGTTAGCCACGTGTTTAATCTCCTTATCTCAGCTTACTTAGCCTGGCTTATATTTGGCATGGGAAGTATTCCAGAGAATACCACCGTGGATGTTCTGCTTCTAAGCTTATCTGCGACTATAAATTTATCCTGCAGAATAGCCCTCCTGCCCTTGCCTACGTCATTGGTGCACCATGACCAGTGGATCCACCCTGGCTGTGGCCGAAAGCCTGTCCACACGATTTGGGAGGTCCCCTACCTGGGCACCAGGCAGGCAAGACACTGTACGGGACCCTCTATCACGGGTGCACACGTAACTATCTACACCTCTAATAATTGAATCCCCTACTACCATAACCTCCCTCCTCCTGGGGGTTGGCGGCTCCTTGGTGCCCAAGGGCCCACCTGCCTCCTCAGTCTCTTCCGGCTCTAAAGCTGGAAGCACCTGAAAGAGGTTAGACACCATCACTTCAGATGATGCCACCACTGTGAACTGTGTATACCCTTTTCTACGTCTACTACCTACGTTCACCCAGCTCTCTCTATCTGTTCTTCATTCTCCCTCCTCCCCACTTGTGACGTACACACCATCTCCTTAAAAGGCATATTTTCTCTCTCCTCTAACTCCTTGTTGTGTTGGATGAGAGCTAGTTGCTCCTCTAGGTCATGAACCTTGACCATGAGTGAGTCCACTAACTTACATCGCTCGCAGGTGAAGTACGACCGGACACAAACATCCAGAAGGGCAAACATCTTGCAAACACTGAGCTGGCTCTTAATTATCTAACTCTAGAAACCAGTCTTTTACCTTCTACAATCCAGAGGCCTGAAGACCTTAAGGCTCCTTTCGTGAAGTGGCGACCTTGGTGGGTCACTTCACCATAATAATGTCTGACGAGAGTGTTGCTGCGTGGTGGTCTGCAGGAATAATAAGAGGATGCTTCTCAGTTGTGTGTAGTAGTGATGCTGACAAACGGCCTTCGATTCTCATCAAAGCTTCTTCATCCAGAAAGGGGTGTAGATCTTTATGCGACTCGCTTTGGGGACGTTTTCCCTCTCTAACAGACACCTGAATTCAACCTTAAATGATTCAGGTTGGACACTTCTGATAACAATAATTTTAGTCTGGGCTGCATGAGGATCTACATCTTCGCAGTAATGCCAGCTTTGGCAGCTGTTTTTCTCTTATATACCAGAGAAACATCTCGCAATGTGTTTCAGTCTACTAATACCCCTGACAAGAGACCTCCAGGTTGAGAACCTCGAAAATCTCTGAGATCCTAGGGTGTGCTCTGAGGACTTCGTGACAAGAGTTGTCACCACAGGATGGATCTCTTGATCTGTCTCAGGGTCAACAAGCTCGTGGAACTCAGCATCAGATTGATTGAAGGCATCCAGCTTAGGCAAGGAGTCTGGACCCTTAAACCATCTTGACTGGAGGAACATCGGAGCCGAAACTGGCCTTGTGCCGTAGTCAGCTGGATTCTGATCCATGGCAATATAATGTTATTGATCACGACGAGTTGATTTTCTAATCCGTGTGACCCTGTTGGACACATACATGTAAAAACATCTAGTGTTGTTATGAATATAACCAAGTACGATTCTGCTGTCAGTGTGGAACCTTACAGCATGTAATTTGACATCCATTCAATCTGTAATCAACTCAACAGCAAGTACAGCTACTGATAACTCCAATCGTGGGATCGTGTGTGCGGGCCTGGGAGCCAACTTGGTCTTGCCCATAATGAAACCTACATGACACTGTCCTGCTAAGTAAAGCAAATAATAGGCCACCGCAGCAATGGCTAGTGTTGAAGCATCGCAGAAGATGTATAATTCCCTTTTCTGGGTTAAAGTCAACGCAACAGGGATGTACTGACGTGGGAATCACTGAGGAGGTCTTCTACCTGGACCAGTGCTTCTGTGCAAGCTCTCCATTGAGCTTCTTTCTCCAGTGGAAGAGGGGAGTCCCAATCAGACACAACCAAGGAAAGTTCTTTAACAATCAGCTTGCCCTGAAGTGTGACAGAAGCCAGAAAACCAAGGGGGTAAAAAAGGCTATTTACAGTTGACAAGATGCCCCTACGTGTGAAATCCTTTATGTTCCGGGACACTTGGAACGTAAATTTGTCCGTCTTCAAACTCCAACTGATTCCAAGACTTTTCTGGAGAGGCAGAGGGTCTGTGGTCCAATCTAAATCCTTAAAATTGCTTGCTCTGTCTTCCATAGGGAAAGCCTCCATTACTCTGCTGCTGTTTAAAGCAATTTTGTGGAGCAGGAGGTTTGATTCTGCCAGCATTGCCTGGGTGCTTTGTAAAAGAACAATTGCTTCCTCCTCAGTGGACACACTTGTCCGTTGTCAACATAAAAGTTGCGCATAACAAACCGTTTTGTCTCTGTCCCATAGGTCACCTCTCCCTCTTCTGCTGTACACCTCAACCCAAATATGGCTACTGCTGGTGACGGGGTATTCCCAAACACATTAAATTTCATTTGGAATTCCGTGATCTCTTTAGACAGGTCGTTATCTTTAAACCAGAGAAATCTTATATAGTGTTCTTGCTTCACAATGAAACTATAAAACATCTGTTGCACGTCTGCCATGACAGCAACTCGTTCTCTGCAGAAATGCAAAAGGACACCTAAAAGTGTGTTATTCAAACCTGGTCCACTCAGCAGCGTATCATTAAGGGAAATCCCATCATATTAGGCACTGGAATCGAAAACCACCCAAATCTGTGCTGGCTTTTGTGTGTGGTATACACCAAAGATTGGTAAATACCAACATTCCTCACCTTGCCTTAAGGGTGGCAAGTTCTGCTTGATTGTTGGAAAACATTCTCTCCATAAAGGCCATAAAATGCTCTTTCAAGGTTGGCTTTTTAAGGAGTGTGTGCTTAAGGGAGGACAAATGGTTTAAGGCCTGTTTCCTGTTTGGAAGTGTACAACGGGGCTGCCGGAAAGGCTGAGGTGCCACCCAATGGCTTGTGTCATCTTTATACATCTCCTTAACCATTATGTCAAGGAACAAACTGTCTTCCACTGATAAATTGGGCTTGTTGTCATCGGGGGTTGTGCAGAACAATGTGCTTCCTAAGGAAACTATATTTGAAGTGATGGACTCGATACTCAGGTGAGTAAGAGGTGAGTAGGACAGGTGTTCTGGCAGAGTGTAATCTTCTTTTACCACAAGCCTGTTGGTGCACGGTTTAAAAAAGGATGTGCGTCCATTTTGTAGCACATTTGTTTTATAGATGTTTGTATCTGTTAGCGTGTGAGATGCTCCAAGACAAACTTCTCCCACAATCACCCAACCTAAATCTAGCCGTTGGGCATAAGGAGCCATTGATGGACCGTTAAACTGTTCATGGGCTTTGTGAGCACTGAGGACGTCCCTGCCCAAGAGAAGACCAATGGGTGCTGAAGGATCGACAGGTGGGATTTTATCGACTATGAGATTCAGATGCGTAAAGTAGTGGGCTATTTTTCAGTGTGTAGGAATAAGAGTTCCCATTTATGGAGAGCAGATCAAAAAATCAGATTTAGCCAGAGAATGATTATTCTGATTGTCTAATACTGCATAGATGCACTGTGACTTGTGGGGCTGACCTGATGGGTATACATTAATCAAGCATATTCTGGAGCATGACTTTAGGGGTCTGTCTTTGCCACAAAGTTCTGTGGACTTTGAGCTAACCGTGGTTGTCGTGTTTTCTTCTTGCTCCCGGCCATGCTCTTTAAGGACCTTGGAATGTTCTGCTTCCAATGGAGGACCTGGATGTAGAGCTGTTGTATGACTCTCACTGGCACATTCATTACATTTTATATGAGCTTTGCAGTCCCTATCAAGATGACCCATTGATTCACAGCACCTGAAAGAGATCCCTTTTTCTTTGAGGAACGATTTTCTCTCATCAATGTTTTTTTCTGAAAGTACGACACTTTGTCAGTGGATGTGGTTTCTTATGGATTGGACAAAAAGGTTCTGGATCTTCAGCTTTCCTTTCTTTCAAAATAGGGGAGAGTGAATCTGAGGAGGCAGGAGACACATTTGTCTTTCTTACAGAAATTTGTCTATGTGGCTTTTCTGTCTTCGGTGCAAATGACTGGTCATTTGCAGAAAAACAGAAACTTGGGTCATTTAGTATTTTTGCTTGACTAAGGATGAACTTGGCAAAGACGCCAAATGGAGGGAAAAAGACATGCTTATCTTCTTTGTATTTGGCCCCTGGTGTGATCCATCTTTCTTGCAAGCTATGCGGTAATTTTTCCACTATTGAATTAACTCTTTTGGCCGTGTCGAGGTAAAAAAAGACGTGGGAGGAAACCTTCAGTTTTGGCTGCCTCAATCTCCAGTAATATGTCACCTAGCTCCCTTAACTTGTGGTTTTCTGTATTAGAAATCCTGGGGAAGGTCTCAAGTTTCCTCAACAAAGCATGCTCAATCATTTCAGGACACCCATAACATTCGTCCATTCTCTGCCATAAAACAATGACACCGGCTGCAGGATAACTGACATGAACTGACCATAATCTTTTAGCTTGTAGAGAGGATTCTGGACAAAGCCACTTGATGAGGAGATCAATTTCTTCCCTTGCTGTAAGCTCCAGGTCTTTTACCACCCCTAAAATGATGATTTCCAGAGTTGACCATCAGAGTCCAGAGGTGACCATCTCTCTACGTGCCAGATACCTGACTAGTTCAGTAGGAGTTAACATTTCGAGTGGATAGTTATTAGCTAAAGTAGGTTGTGATCGAGAACTAAAACTGGGTTGTTGATCTGCTTTACTGGGGACATGAGGAACATTTCATATGTGAAGTTGGTTCAGGTCAGAATCTACATTGTCAGCAGGAGGGCCCCAATGAATATAAGCTCGAGGTGGAGGGACATTTTTCGGTGCGGGCACTGTAACATTCTGCATATAAGAGTGTCTATGAGTGTCTTCAGTGCTGTCCAAGATCAGGTTTTGCATGTTCACATACTCAGTAGTTCGTTGGACTGGATCATGGCCAGCAGCGTCTTTTAGCTCCTGCAATGGTCCATCTTACAGTTCAACTGCCACCTCATAAACCGCAGCTTCTGCATCTGCTACCCTTTTAAGGTGTAATAGGTGTAGCTGAGCATCTACTTGGGGTTTTGTTTAGCAGCTTCCATTTTAATGTGAGCTTTCTCTAACATAATATGCGCCTCTTTTTCAGCATAGGGAATTTCTGCACAGGCCGCTTCTGCTCTGGCTCTAGCTCTGGCTGTAGCAACGCTGACCGAAGATCTGCTGGACCGTGCGGAAGACCTCCATGACATTTGCGATCTCGTCTCAAAAGTTTGAGTTAATTCCACATTTCCACTTTGATCCATTATTGGACCAATAATGGTTGGCTTTTTACCATTTGTCGCTGCGCCATTCAATCTGTGTTACTGAACAGTTTTCAACATCTTGGTTGCCTGGCGAATGTCTTTTTACTGTTCTGTTCTTGCACTTGCGTTACAGCTTACAAGGCTAGACTGACAGCTAACAGAACAAGAAAAACGAAGGAAGCTGTTTCTTCATTTATGGCGGTTTACTTTCACTTTTTGAGACAGCTCGTCTCTGCAAATATGCAGTTGTTTCACTTGTGTTTTGCAAAACTGAAAATAATATAGTGAAATACTCTAAGAACACATTATATGCATTCACATTTGCATATCTTAGCTTGTAATATGCCGAAATGGCTAGCTAACACAAATTTTAGCTCTGAAAACCAGCTAATACATATAAATCACCATTTAGGCAAAATGCACAAAAATAACAGTTACAAGCTTTATAAAAATTAATTAAATCTGAACTTACAGACATATGGTTTCCCAAACTTCCCAAACGCTTAGAAAACATGAACATCAGTCGACACAGAGCTTCCTAGTCTGAGAACAGAGAAAAAATACTTCCCATCTATAAGTACAATGTCCACAAGGTGGAAGTAAGTACCCTTACAACATACGAGCTGTCTTGGAGAATATTACGACGGGGTAATAATAAAATAAGGTCCGGGTGACAATGTAGTACAGCCGACGGAGGCACCGACAGGTGGATGCGCAGTCGGAGAAGCTCTGCAGCTGAGCATTGGAGCAGCCCTGTTGTAGGTTGATGCACAAGCAGCAGGAGAGACCAGATAATAATATTACATTATTAATTTATGTATAGGTGCTGAACGATAATTTATTTCAGCATTCTCATTGCGATGGGCTCCTGCTTAATCATACCGTAGTTGTCGGCAAGGCTTTGTGTCTGTTGACACAACTCGCAGCAACACCACCAACTTAGAGAAAGATGCAATACCGCTTTTGTCAAAATGACAGGTCGGGTCAAAGGTCACGTTCAAAAGTTCAGTGGGCGGAGCTTATGTTGTAGTGGGTTGAGCTTGGTTGTGTAACTGACGCAATAGCATGTGGATTTAATTATTTATTTAAATATTTTTTTTTTGTCTTCTTCCCCGGGGGTTGGTTGTGTAACTGATGCAATGGTATTTGGATTTAATTATTTATTTATTATTTTAAATGATTGTGGCTTAGGGGGCATGGGTTGGTTGTGTTAGTGATGCAATGGTATTTGGATTTAATTATTTATTATTTTAAATGCTTATTTTAAATGTTTATTATTTTAAAATGATATTGAGGAGAGTGCTTATGAGTGTGTATTATTTTAAAAATGATATTGATGAGAGTGCTTATGAGCGTGTGTTATTTGAATAAGTTATTATTATTATTATTTTGTGGGGCGCGGGCGGGAGTGAGCGTGGCTGGGTTACCTGATGGAGCGCGAGCGTACGGTGTGCGGTAGCGTGGTAAGGTCCCCGGGCTTCGGAGAATCAGCAAAGGACTTATTCACATACTGGTGCGGTAGCGCGGAAAGGTCCGCACGGCTTTGGATAATCCTCGGAGAGAGCAATGCGGGAGAGCTGAGAGGCGTGCTGCTGCGCGAGTCTGAGAGAAACTGTGAGAGACTGTGGGATAAAATGGTAAAGTTGGAGCAAAGAATGAGAGGAGGAGGTGCAGGGTCTATCGTCCAATAAAAACGCTCGGCGCTAGTTTTGACCGTGTGTTTTTTCCTCACGCAAGCGTTTGTATCACATCGGCATATGGCGCCAATTTGTAAAGGTCATAAGTCGAGACATACATCGAGTCTGTCAATTTGTCCGCCAGTAAATTCTGCAGGGCCGTGCCACCTGGCCATCGAGGCGCCCCCCTACCCGGCCACGCGGGCCATACATCGAGTCTGACACTTCTGTCCTCCAGTAAATTCTGTTTAAAGTTTTGTTTTCACATACGTCCCAAATTACAGATAATTTTCTTACACAGGCACGAGTAGCATCATCAAGGCCGTACCACCTGGTCATACATCAAGTCTGACAATTTGCCCGCCAGTAAATTCTGTTTATAGTTTTGTTTGTCATACATGACCGTGCAGATATGGGGTGACAGAGACAATTAAATTGTATTACGTCGAGCGGGGGGGCCTTTTCCTCCTCCTAGAGGCACAACGCCTTACCAAAGTTTGTACCAGCCAAAGAACCACAAGTTTCATCGAGACCTTACCCGGTAAGTATATTATTTCTTTTATTCCTGTTATAAAAATGCTATTCAATTAAAAAATAACATTCTAATAATAGGTATTCTCTTTTTTTTTTTTTTTCTTTGTACGAGAGAGAGAGAGAGACTGCGCCGACCGGTCAAGAGAAAATCTGCGAGAGAATCAACAGGTATGGACGGAGCAACACCCCCAGCGGCTATACCCGAAGCCTTATTAAATGAAATAGCCATTATCAACAATGCTAATAATGAAAATGATGCGGATTACTCTGCTCAACACGACTCGCCACCAGCGGCGTCTGCTGAAACACTGGCCCAGGACCCCTGTTTTCTCCCATCCTTAGAGACATTAACAAGCATGTTAAATGAAAGGGGTTCTGAAGCAGAAGCGGGGCTCCCCCCCCACCGACGAGGTCGCATGGTCCCCCGCGGATTCTGAATTGTGGGAGGCCTTGTCAGACGTGGAATTTCTTCTCGATGCTGAGGAGATTGAAAATGAATTTGGGCTGGGACAATTTGAAAATGTTCAACAGGAAGGTGGCGGTGCCGTCGGTGACGTGGATCCCCAGCCTGACGGGGTCCTTCATCGCCGCAGATTCAATAACGTACAGATTAGGCGGATTCTAAATATCCCGCGACCTAGAAACGAAGGCAATTTCCGCGAGTACTATGAAAATGTAATCGAGGGGTTTCAAAATATTGTGAATGAGGCGATTCCTTACGCCGTATGGGGAGCCTATATACAGGTCACCCTGCGCGCTGACTTTTTAAACGACGAGCTGTCGCAAATTGTACGGTATGGGGTGGGGGAGCTGACAGACTTGCAGCAGCTGCTGGATCGCCTGGTACAGTCTAATCAAGAGATTTTAAACGATTCCAACCTAGAAGTAATCGTAGACGTAATAAATATCCCACGCGGCGGTGCGAACAAACGTAAACTACAGACCATGTTAGCTTCAGAAATAATTTCTAAAAAAGCCAGACACATGTTTATCATTAATAACAACACCAACGCGTGTTTCGCCATAAACTTGGCGCACCTGCTGGACGAAAACTTTACTGTTGCCGAGGCTGAAAAGCTCGGCCTGGAGTTACAGGAGAAAGCGGGATTCACCCCCGATCACGCAGTCGCTTTGAATGACATTATCAATTTCGAGAAAATCATTGATTGCAAAGCAGTGGTGTATTATCAACAACCTTATTCAAACAATCTCCAAATTTACCAGACACCCACGCCTAGCGACGGTAGACGGGCTGTGTATTTCTTTTTACACAATCAGCATTTTTACGGCATTAAAAGCGTAAAGGGCTTCTTAGGCGTGGGGTACGTTTGCCCGAGCTGTTTCAAAGGGTACGATTCGCCTCACTCTCATCAATGCGAAAAATTTTGTAGCGTCTGTCAGACTAATTGCAGAGAAGGTGAAAGCACACCGGCGATACTATGTGAGCGTTGTAATTTCAGATGTTTAAATGACACCTGCTTTGAGCGCCACCGTACGCCTAGGGTCTGCCCAGTTAGGGGGGAGCTCGCTACCCCCTGTGACAAGTTCAGAAAATGCAAAGCCTGCGGGCTCAGATACTACCTCACTCCCGAGAACCCAAAACCGCACTCGTGTAAAGCGGAAAAATGTAATATCTGCGACGCTAAACTCCACACGGCCGTGTCAGACATATCCACCCCACATCTCTGCTATCTAAATCCACCCGAGAAGCCTAACATAGGGGAACGGGCCGAAAGGGGTGAGGGGCGTAAAAAGGCCACCGAATATGTGTTTTTTGACTTTGAAACATCTCAGAGGTCGGGTACCCATATCCCGGTGTACGTCTGCGCCATCTCCGATCAGAACGAGACAATGACCGCCGAGGGGCCCAACTGCGCGCTACAGTTTCTCAGACATTTCAGGGCGCCCTGTTATAGAGGCGTCTGTTTCATTAGTCACTACGGTAAGGCATTCGATAATTACATCATACTGAACGCGATGGTGAAGGAAGGCGTGGAACCGCGTGTGGTATCGCAGGGGAATAAAATCATTCTCATCCTGGACAGCCTGTTTGAGCAGAGGTACATCGACAGTCACTCCTTTCTAAGCATGCCGTTGAGAAAAATCCCCGATGCGATGGGATGCTCGACTCAGATGCGAAAAGGCTATTTTCCGCATCATTTCACAGACGTGGAAAACTTTAGTTACGTGGGACCCTACCCCCCTCCCGATCAATTTGGGCCCGATCAAATGTCCACCAAAGAACGCGACAAGTTTTATCAATGGTACGACGCTGTAAAGCACCAGACCTTTAATTTTCACAAAGAGATGATCGCTTACTGTAAGAACGATGTGGAGATTCTGAGAGAGGGCTGCTTGCGCTTCCTGCGGGAGTTTAAAACGCTCACGGGTTGCGATCCCTTCTCCGCGGCCACCATCGCTTCGGCCGCGTTGCTAGTTTACAGGACAAATTTCCTGCCCAGAGATACGATCGCGATCCCGGATGTATGGGATTACAGGAGGCAATACAAAAGTTATTCGAGCGTGTCCATCCAGTGGCTGGAATTCACTTCGAAACTTCGAAATTCGACACGCGCTGCGCGGGGGTGAAGTGAGTGTGGGGCGCTTTCACTTAGACGGATACGCCGAGATTGAGGGGGAGAAATGGGCTTTCGAGTTTCTAGGCTGTCAGTTTCACGGCTGTCCTACCTGCAACAACGAACACGATATCTGCCCCCTGACCCGCGAGAGCTTCGGTGCCCTGTACGTTAAAACAAGGGAAAAACTCGAGTCGTTGCGCCAAGAGTTTAATATGAACGTGGAATCCATCTGGGAACACGAATGGGCTCACGCTAAAACTCACGACCCACAGGTACAGCGTTTCCTGTCAGACTTTGAGCCCCCTGAGCCCCTAAGGCCGCGAGAAGCGCTGTTTGGGGGTCGGACGTCGGCCATTCGCCTGCGTTACGACGTCACGGGGCAAGAGCGCGTCCGCTACGTGGATTTCACGTCGCTGTACCCGTACACTCTGGCTAAATGTGAATTCCCCGTGGGGCACCCGGAAATCATTCATTCGAATTTTAAGCCTCTGAATGAATACTTTGGCCTGATCAAAGCCACGGTCAACACCCCGCGCGAGCTGTTTTTCCCCGTCCAACCCAGCAGACTGCCAAATGGGAAACTGGTGTTTACACTGTGCAGGACGTGCGCGATCGAGAACAGACAGGAGGGGGCGTGCGGGCATTCCGACGCAGAGCGGGCATTGATAGGCGTGTGGGTAACTGCGGAGCTAAATCTGGCTTTAGACAGGGGGTACTCGCTCGTTAAAATTCACGAAGTGTGGCATTTTACCCAGACCAGCGGCGACCTGTTTAGAGATTACATTAAAACCTTTCTCAAAGTGAAGCAGCAGGCTTCGGGCTACCCCGACGACGCGACCGATGACGTGGGTCGCAGGGAGTACATAAAAAACTATCTCGAGCGTGAGGGGATCGAATTGGAGCCCGATCAGATAGTGTCTAATGAAGGGAAGCGGCAAGTGTCCAAACTTCTGCTTAACTCTCTGTGGGGTAAACTGGCGCAGAGGAGCAACATGCTCCAGACATGTATAGTGTCTGACCCGGGGGAATTTTTAAATTTTTTCTGCTCGGACCTGTACGAGATTTCCAGCTTCGCGTTTGTCAACGACGAGGTCGCCCTCATCCGCTGGCGTTTCAAGTCTTCCTACAAAGTGCCGCCGGGAAAGACTAACATATTCATAGCGTGTCAAACTACCGCGTGGGGTCGGTTGACGCTTTACAAAGAACTGGAAAGATTGGGGCGGAGGGTGCTGTATCACGACACCGACAGCATCGTGTACATAAGCAGGCCTGGTGAATATGACCCGACCTTAGGCAATTACCTGGGCGAGCTGACGTCCGAATTAGCCCCCGACGAATACATTGCTTCGTGGGGTGCGCTGGGACCAAAAAGTTACTGTTACCGACTCAACAACGGGAAAACACAAATGAAATGTAAGGGTATAACTCTAAATTACGAAACCTGTCAAAAGGTAAACTTTGACAGTATGATCGGATTGATTGAAAACTACATCGGAGGTTGTAGGAATAACCCCGCTATAATGACGCAGTACAACAAAATCGAACGCGACATGAAAAGCTTTCGCCTGTTTAATAGGCCTCTAGATAAAAAGGTCAGGGTCGTCTACGACAAACGCAGATTGCTGGCTAGCGGGGAAACTCTGCCTTTTGGTTACTGAAATGTAAAACTAGCAGCATCGCAAAAGGGCTTTTAAAGTTTTTTCTAAAAATCAAAGATGTTCATTTGTTTTAAAATGAAAAGTTTTTTTCAAAGATGTTTTTTAAAATCAAAGTAAGATGTACAAATGTTTTAAACTGAGAAATGTTCCTAGTAAGATGTTTTTAAAAATGAAAAGTTTTTTACAAAGATGTTTTCTAAAAATCAAAGATGTTCATTTGTTTTAAAATGATCATAGTATGATGTTTTTAAAATGTTCATAGTAAGATGTTTTTAAAAATGAAAGATGTTTTAAGATCTTTTTAAAATGTTCCTAGTAAGATGTTTTTTATTTTCAAACTTGTGTACTGAAATGTTTTGTACATTTATCACAAGAGTTTTTATTAAAAACTTACCCATGCACTCTGTGTCTGTGAAAGCTGACACCCCTCCAGCAGTGGTTTGCACGTGTGTGTGTGTGTGTGTGTGTGTGTGTGTGTGTGTCCTCGGAAAGATTTAAAAGATTAGGGCAGTATTTACCGTTTCGTCAGTGTGTTTTTTTTTTTTTTGCAAAATGATGGGTAGCGGCGTGAGAGAGGTCGACTTTGATCACCGTTTAGAACTCCCGTTTACGGCTATAATCGCAGGGGCAAGTTCTTCGGGGAAAACCTATTTCACTAAAGAAATGCTTTTAAATCAGAGTCACTGTTTCATAGGGGGCCCCGTTAAAAAAATTGTGTGGTGTTTCGCTTCCCATCAGCCGCTTTATGATGAACTACGCGATCGGATCAGCGAAATTGAATTTATACAAGGGCTTCCCAAAAGCTGGGAGGATGAGGAGCGCTTCCCCTCAGGCTCCTTGATAATCATCGATGATTTGATGGACAGCGCGTCCGAAAACAAACTCGTGGCAGAAGCTTTCACGAGGTTCAGACATCACCGTCAAATCTCGGTCATCTACCTGGTGCAGAACGTATTTCACCAGGGCAAGTACAGCAGGACTATAGCCCTAAATACGACTTATTATTGTCTGTTTAAGAATGTGCGAGACAGAATGCAAATCAAAGTTTTAGCTCAGCAAATGTTTCCTTGGCAGAAAAAGTTTTTTCTAGATGCCTACCATGAGGCCACAGGGCCCGCGCACGGCTATTTATTGGTCGATTTGAGAGCCACGTGCCCAGAAGAGTTCCGACTCAGGACCGGATTATTACCGGGGTCGTTACCCATCGTCTTTCTACCGGCGAGCCATTGATTTATCACTACTAAGCTATGTCCGAACATCTCAGGAAACACCTGCCGACCCTTAAAGTTTTACAGAGGACGAGGGGGGTGAAACGTTAAAAGATTCTTACGGCTGACCCATCTAACGACATAATTTTGGCTCTCTCCGAAATCTGTCTCAATCTCATAAGAGGTCGCATACCTTTAACCGTAGCTCAATTTACCAAACTCAAGAAACAGAAAAGATTGATTAAACTTTTCGCATGTAAGAAAAACAGCGTCGCTAGGAAACGCGTGGCAATTCTTCAAAAAGGAGGATTCTTATTACCGCTCTTATCAGTGGCTCTGCCATTCGTTACAAGCCTGTTTGCCGGTAAGACGGCTAACTAGCCTTTTCCAGCAACATGAGCCAAGTCAAGAAAATGTTTATGCTCAGCCCCCAGCAACTGCGTACGCTGACCCAGAGGGCGACCCCGCATACCATCGGGGAATCGGCCCTGGGTGAACTCGAACACCAGATGCAGGGTTTAATAAATCAGCCGGCTATGCATCTGGATGAAAAAGTGAAGAGATACAACCAATTGCTACAGAGGTATCTGAATCTAGCCCGAAAAGAGGAAAATCAGGGGCGAGAAATTGTCCTTACAGAGCGGAAAGAAAAAACGGACGAGGAGGAGGAGGGGAGACAGCCTGACGGCGGCGGCGCGACTGGGGACAAATCTGTACAGGAAGTTATCCAGCAAGTGCCGCCTAGGGCTAGAAAGAACGTGGGGTACATCTTGCATAAACTGCTCGATTCCGACGGGGCGGTACGTTGGACCCAGTCGGGTGAACTCATCATCAGAGATAGACCCATTAAAGGTTCCCATATTTTAGATTTGATGAAAACTTTATCGCAGCCTAAATCCCACGCCGGCGGATATCCTAAAGGCTGGGAACCCTTTTTAAACGTGATATCAGAATTAAACATCCCCCTCACGAGCGTGGGTAACATCCAAGCCAGGAAAGCCCTAAGTCATCTTAAAGATTACGGCGGAAGGGGTCCCCCGCCACCCTCCTCCCCTCCTGTGAAACAGAACCTCGGGAGACGTAGAAAACGTATTGTTGACGACTCACCACCACCGCTTGAGGGAACCCCTCACACACCGCGCGATTCCTCCCCAGAATATCGTTTATGGCCTTTAAAGGGTACTCCTTATGCTCCGTGGATAGATTACAACGATTAAGTGTTTTATATACGTGTGTGAAAAAGAATTAAAACGCCTGTAACGCGTCGGTTAATAAAATGTAAAATTTATTGAATAAAGGGTGTCACGTTTTTATTTTTTCCCCAACATGAATCTAACAAGCATAACAATCTTTAAATAGTTTTAACGAACATACATTTTGCGGCTTTGAAAGTTTATCAGCATTAACACGGCTAATACACTTGTGATATTTCTTGATAAACTCGGATACTAGAGCGTCGTTTTTCCTCAAGTCGTCAGAGTACAACATCATAGTCTCTTGAAATGAAAGTCCCTTGAAGCGCCGGTAGAGGAAAAAGGCGACGTGGGCCCCGCACGTGGAAGAAAAGTCATGTTGAACTTGACGCGTATTATACCTTATTTCGGTAGCGTGCCTCCCCAAGAAGCTCATAAAACTCTTTGGGTAGTAAGGGGAATCGGGGGGATAACCGTAAGAATCAAAGAAGGAGGCTTTACCCTCTTGGGGCTCCAAAATTATCCCGATCCAGTGTTCACCCTCTCTATTCTGGTCATGCGTGTTTGCGACCAGAAAAGCGGGCCTGGTCTCTATGCGGGTGGGTAATAAATCGCTAGGCCACACGCCTCCAAAAGCATCCCCCAGCAGGGGCCGTAAAACGCATTCCAGCTGGTGAGTGTTCATGATGATGATGATTAAAAGTCCACCAAAACCTGTCTCTTGGCGTTTATTTCAATCACGCTGTCGAAGCAGGCGTAGACGATGAGACTCATGGTTCGAGGTAGTGGGGCTCTGAACCTTAAATCCAGACGGCACGTGCCGCTGATGGCGGGTGACAGGGCACCGCCGTCCAGCTCGTCGTCTCGGGAGAGATTGAGAGCAAATAGCGAGTATCCGTTTTCAAAATCCTCGCGGTTGATGCATAAGGGCGAATCCTTTAAATGCCTGTTTGTAGCCAGGAAAAGGTTGTAAAACTCTCTGACCGACTGCCTCGCTCTAAAATCGGGCTGGAACGGTTTGCTGGGTATGTGTCGCCCGTTGACTGAGAGGCTCAGAAATTCCAGGTCACAATGCTGAAACCTGAACGGGTTTCTGTTTCGCGTGCCCACGAACGCGGCGTGGTCCACGATCCCCAAAACGATGTAGCGCGGTAAGTTGCCCAGGAAGAGGTTGTCCTGCGGGCAAACCCGCGATTGTGCGGGCAGCGTATAATTTTTAACGACTACCCTGCTTATAGGGTACAGGGCGTTTGCTTTCATGAGAGCGGCCGAGTGACCCAGTGACACCGCCGGGGAGACCTCCACTTTTTTCACAAACAGGCTGGCCCTCAGTATTTTCAGCTCGTAATCGGTGTCATTTCTACACATGAGACTAAAGTCGCTTTTAGCCTTTACAAACTTTAAGCGTATATCCACGTTGTTTAACAGCATTCGTTCGCTGAAAAAAATATCGGCGTGTATAGGACCCATCAGAGAAAACTCCTGAGAGTTTCTACAGAAGGCGGCTCGCTTCTGTAACCCCACGTTGGGGCCCTGCGCTGAGACGTCCACGCTATCCAAGTCGCCCCCGACGTCTTTGTACCAGAGCCCTACCGAAAACTGACTCTCTAGCGTATCCGTAGAAAAATTGAGCAGGGTCTCTATGACTGACCTATAGGGGTGCGTGGCCGACGAAGAACTGATCAGGACGTCGTTCAGACTCACATCCAGCTGGGAGAATATGCCGTTTAGCGGGTACTGTATAATACCGCAGGGGTCGGCGTCAACCAGGGGGGCTCCATCGGCCCTAACGATCTTGAGCCTTAGATATAGCAGTGTAGAGTTGAGGTCCACATAGAAATTGCCCGACCCCGGTATTAGGAAATCCAAAACATCCTGATCGGTAATGGAATTTAATGGGTTGATTTCTACATAATTGGTCTGATCTATGGATAATTGCGTCATAGGGGCCGCAAACAGGTCCAATTCAGATTTGGTACATTCAGCCGAGAGCCGGTGAGCTAGAGCCATTCTTGTTTACGCTGCGTTTTCTCTCTCTTAAAATATGTCCCCGGGGGGTTTCCTGTTTCTCTTGGCGGATGGAGACTTGGGAATCCTGACGCCTCTGCCAGATTTTTTTTTCTTTTTTTTTTTATGACCTTGCAGCAGGGCTAGAGGTGCTTGGGCTCTCTTTCTACTCCCCCTCCGAGAGAGGAACAGCAGACCCGACCCTTCCTGCTTGGGGTCACCTGTGTTTGTAAAACGGCCGCTGACTACAGAGCTGACTAGATCCGATCCTATTCCTTTGACCGCCGATTTCAAATGAGGTTTCGCTATATCGACCCCACGCTTAAGAAAGGGTAAAACGAATCTAAAAGCCCTACTGAGCATGGACCCCAACCCACGCCCGTACATCACGGGGCTCCCCGCAAAACCGGGGAGCCCATGTCCCGCCTGACTGGTGTAATACGTAATAAATCTCTGTGGATTGTGGTACGCCATGCTCCCCCCCCAACACCTGCGCTTTCTCTTGTTTTGTTTTTTAAACGGGCCGAAAGTGCAGTTTGACGATCGTTTTTCCGTAGGAGAAATTAATCAGAGTATTCTGATCGTTCTTTATCTCGATATGCAAATTCTGTAGGCTCTGCTTGTTCACCGGTACGTACTGCAGCTTGTGGAACGGCAAAGTGACTACGTCGCCGAACGCACCGTCTATTTTAACGGTTCTGAGGAGCGGGACTACAAATTCCCCCACGTGCTGCGGTTCCACGATGTTACAGTAGACGTACATATTGTAGAATCCCGCGTGAATGTCGCCCGGGTAGGGTGAGGTCGACCCGCTACCTCCTCCTAGGTTATACCACTGACCCGGCTCAAAGCCCAGCATGTAGGCCAGAGTAGGTTTAAATTGGATCTTGTATTTATGGTTTCCCGTCATATTAACCCTTCGTGTAATCTCGCTGTATGAGAAGGAAACTTCGGTACCTAATTTTTTTAACGTAGCGTTGATTTCTGTCACAATCTGTTTCAGAGATTCATAATAGCCCACTTTAATTTTCCGAGGAAAAAGGTAAGGTAGGTCCACTAAAGGATCGGCCTCTCTCTTTGCCTCCGCCTCCGTATCCCGCAATTCAAAAGTATTTTCCGGGTGTGTAACATTTCGCCACGTGTAACAATACATGATTTCAGCCAGAGCTACTTCGTAAGGCCCCCGTAGCTCTATAGGTCGCGAGAGCATCACGGTGTAATCCGAACTCTGGTTATCGGGGAAGATGGAGAGACAAGAGTTTGACGGTAGCGTGAGGTAAAAAGAGGGGCGGGCGTCCATTTTCTTTTTTTTTCTTTTTTTTCTCTTTTTTAAAAAATTAAACCTGTATCAAGTCCGACCGCGGTATCCACGAATCGAACCTCGAGGGCCAACCCTGCCAATGTACTAAAATCCACTTTTTCCCCTTTCTGTCGGTCTTTGAGCCTATAACCTTCTCGACCTTGAACGCGCGTCTCGGAGATATTTTGACTTTCTGCAGCTCCGCTTCATAGAATGTTCCCTCGAGTATTTCACCGCTCACGTCCCTCAATTTATACACCGGTGGGGATCTGGGTACACGTTCGCATATGACAAAGTACTCGTCCGTAAATGTCTGCTCGTACTTTTTGTCAAATATCTGACTGTGCTTGGAGACTCTCACAGTGTCCCCTATGTTAAACTTAAAACGTGGCCGTGTGCTTTTTTTCTTCAGGGGACCGTATAGATTATCAAATACTAGATGAGCATTATCGGGCCTGACCTCAGCAGGTTTCATTTTAATAGCGCTGTGAAATGACTGGTTGTACCCCTTTATTAGATCGTCCAACACGTCCACATATCGCCGGGTGTTTTTAGCCGTAAAGTACCTGTACATCCTCTCTTTTAACGTTCGATTAAATCTCTCTACGATGGAAGCTTTAAGTTCACTAGCCGTAGTGAAATGGGTGATTTTATGAGTTTTTAAAAGTTTCTGAAAAGTCCCATTTAAAAACTCCTTACCGGCATCCGTCTGTAGCTTGAGGGGGACGCCCCCCTCGGTTAAAATAGAATCAAAGGCCTGGGTTACAGCCGCCCCAGTCTTGTTTCTTAACGCGCGAGCATAGGCTTTTTTAGAAAAAACATCAATCACCGTAAGGAGGTATTTTAACCCGTCGTTGTACGTGGCCAGCCCTTGCATGTCGCATAAATCGGCCTGCCACTGATACATGGCTCTCGGAACAAACACTCTGTTCCTGGGGAAATTCTTTTTAACCGGTTTATGTAAAGTATAACTGTCTTGCATAGACAGCCAGTCTCTGATGTCATCAGCAGCCACTTTTTTCCCCGTATCTTGCTGCACGGCTCTCTGCAGTCTGGAGACACCTCCGTATAACCCCGGTTGGCTGGGGTCATAGTACGAACTGCTCAAGACGCGAGCTGTAGTCTTGGCAACAGACATGCTTTTCACACACTGAGTGGGGGGAGAGCGGGGTGCGGCGTTTTATAGCTGACTGTGGATGGGGGTTGTTAAGAGACTGAGTGAACATCAGTGAAATTTTTGTGTGTTTTTTCTACATTTAACCCATATTGTGTAGTTTGTTTTTTAATTATTATTATTTTACAAAAGAGTTTAGGTGGGGTGGGGATCGAACCCACGCGGACATACGTCCATTGGATCTTAAGTCCAACGCCTTAACCACTCGGCCACCCTGCTCAGCATTTTTACCTGTTATTTACCTGTTAAGACTATTACAACGGTATTCAAGTTTTAATTTTTTTTTATTTTTGCAATTAGTGAAAGATATATATATATATTTTAAAAAAGCTGGTATACAATTTGTGAAGGTTACATTTTCAAAATGCAGGTATACATTTAGTTACAGCCGTGACAGTTGTTGAGGTAGATTAGCGATGTCACATGCAGTAAAGTGGATATAGTGGCTTTTTCAACGATACATGTATGTAGAGTAGAAAGCATCTGATTAACATCGATAGGCTGCTTATCATGAAATTTAAAGGTGACTACATCTACTATTAAAGCGTAAAATACAAAAATGTGATTACAGTCAAATTCATTGTCAGGAATACAAGATAGACAAGCGCGTATGAGACTTTCGGGGGAATGTCTTTCTCCCTCTGACATCAGTTGAGTAAGTAAATCCATCCCCCGCTGATAATTTTCTCCGACTTGAGAAATCTCAAATAACACTCTATGAAAGCAGCAACAAGCATAATCATCCCGACAATCGCTTTTATCAATAGCACGCAACAATAGTGGACTAACTTTTTCTAAAAAAACATTTAACATAAACCGCCGTAAGGGTCTGCTGATACCGTTCCCCATCACAAGATGCTTTTTGTTTTAGTCTCGGGCCTCCCAACGAGTCAGAAATTCTTCTTCCAGGATCTGCTTAAACGCTGGGTTCTGTTCAAACAGATCTTGTTCCAGTCGAGTGATTTCCACCATGCCGTTGCGGGCCTCACGCAGATCGTACAGGATAGCTTCCACTGCCCCCTCCAACCTGCCGGCGGCCGCTCGGATGCCCAGGGTCGATAGAACGTGGGTCAAGGCGGGTGTCAGCCGATCGGTCCAGAGGTCACGCAACACAGAGTCAAAGTGTATGTAAAAGTAATTTCTGCCTGGAGGAAACAGACAAGGGTGTTGTCTTTGACTGGGGTGATCCACCTCGCAGCCGAAGCAGTTTTTCTGCTGATGCTTCCTGATGACTGAGGTTAAAAGGCCCACTATCATAGCCTTAATACAAGCCAGCATCCCACGGCAGAGAGCCGGTCTGGAGAGAAGCGTGCAGATCTCAGGCGTCGGAGGGTCCTCTCCAGGATCAGAGGCCGGTGATGATGGGGGAGTTGGAAGGAGCTCCCCGGGATCAGAGGTCAGGGTTGCTGCTGGAGCCTCATTGTCCCCGCTTTCACCGTCGCTATAATTTGCTGCTGCTGCTGCTGCTGCCATGATGTTTGTGAAAAGGGGTTGTAACAGAGTCCACTTTATATAGCGACGGCGGGTGAGGGGGTGAGGGGGGTCCTTACGGCGTAGGTTTTGTCATCTCTTGCATCTGCTTACGCCCCCGACTCTCCTTAAACATCGCTTGGTAGTAACCAGACTTTTCTTGAATCATCTGCATCCAAATCACAAACGGTATTCTCAGGCCAAAACAGTCGCATTTAGGCCACTGCCATATATTCACCATTCTCTTGTCCAGCTCCCCGGTCGCGTCCCACTTCATAATGGTGGTACGCTGTTTACGAGCATCTCTATAGTGCATCTCCATTCTTCCAGTCTCGACCTCAAGGTCGGGGTCGGTGCTCTCCTCCATCATCGGGGTAACGACAGTCTTCAAGTTTCCCCATTCCGTTTCGGAAAAAGTCACCAGATACGGGTCGTCTTTCGGGGGGTCTGGGCCGTCTCCGGTGACCTGAAAGACGCGCAGTTCCTCCGCAACGTTGTCAAAGAGGCAGACCAGTTTATTCCCGTTGGGCAGCTCCCAGATAGCCCTCGGGTCTTCCGACGGTCGCATCATAGGTACCCGTCTACGTGCCGTATGAATCTTCCTGGGAGCCCCCGGAGGCTGCATAATGGCCTCCTGCTCCTGTTGAGTCTTAGAAGGTGAGGTTGAATCTTTCATTTCGGAAGTCCCAGACATGTCTGTATTTTTTGAAAAGATAGAGTTGGCCCTGCAGCGCGAAGCTCCCTATATTCTACACGGCCTGCTCGTGGGGGCGTGGTACGGATGAAGATGATGCCTCTAGGAGGAGGAAAAGAAAAAAATTGTCTCTGTCACCCCATATCTGCACGGTCATGTATGACAAACAAAACTATAAACAGAATTTACTGGCGGGCAAATTGTCAGACTTGATGTATGACCAGGTGGTACGGCCTTGATGATGCTACTCGTGCCTGTGTAAGAAAATTATCTGTAATTTGGGACGTATGTGAAAACAAAACTTTAAACAGAATTTACTGGAGGACAGAAGTGTCAGACTCGATGTATGGCCCGCGTGGCCGGGTAGGGGGGCGCCTCGATGGCCAGGTGGCACGGCCCTGCAGAATTTACTGGCGGACAAATTGACAGACTCGATGTATGTCTCGACTTATGACCTTTACAAATTGGCGCCATACGCCGATGTGATACAAACGCTTGCGTGAGGAAAAAACACACGGTCAAAACTAGCGCCGAGCGTTTTTATTGGACGATAGACCCTGCACCTCCTCCTCTCATTCTTTGCTCCAACTTTACCATTTTATCCCACAGTCTCTCACAGTTTCTCTCAGACTCGCGCAGCAGCACGCCTCTCAGCTCTCCCGCATCGCTCTCTCCGAGGATTATCCAAAGCCGTGCGGACCTTTCCGCGCTACCGCACCAGTATGTGAATAAGTCCTTTGCTGATTCTCCGAAGCCCGGGGACCTTACCACGCTACCGCACACTGTACGCTCGCGCTCCATCAGGTAACCCAGCCCCGCTCACTCCCGCCCGCGCCCCACAAAATAATAATAATAATAACTTATTCAAGTAACACACGCTCATAAGCACTCTCATCAATATCATTTTTAAAATAATACACACTCATAAGCACTCTCCTCAATATCATTTTAAAATAATAAACATTTAAAATAAGCATTTAAAATAATAAATAATTAAATCCAAATACCATTGCATCACTAACACAACCAACCCATGCCCCCTAAGCCACAATCATTTAAAATAATAAATAAATAATTAAATCCAAATACCATTGCATCAGTTACACAACCAACCCCCGGGGAAGAAGACAAAAAAAAAATATTTAAATAAATAATTAAATCCACATGCTATTGCGTCAGTTACACAACCAAGCTCAACCCACTACAACATAAGCTCCGCCCACTGAACTTTTGAACGTGACCTTTGACCCGACCTGTCATTTTGACAAAAGCGGTATTGCATCTCTCTCTCAACTTATTTGACGCACTCTATTGCGAGACATTATAAAACACTTAATGTGAAAAAGCTTCCTAGCATTTTGGTTTTGATTTTTTTGCCAGGTATTAGTGTTTATGACCAGATATGTCTGAGAGAAATTTGGTGACTATTGATAGCTATTTCGGTACATTAAGCCACGCTATAACGGGAGTCAATGGAGAGGAAAACGTTTTTCACATTACGCCTTTCAGAATGGCCCCAGCTGGCACATCCATATCACAGAGCAGACTCCTTGCAATCTGGAAAAACCGCGTAAATTTTTTTTGTTCCCATTCGCAAGTAAGGCAAGCACCTCTAATCGGGAGCTTGGGTTGGGGGATCGCTAATTGCTTTCACACCGAGCCCTTGCCGGAGCCGGTGCTGATGCTGGAGCTCAAAAAGCTGTCTTGCATTCACACTCATTTGAGTGCCAAAAGGGTAGAATGATGAGGTCAGTGTGTGTGTGCTGCTGTGGGAGGGGCACTGTTTCAGAAGTAAAGACAACAAAGATGGAGGACCATGCAAGATGTGATGAACGCAAAACTTTATTGAATTTAATGCACATGCTTAGATTTTTGTTAGGTTGGCACATCCGTTTAAATAATAAGATGCTGCAGACAGAACCCATGTTTGTGGTACAAGATCAACATTCCTTTTACGTCTCACATCGTCAAAGTGTACAGGCACAACAGCTGGTACGTTAACTATTTAACCTCATGTTAGCTGGTTTTGAATTATGAGAGTATTATATGTTGTTACGATCCTAAGTCTAGGGTTGAGGACCATCAGAAAAGTAAAGGGAAAGGAGAGGGGAAAACGAGACAACCAGGGTATGGGAAAAGGGAACACGGGAAACAAAGGGATCTTTTTTTGTATTTTTTTATATTTATTCACAAAGACTTTCACAAACAATAGGGTAACAGACTTCGGGAGTGACACAGCCAAAACAATAAACAAAACAGCACTACCGAACACATCCAAAACTAAGCTAATTCTAAACGAAAAGAAAACGGGAAAACAAACTGACAAACCTAACTCTGACTCCCTTACCAAACAGTACAGTAAACCACACGCATAAACAAATGGGCAGTCACTCCTTACACATTTAACAGACATGAACATACAGAACACCAAAGCCGAAGCACAGTATCCGAGGGGCGAGGCAAGAGAGGAGTCAGGAGGAAGGCAAGAGATCACAACCAGAAAGCAGTCAAAACCGAAGGCAAAGGTACAGAAGGGCAAGGAAAGAGACAAAAACCAGAAAACCAAAACTGTCATACACGAGTAATCCAAAAGAATGCAAGCAAGCCAACAACAAAAACCAACCAAGAGCAGAGCTCCCGCTACTCTCCCGCCACGACTTTTTAAATCATAAATGCGGAAGTAGCGTCGAAGCTCGGGGCGTGGCCAGGTCCGGGAGGCGGAGTTGAAGGCAGCTGGGCAACGATCAGGATCTGCAGGACAATCCCTCCCCAAACCTTACGGCACGTAACAATGTGTATTGATAGCAGCTTTTATTCAGAGGTGGACATTTCAGGCCCGGAAAATAAAAGTCCAAACCAGGATGTTATTTCAACCAACTGGTTGAGTAATCTGTGACTGTGACTCTTTATACTCAACTGGTTGGTTGAATATTTTTAATTGATTGTGATATTTATACTTCTCTGTTACTCAGATTCATGCATAATTACAAGATTTCACCCTCATGTTTCCATGAAAGATTTTACTGAAAACAACAAGGATTAGAGCCAAACTCCTTTGTGTGATACAGCTATGCTCAGGGACCAGCTTATACCAGGCCAGTAATTACTTGTGAAGCCAGTAGATATTTTTTGTGAAATTGAATGAAGGAGAGATGGCATGTAGGGCATCCGATTGTGTAGCTATCTCTCTCTATATATCTATCTATCTATTGATGCAAAACAAGCTATAATATTCAAATGTATTAACATAACTTTATATAAATCGATTATACTGTGTGACATTTTAGAGTGAAAGTGAAAATTAAAAAAAAACTAAAAGGTAACCAACAAAATGTTTAAAATGATGCAGAAAATAAGAATATCTATACAGCCCTTGTCTTTGCCTGAACACGCAATTCTGAACACAGTACTAACTCTTTGAGAGTAACATTTAATTATCAAAGAGACTACTGTATTTAATTTTACAGTACTGAGAAAACTCCTTTATAATATAATACTTAATAACAAAGACAATTTTGAAAAAACATTAGACATAATGTTCAAAAACAATCAAATTTATTTACCTACAACATGCCAAGTAGGTCTGGACGACAAAACGATAACGATAATCATCGCAATATGATTTCCCCTCCTTGTCCATACGCCAAATGCTCAATAAAATTTAGATATAATTAAAAGACCAAACATGTCCCCGGTGATTGCGTTTTGCATCACAAATTGACTTTGCTTTCTCTGTGACTACTTGTCAGCACAAACACAGCCATGAAAACGGGGGTTTTATTGAACAAATAGCATAATGCAATACAGCAGGTAACTCCGCCATTGCCGGTCCCAAGCCCGGATGAAAAAGGAGGAGGGTTGGGCGTGGGGCTAGCAACCCCACCCCGTGAAAACCCAACCGCTACAGAAACGTTAAAAAGACAAACAGAGACTAACTTCCTGGAAGATGAAGGATCTCTGACAACTCAGAGATGCATGACGCTAGATGGTGAAAACCGAAAGGAAGCCACCAAGTTGACCACCCTTCTTTTGACCAGGAGAACGCTCATCGGCACATGGAATGTCAGGACCATGTACGAGACAGGCAAGACGGCACAGGTAACCGCCGAGATGAGAAAGAACAACCTGATCATGCTGGGCATCTGTGAAACCAGATGGACACAAGTCGGACAGAAAAAACTAAGGACAGGAGAACTGTTGCTGTACTCCGGACATGAAGAGAGTAACGCACCCCATACACAGGGAGTAGGCTTCATGTTGTCCAAGCAAGCACAGAGGGCACTGATTGGATCGGAGGTGCACGGCCCCAGAATCATTACAGCATCCTTCAGAACAAAACACAAGAAGATTAAACTCAACATCATCCAGGGTTATGCCCCAACCAACGACTCTGATGAAGAAGACAAAGACCAGTTCTACAACAGACTGCAGAAAATCATAGGGACATTTCGAGCCAGAGACTTCAGCGTCCTTATGGGGGATTTCAACGCCAAGATTGGACCTGACAACACAGGATATGAACAAGTCATGGGGATCCACGGTGTAGGGAATCCACTTGCAGAGTCTCCGCAGTTTCAGCAAAATGATGGTTTATTGAACAGTAAAAATAATACAATGTAATACAGTGTAGAGAGACACACCGGGTACTGAAAGGCAGCTCAGATACGAATTGAAGACAGTTCTTCACCCCCCTTTATACCCCAAAAAGCCCTCCCCACCAAGGTGTTGTGAGTGAATTTACATATAAAGAGTGACCCCCTGGAGTGTGAGGATCCTGAGACGGGGACGAGACAGGACAGGGTGGAGACTTTTATGATCATTGTAATGAAATTCTTATCACCTTATCTTATCCTTATCACCCTAGTGGTGCCAACTGGAACCCCCATTCTCTCCCTGGCTTCCCCCATGATCATAAATTCCTAACACTGTCTGCATTCAAATGATCAACCAAGAACGGGTTGGGAGTGATGAACGATAATGGAAAGAGATTTGCGGAACTGTGTGCGCTCAACAACCTGGTTATTGGAGGCAGCATCTTTCCTCACAAGCGGATCCACAAAAGCACTTGGGTATCACCGGACAGTTTGACAGAAAACCAGATTGACCACATCTGCATTGGCAAGAAGTTTCGAAGATCCCTTCAGGACGTTAAAGTTAGAAGAGGAGCAGATGTGGCTTCCGACTATCACCTAGTAGTAGCCAGCATACAGCTGAAGTTGAAGAACTGGAAGGAAACAACACAGTGTAGAGTAAAGTACGATGTCAGCTGTCTAAAGGTCTCCAATGTCAGGGAAGAGTTTGGACTTCAGTTGAAGAACAAGTTTGAGGTACTACAAGACCTGCACAAGGAAGAGGAAGGAAATAGTGTGCAGGGCAGTTGGGAGGCAGTTAAAGAAACACTAAGGACAGCCTGTCACGAAGTGGTTGGAATGAAGAAACCTAATCACAAAGAGTGGATCACAGCAGGGACTGTAGGAAAAATAGAAGAGAGAAAACAGAACAAAATGGCAGTCAACAACAGTAGGACTAGGACATCCAAAGCCAAGGCCCAAAAGGAATACGCGGAAGCCCATAGAGCAGTAAAGAAGAGCATTAGGAAGGACAAGAAAGACTACATATATGGACTGGCAGCTGAAGCGGAACAGGCAGTGTATAATGGAAACATGAAACAACTGTATGACACAAGACAAAGACAAGGAGGGAAAGGCCATCACAGGATTAGAACAGCAGATGAATAGATGGTCTGCACATTTTGAGGAGCTTCTGAACAGACCAGTACCATCAAACCCCCCAAACATCAACCCAGCCACCGAAGATCTCCCCATCAACTGCAGCAGGCCAACAAGGGAAGAGATCAGGAAGGCCATCATTCTGATGAAGAACGGGAAGGCAGTAGGACCTGATGACATACCAGCAGAAGCCCTGAAGGCCGACCTGGAAGCTTCGGTCGAGATGCTGTACCCCCTTTTCGAGAAGATTTGGGAAAAGGAAGAGATACCGACTGACTGGAAGGAGGGTTACCTAGTCAAGCTTCCAAAAAAAGGGGACCTCAGTAACTGTAACAACTACAGAGGCATCACACTCCTGTCAGTGCCAGGCAAGGTCTTCAACCGGATCCTCCTAGAGCGGATGAAGGACATCGTCGACCCAAAACTACGAGACGAGTAAGCAGGTTTCCGACAGAACCGATCATGCACAGACCAAATCGCATCGCTGCGCATCATAGTAGAGCAGTGCTTGGAGTGGAACACACCATTGTACATCAACTTTGTCGACTATGAGAAGGCGTTCGTCAGTGTGGATCGAGAGACTCTCTGGAAGCTCCTCCGGCACTACGGCATCCCAGCCAAGGTGGTCAACCTGATCAAGAGCTCATACGAGGGAACAATCTGCAGAGTGATCCACGGAGGGCAGCTCACCAACAGCTTCCAAGTGAAGACAGGAGTCCGACAGGGGTGCTTGTTATCCCCGTTCCTCTTCCTCATCGCTATCGACTGGATCATGAAGACATCCACCAGTGAATGCAGAAATGGAATCCAGTAGACCTTGTGGAGCCAATTGGAAGACCTAGACTTTGCAGACGATCTCGCTCTTCTCTCCCACAGTCAGCAGCAGATGCAAGAGAAGATCAATGTGCTGGCAACCACATCATCACAGGTTGGACTCAACATCCACACGGAGAAGACCAAGATTCTTAAGACCAACTCCAACAGCAACAACCCAGTCACCGTGAATGGAAGTTCCCTGGAGGAGGTACAGTCCTTCACCTACCTGGGCAGCATCATCGACCAGCAGGGTGGAACAGATACAGACATCAAGGCAAGGATCGGCAAAGCAAGAGCCGCCTTCATCCAGCTCAAGAACATCTGGGCTTCCAGAGAACTGACCTTGACCACCAAGATCCGTCTGTTCAATTCCAATGTGAAGTCAGTATTGTTGTATGGGGCCGAAACCTGGAGGACAACCAAAACCAACATCCGAAGAATCCAGACGTTCATCAACACCTGTCTCAGAAAGATTCTCCACATCCGCTGGCCAGACACCATCAGTAGCACCAACCTATGGGAAATGACCTACCAACCTTCAGTAGAAGCAGAAATCTGGAAGAGAAGATGGGAATGGATAGGGCATACCCTCCGCAAACCACAAACCAACATCACCAGACAGGCTCTCAGATGGAACCCCCAAGGCAAGCGGAAGAGAGGCTGTCCAAGAAACACCTGGAGACGAGACCTCGAGGCAGAAATGACAAGGATGGGCTACACCTGGAGTCAACTAGAAAGAATGGCCCAGGACAGAAACCTCTGGAGATCTACCTTTGGCAGCCCATACCCCGGAAGGGGTGGAGGGCGAAAATGAAATGAATGAATACAGCAGGTAGGCAAACAACAGGCAAAACCATGAAAACAAAATTGCGACTCACTGGGAGAGCAGCTGAGTCCAAAGCAACCCTTTCAATAAAGGAAATCCAAAAGGAAGGTCTATAGTAGTACAGTATAGTAGTATAGTAGTTCATGAGAAATTCTGACAGTAACAAGAGAATGCACAGAGAATTAAGAAATAATGAATACAGCAGGGTTTTTCAGCAGTGATTAAAATAACCTGTTCATCTTCTGTCTTAGACTCCTGACATGTGAAATACTGTTAGTAACAGGCAAATGACTCATGACTCATGAACCATTCGCGATATTTTTTGAGCCCACACGGTGCTTTCGGTGTCCTTTTTCAGGCACGCTTTGAGCCCATTCTTGAAGAGAGAGCTCCATCTAGTCGGGTCAGAAAATAGAGCAGATTGTTCCGGAAGCGTCATTTTAGCAATGTTTTTATGAAAGTCCGAAAATACCTGCTCCACATTTCACTTCTTCGGAATAGCAATGGTAGACTGACAGATGAGGCAAATGCACTTTGAATATGACACTGTGAAAAAAAAGTCCTTCCATTCCGTATGGAAGTGGTAGGTTTTTGGCTTTGTACTTGGTCCAGTTCCCCCATTCATTTTTATACCGTTAAGTTTAGTAGAAATAAATTGGAGGCTAACTTGGCGACTTGGTAGCTAGCTAGAATTTTGCAGCATCTGGTGCGGTTGAACGCGTCATCCATCCTCTATTTTTTAATGCCATATGATCTACCCACACTACTTTTCAATCAATCAGCAGATTGTGATTGATGTATTTGTCAGATCTTATTCGGGCTTGAGAGCATAGAAAACGCATGGTCAAAATAATTGCAACATACGGTAAAAGATTTAGCATACCTCCAGTTTAGCATTTCCATCATTGCGTTGAAAGTTGATCGTCAAAGATGCCTGTGTCTGTTTGAAGCTTTCAGATATGTCTGTATTTTGTGCTCGCCACTCGCTCACTTAATGAAGCGTGTGGTGGGATTTCCCCCTCTCAGCAGGGCGTTTCCATCAGGACAACTAGACATTATTCTACCAAAGTTTTTTAATGCGTATTTGATGCTTAATTCTAAATGTAGCTTACTCGATACTATTAAATGTAATTAAATAACAATGTCCACCTTCTTTAAATAACAAAATAACAGTTACTGTTAAACTGTTTTATTCCTTGTTTGAATCATCAGTGGCTATGCCCTGCTCATTTTCAAAGACAGAGTGGCATGTTGCCTCTTGACTAAACTTTTGTAAAGTTACCCCTTAAAGCACTTTGAGTAAAATGTTTCATAGTGTGTTTTATGCTTATTTTAGAATAACACATTAACTAAATAACAAAAATATACCCTAAATTCTACAATCGTTCCATGTACTGTACCTCCTCTCAACCCATCCATGATTCGTGCTATAACTTCACACTTCTGTATGCCTGGGCGTCTTGTAACAGCTATAGTGTAAATCAGTATCCTGTAATATGCTGTAAAACAATGCTAGCCGATATAATTTCACCCTAAAACAGGATGACAGTGTTTTTACCGTTAGAAAATAACGTAGTATTTAAAATAGCATGCTGACAAGCATAACTAATGTTTTTTATCCCTAAATTATTAAGATAACTAAGGCATTATTCTACCAAAGTTTAAAAAAATTTTGCTAAAGGGCTGCAGGTTTAGTCTGCCTGTTACGCTCAGCTCGCACACTGTGAGTCCCGCCCAGTTCCTGCTCTCATTGGACGACTTCGCCGGAGATACATGACCAATAGGGAATCTGACTGAGGCAAGCGTAGGCTGGACGTTATCCCCGCCATGTTTTTTCTTTCTGCTTTTAGAACGTGGGTTTAGTTGTATCAGGAAGGAAGAGCGATATACCGTGCTGGGAATCTTTGGTTGTGTGCGTTCAGATACCCGTAAGTTTCTACATGTGCATTGTACGAGGGTGTTTATGTTGGGATATTATATACAGTTAATGGTAAATGAGCCCCTTAGGTGCGGTGAACGTTTTTATTTTAGAACTTGCTGCGTAGATTTACGTTGCATTTACCTCGGATGTCATGCAATGCCTATGTTTATTTTAAAAGGTTTATATTTACCTACTTATTTATTCCAGCAAGTCTGATTTATATTACTTTGTGTATTATGATTGTTTATCCTGTTAAACTTGCGGGATGGCTGCTTAAAGTTACTGTAAGATAACGGTGAAGGTAATATTGTGAACTGTTTATTTGACACTGGACTCTGTATTCATGTATATAACGGATTTATATTCTTTATTCTATTTTTTGTTATTTCTACTTTCAGGACCACACATACTAGTACAGAGCCCTTGTTCCAAGCCTTTATTAAAAGTTCCGGAGAATATACTTTGCATTCTCATTGGATGTACCACAGCGGACACACCTCTCTCACCAGTCAGTGGTAGTAGGCTAGTTCTGCACAACAAAAATGTTTCGGTGTATGTTGATACATACTACTCACTAGTTCCTACCGCCACTCATTCTTGTTGCCTAATTGATTTATATCACACTCATCCTAATTTAAAATTTCACTATAACAAAACAATCCTTGTATAATTTTAAGAATAGCATGAACTATATATGTCTGGTGTTTTTTGATGAAGAACGTGAGGTGGGGGTGTTAGGGACCCTGTAATACCTATCTTATGCAGGTATGCCTGCTGTCGGCTGGAGAGAATTACAACTGTTTCGCAGACCAACCCTTGGGTGCACGCTTGTGCGCATGTCCAGGGCTTTGCAGCTCTTGTGGAGTGTTTGTCTCGCCTAAATTTTTATACCAATTTAAAATAACACAATTTTGCCAATTTAACAAATACAGCTAAAGTTTTTTATACCTTTAAGCATAACAAAAACCGTCAATGTCTTTTCTTTAAAATTTACAAGTCTATTTCTGTCTGGTTTTTCATGATAAGGTGCGTGAACGCCTACAGTAAGTTAGTGTGCTTTGGTGTTTTGATACGCCTTGCGTGACCACTTTCACAGACCTAAAGTTAAACTCTAAAGCATCCGACCTCCGTGGTGTGTGCTTGTACATATGAGCATGAACAAACATTTAATGAAAAACTGTGTTTATTAAAATAACTAAGTCTGTATTATGTCAAAGTTTTGAAAAAATATGTTTTTGATGCTTGCTGCTAAATGCTGCTTACTAGTTCCTATCTGGCCTACTCCCTGTTTAAAATATTACTGGGGCCGACAATGTTATTATCCGCACTGATTCGGGGTAATGCTGTATGTTCATTTAAACAAGTATCGTTATTCCTATTGTAACGCCGACTTTGGGGTACTTCAGCGTTATCCTTATTTCAGGCCGTGGGTACAGAGACGACGCGGAGACAACGTATTGTGCTGAACATGGAAGACTGACTCTCCCTTTATTTTCCCGCGCCCAAATATATATACAAATAGTCCCGGCTCCTAACCACAAGAACACTATTGCTCCGCTCCCAAAGCGTCATATAGTTCCCTTATCTTTAGGTACTATATAAAGAATCAAAACTAAAATAAACATGAAATTATAAAGTAATTAATCTTAATGAAAATGAAATATCCTCTTACATTCATCCCCCTCTTCAAAATGAAATGTCCTCATTTCAAAATAAATATAAAAAAATAATAATAATAAATCACATCTCCAAAGTGAAAGAGAAAGAAAAAGAATTAAGTGCCGCTCTGTTAGTGGACAATGAAGGAACAGTAACAAACAGCATGTGAAGCTAAAACCCTAAAAAAATAGCACATATGAGCCAAAGTGACTACAAATAACAGCATAACCTTACATGAACACAACAGGTCCCAGCACTATCAACACAAAATGAAAGCTTTCGTTGTAAAAAAAAATATATATCAGCCATCAAACACAATGTGATGCACGTTAAACTGTCACCATAAATATGTACCCTGTTATATATATCAAACTTAGGGGTGTCACAGCAAAAATCGCTGTGGTCTGCGAACAACCCGTCCCAAACGAGTCATAGACAAGCCTTGTGTCCCAGACTGTTCATTATGATGTGGCAGAGCTCGTGAGCTACATCGTGAAGGTCTCCTTATGAAGGGGACGCCGGGTCGACCAGTGTCAGAAGCCTGCCTGGTCTCAGTTTGTCTTCGGTAGAAGGGGAGTGAACCAGATAATGCTGTATAAGCAGGGCGAGTGTCCATATGCTGTGGAACCACTGATTGGCGTACTCTTGCCAAAGGTTCATCCCAGGTGGAGCGATACGGTTTTAGACGATCATAGTGAACAACTTTCAGTCCAGCGTGAGGACGTCTTAAATCCAAAAGCTTATAGAGCAGTCCCGTGTCATCCGACGAGACAATTTTATAAGGTCCAGTCCAGTTTGGCTCAAGTTTCTTCCTCTGAGCAGTGGGATCATCAATCCACACAAGCTTTCCACACTGATAAGGTTCAAACTGCATATGCTTGTTAAAGTAGTACTCACGTTTAAGTCTCTGTTCCTCACGATGGGAGTGAACAGCTTGAAAAACCACGTCAAGCCGCTTTACCAGGTCTGTGGCATAAGTCTGCGGTGTTAGTGACTCCCCTGGGACAGCAAGAGATACAGCAGCCGGTAGGCGAGGCTCTCTGCCATGAGCAAGAAAATAAGGTGAGTATCCAGTGTCAGAGTGCGGTGTGGAGTTGAAGGAGAGAACCACTGCTGGCAAATAGTGATCCCATTCACCACCATGTTGATGAACAAGTTTTGCCAACTGGTCTTTCAAAGTCCTATTAAATCTCTCAACCATCCCGTTCCCACGAGGGTGGTAAGGTGAGGTCCTTTTCTTTTTGATGTTTAGTCGCTGACACATTGTCTGGATGATTTCCGATTCATACTGTCTTCCCTGATCCGAAAATAGCTCCTCTGGAACTCCATGTTCAGGGATGTACTGTTCACACAACAGTCGCGCCACAGTAGAAGCTTTTTGATCAGCCATAGGAAATGCCTTGACATATTTCGTAAAGTGGTCTTGTACTACCAACACATATCGATATCCTTGCGATGTCAAAGGTAGCTCAGTAATATCCGTACACACAAACTGAAATGGTCTGTCTGCCTGTAGGGATCGTAAGGGAGCTCTATGCCGTGGTACTGGTTTCCTATAAGCCTCACATATCTCACACAAATCACAAAACTTGTCAATATCAGACCTCATGTTTGGCCAGTAGCACATAGAAAGAGCTTTTTTGAACGTCCGATCAGAGCTGTAATGGCCAGAACAAGGATTACCATGTAGAGTGCTCATTACTTCATTAGTGAGTGATTTGGGAATTAGCACTTGCAAGACTGCTGGCTTCCCTGGTGCAACTTGGGCTTTACGACAGAGCAAGTCATTACAAAGTACGAGCTTTGGGAACTGCCACCATAGTTTTCTTTGCATCGCCCCTTTCACATGTCTAAGACAAGGTCTTTTGCGTTTCTTTACCCACGTGTACACTTCTGAAAGCACAGGGTCGGAAAGGTGCTCAGATAGCATATCCTGTCCCTGACTAGAAAATGTGTGTTCCCATAAGTCCAAATCATTATTAGATGTCTGACCAACAGAACTGTCGGTATCTGCTGCACAAACCTGAGCTGTAGTACTGGCCATGGAAGGAGGCTGGATGGGTGAAGTTTGAAGCACTGGAACTGTAGGAGTTCCCAATTTGAAAGATGGTTGACCATCCTGTACGGACCATGATGTACCCTCTGGGACCTCTGGGCCCTGTTGTGGGAGAGGAATCCTGGACATAGCATCTGCGTTGGTGTGCTTCTTCCCATCCCTGTGTATTATTGTCCACTGATAAGGATCCAGTTCTAAAGCCCAACGACTTCGGCGTCCAGTGGGGTCAAGTGTGACATCCAGTTTTCTTAAACTGAGAAGTGGGCGGTGATCAGTTATGATCGTGAATGGAGTACCACTCAAGTAGTGTCTGAAATGCCTGACTGACCAGACAATGGCCCAAAATTCTTTGTCAAATGTGGACCATTTCTTTTCTGTGTGGGTCAAAACATGACTGGCATACGCGATAACTCTTTCTCGTCCATTTTGAACCTGAGAGAGCACAGCACCAACTGCAAAGTTTGATGCATCAGTACTTATGATAAATGGCTGATGAAAGTTGGGGAAAGCCATTACAGGAGGAGAGGTGAGTGCCTCCTTTAAAGTCTGAAAAGCATCTGAGCACTCTTTTGTCCAGTCAAATGACACCTGTTTTTGTGTGAGTCTGTGAAGAGGATGAGCAATAAATGCATAGTTGTGCACAAAACGTCTGTAATAAGAACACAAACCCAAAAATGCCCGTACCTCCGAGGCTGATCTCGGAACAGGCCACTCACAGATGCGCTGGCTATTCACTGGGTCCAATGCCAATCCATCACGTGAAATAATGTGTCCCATGTATTTGACTGCAGACTTGCAAAACTCGCATTTCTTTGGGTTGAGCTTTAAACCTGCTTGTCGGAATCGTGTAAGAATGTCGGTCAAATTCTGAAGATGTTCATCAAAGTCTCGTCCCATACAAATTATGTCATCAAGATAAATGACACACGTTGTCCAGTAAAGGCCTCTCAGAACCAATTCCATTAGTCTCTGAAAGGTTGGTGGTGAGTTTTTGAGACCCATTGGCATAACTTTGAATTGGTAGAGACCATCACCTGTTGTAAAAGCTGTTTTGGGCCTGTCAACAGGATCTACTTCGACTTGCCAGTATCCACTAGACATGTCCATGGTAGAGAAAAACTGGGAGCCAGACAGTGCATCCAAACTATCATCTACTCTTGGGAGCGGATATGCATCAGTGATGGTCACCGAATTCAGTTTTCTAAAATCAACGCAAAATCTATATGTACCATCCTTCTTTTTCACCATAACCACTGGGCTGGCCCAGGGGCTCATGCTGTCTTCAATCAGATCATTAGCTTTTAGGTCCTCCACCTGCCGATGGATTTCCACTTTCATGGAGGGTGAGGTACGATAGGCTCTTTGTGAGATGGGAATGTCACAGTTAGTTGTAATTTTGTGCGTGACCAGGTTTGTCCGTCCAAAGTCGTGTGGGTGCTGACTGAACACATCCGAGAACGAATTTAGGGTGTCTTTCAGTTGTTCAAGTTGCCTGTTAGTCAAGTCAGTGTTGGAAAAATCCTGCAAGTCATATACATTAGATACTACAGGCATTGGAATGTTTACATTGCCAATGGAACTGTCCATTACAGTGTACTCATCTCTTGTACAGCTAGAGGTTGCATAAAATGTCCCTATCTGCATTCCATCATGCAACATGACTTCTTCTGTGCTTGGGTTAGCCACTTTGACATTAGTAAAACCCTGTTCAGCTTTTGCTACAGTCCATGCAAAACCAGTAGATGCCTGAGTACTGTAGTAAGGCTCAAAGACACCTACATAGCCAGTGGGTACCAGCCCTTTAAGAGATGAATCCAATTTAGCAGTAATAACCATCTCTGACATAGGGGGAATAGTAACTGTAGAAGACACAGTCACCTCAGTCAGTTTAGGAACATACTGTTTTGGACTAACTAACGGAACCACCATTTCACCTACTAAGAGAGACATGTTACGAGGGTTTACAATTACACCCTTAGAAACCAAAAAATCCCAGCCCAAAATTAGTGGCTTGGTACAGTTTCTAACCACTTGAAAGGTATGTGTCATAGGAATGTGGGCAATATTCAGATTAACAGTGACCGAACCCACAGAATCAAGAGAGTCACCTGTGACACCAGTAAGAGGAATAAACTGCTGTAGAATTGGCTTTCTGCGAAGGGTAGGCGTAGACATCCTGAACTCTTCACTAATAACCGAAACATCTGCACCAGTGTCAACAAAAGCATGTACGACAGTGTCCTCAATAACAATCGACACATATCTACCTAACACATCAACCTCAGATAAACTGTCTTTGAGGACGTCGGTATGTGAAATATCCTTGTGGGCCTGGTGAAAGTCCACAGCTGGCAATTGGCCCTCGTTGCCAACTACTTGTAGTTTACCTTATTAGAGCTGGTGTATGGTGGAGAATGGAACCGTACACGTCCAGGACTTGGAGTGTGTTGAGACTGTCGTCCCTTCTCCCAGCGGTCAGGAGAGCGACCACGCCGTGTGTAGTCTCTGGATGATGGACTGGGGCCACGTGCATTGCGATCAGGCGAACCAGAGTGAGCGCGGCCATCCCATCTGTCATACCGATCCCTGCCATGTCTGAATGCTCTGTAGGAACCATCACAATCTGGGTGACGGTCATGAGAATAGTCTCCATAAGTTGTCCTATTGGAAGTGCAATAATGATGGCAGACTCGTCCATTGTCAGGAGTGAGGCTCCGCTGGCGAGATCTGTAGTCAGATGAACTGCGTTGTGTATGTCTTCGCTGGCTTTGCACATCTAAGTGCAACTTTTCAACCTTGTCAGATAGAGTCTCCAGTGTTTTCTGCAGGTTCCGAAGATCATCAATAGTGGCGGAGTGAACTCCCGGATACGTGGTTGAGTCAGGTAGCTGAGATGATGTTAAAGGTGATACAGCAGGCGAGGCTTGTATGTGGGGGAAACACTGCAGTGTGTTTGCAGTTGAAAACACCCGGCTAGCATGATGAGCATTCTCAATCTGCATTGCAAACTGAAGAGCAGAATCCAACGTTGTCAGTCCTTGTTCATGACAGCGTACCTGGAGATAAGGCTCAATTCCTGCAATAAAACGCCTGAATTTTTCTCCATCCTTAGCATTTCGACCATATGAGGGGAATGCTTCCTCCACCAGCCTGCTAATTTCAGCAGCAAAGACCGGAAGTGCCTCACCAGGCAAACGGGTACGCGCATTAACATAACTTTGGAAGGTTGTGAGATAAGCATGTTGTCCAAAAATCTCTTTAAGTTTATCTTTCACTGCGGTATAATTTGATTTTGTTGTATCTGGTAGGCTATCCCAGTAACTAAAAGCAGCACCACCTAGGCGTGTTGGCAGCAGCTTAGCCAAACTGGCCTCTTCAAAATTTGGAGTAGCTTCCACAGCAACTTCAAATCGTCTGCACCATTTCGTAAAATCTTCTTTTCCATCTCCCATGAAAACATGAGGAAAATCGCCATTGCAGTATTGCCACATTTTAGTATGCACCGAGTCAGAATGAAAAGGAAGTTCGTTCCAAAAATTATTACTATTAGCCATAGTTCATTTTCATACGGAGACGTATGAAACACGTATGGTGCTAAACTGTGCTAGTCTTGCTCACGGTAAAACGCAGAGGAACAGCGTAATAACTTTACCATGCGACCGTCGCGGGCAGATCCACTCACAAGCAGTCCACTTGTTGCGTGAAGCAGGGTGAAAATCCACGGAATTATTTATTTATTTTTATTTTTTTAAAGGCAGTATGCACAATGTCAGTCTCTGTTTCTCGCGAGCATGAACGACAGAGTTCGCCTATCTTCTTTAATCTACAACCGACTGACGTAGTCTCCGTTTAGCTTTAGCTTGTAGCCAGCAGGAGCAAGTCACGGCGAGAGAGCAAGAAGAAGAAAACTTAGAGACGACTCGTTAATCTCCGGCCAGACTTAAACAAAAGTTTGTAATCCACAAACCCGCTGCCACCAGTGTAACGCCGACTTTGGGGTACTTCAGCGTTATCCTTATTTCAGGCCGTGGGTACAGAGACGACGCGGAGACAACGTATTGTGCTGAACATGGAAGACTGACTCTCCCTTTATTTTCCCGCGCCCAAATATATATACAAATAGTCCCGGCTCCTAACCACAAGAACACTATTGCTCCGCTCCCAAAGCGTCATATAGTTCCCTTATCTTTAGGTACTATATAAAGAATCAAAACTAAAATAAACATGAAATTATAAAGTAATTAATCTTAATGAAAATGAAATATCCTCTTACACTATTCTTTTTGTCAATGCTTATAGGGTGTTCTATTTTACATAACACATTGGTCGAAAAGAGTTTCATTACTTAAAACGTTATGGTTGAAGGTTCTTGTTTGAAATAACAGGCCTCGTGTAGCCCTTTCGTTGCCTGACATGTCAAAACATGTTGGCTCTGTTTTTACTGCTATAAAATAGTGCATTTGTTTAAAATAACATGTTAACAAACACAACTATTGCTTTTTTATCATTTAAAAACTCTCATCTCTAGCTAGAAAAGATTTACGAACCCGGACCACTGTTAAAAGCACGCTGATAAAAGTTATTATTCTTAAAATGCATTTAAATGATTTGTTCATAAATACCTGTAATATATTTTATTCTTTTAAAGACTACTGAACCTGCTTTGGTGCCATATGAGTTTACCATGTAGGTCATAGGACAGGCTATCAGTATGGTACATCTGCCTAGCGATTAATTCTAAATGCAGCTTACTAGTTCCTATTAAATGTAATTAAATAATAATGTCCACCTTCTTTAAAATAACAAAAGAACAATATTCTAAATTCTTGACTGTTGGTGACCTGGGCTATAAGAAAAACACACTTCTGTTGCTATAGTCCGAGCGCGTGTGGGATAATACAGTATGCTAAAATTCTTTATTAATTATCATTGGTCAAATGCTTTATAACACATTTTATACTTATTTTAACATAAGAATTCTACCAAAGTTTTAAAAATGTTTTTATGTATGTTTATACGTGCCGCTCACTAGCTCCTATAGCAATTAAATACAGCAGTCCGGACCGATTCCAAAGAGACAGCGGGGTAAGGCCTGTACAATCTGCCATAATCATGTTGCGAGAATATGTTACCTCGAGTCCAATGCTTACCTTGTCTCGCCAGCTTGTGCTGTGCCCATGTCATCAAAGTTAGAAAAAATGCCAGCAGTTGAAAATATTTCTCTAATTTTTCCTGATAGATTCGAGATGATGGGATCTGTTACCCAGAGTGCACTGCTTCTACTACCTCGCTGACTTGCGAGGCGCCCTCTGTTGGGTTAGGCAGAGGGGCCATCTCTGGATGGAACGCACCCCTTGCTGTGTCTTGTTTTATGAAATCTGCAAAACTTTGTTGGTTACCTTCCATATTTGAATCTCGAAGCAATAGTTAATTTACACTTCTAGTTTTAAAAAAATGTTTTGATGTATGATTTTAAGAATGTAGTACTTTTAAAGTTGCACATAGTTCCGAGACAAAAGCTGAGCATACTGCCCCCAAGATTTTCGGTGGTACTGCATCTCACGTATGCGTAGCGCTAATTCCATGCGTAGGTGCACAAATGACACATGCAATGAATGCAGAATACACGTGGCCGCCACGATGCTTAAGCAATCGCATTGTGATTATCGAGTTTTAACCGCCCTTAGAACTGTCGCCCCTTACCGGGCAGCTTCTGTAACCGCTCACTCCCAGTGGAGTTGGATGTATATTTGCATAGCATGATCGCTCATTTTAACAAGGATTGGCAGCGTTATTCCTTCATTCTTCTCTAAATGCTTAGGATGTTTTATTTTAAATAACATATTAGCTGAAAAAGAGCTTCATTACTTAAAAACGTTATGGTTAACGGGGCTTATTTGTGTGTATTATAACATCGGCCACGTGTGTCCCCGTTGGTGTCGCCATTTTGAAATGTGTATCTGCGTGAGTGTGCGTGTTCTCAGTGTGCATGCATGAGTGTTGGGCCGACTCTGAAAATCATTTCACCCGCGATGTTCAAACAGACCGGACGCACAGACCAGAGCTGCAGGACTCACTCATTTCGCCTTTCAACTACCGTCAGTGTCGGACTTAAAGGTTATTCCTCCTAAAAGCTTGCTAGTTAAATACTTTCTTCAACCTAACAACAAAATAAATACCGATAAAGTCTTTCTTCTTCTTCTTTTAACATGTTGGTTAAATATAGTGAGTTTAAGTGCTTTCTTCTTTTAAAATATGCAAAGTGCTGGGACGCTTGTGCCTACTCCTAACAGTACATAGCTGCGGCTGAAGCCCCGCTGAATGTGTATGTGCTAGCTTACATTCATCCTGCTATATGTTTTATTATTTCTTAAAAACGTAATTAAAAATAGCACACAAATAAATACATGTAATGTATTTTTATTCTATTGAAGTTTAACGTCACCCCTTATCTCCCAAACCATATGACACCCTATCCGCAACATGTGTAGCATGTATGATACCACATATGGACATAACCCCTCGACTAATCAGAATAAGGGATATGCACCCTCCCGCTTATGATGTCATAAACGGAGCCCTACTAAGCTCCGCCCAAGGTACCAGGTAATAATTTTTAGTTTCAGCCCATTAACATGTGCCACCCTCTTTTTAAAGGGGCCAAAATTAATTGGACAATTCACTTAAAAGCTATTTCATGGACAGGTGTGGGCAATTCCTTCGTTCTTTCATTATCATTTAAGCAGATAAAAGGCCTGGAGTTATTTGAGGTGTCTTGTTTGCATTTGGAAGATTGAGGTGTGAACATACAACATATGGTCAAAGGAACTCAGTATGCAGGTGAAACTGGCCATCCTGAGGCTACGAAAACAGAAAAAAACAATTAGAGAAATTGCCACAACATTAGGAGTGATAAAATCCACAGTTTGGTACATCCTGATAAAGAAAGAAAGCATTGGTTAGCTCAGCAACACAAAAAGACCTAGACCTCCATGGATGACAACTGTGGTGGATGATCATAGAACCATTTCCATGGTGAAGAGAAACCCCTTTGTAACAGCCAACCATGTGAACAACACTCTCCAGGAGGTAGGCGAATCAATATCCAAGTCTACCATCTAAAAAAGCCAGCACAGTTCTGGAACAGCATTCTTTGGACAGATGAAACCAAGATCAGCCTGTATTAGAATTATGGAAAGAAAAAAGTATGGAGAAGGGCTGGAACAGCTTATGACTTTGCATGACTGCCATTGGCACTGAGTCTTTAGTGTTTCTTGATGATGTGTGTGATAGAAAATATCATGATTATGCTAATCAGTAATCAATAATGAAATTTATAATGGTGCTGTTGATTCACACGTAATGGTTGAAACAATATAATCTCACTTGAATCAGTTAAAATGTATGAAGCGCAATGTACTAATGCAAGTTTGCTTAAGTAAGGGATTTCTATTTTCTATTAAAGAACTAATATGTTTTCCATAATGAAGCTTGTTCAGCCATGACCTGAGAAGTAAGCTGTTGCAGAAGATGCATGTATGTTATTGGATAAAGAATAATGTAGAAAAAGAGAAAAATGGGAACATATGGGAAGTGAGATAAAGTAATTGGATAAAATTAACTTGCAAAAAGGAAATTCCCAAATAGATGGACTTGTTCTGAGTTGATAATTGAGCCCCAAGTAAGCAGAAGTAACTTGTGTCTCTAGATATCCGAGCTTTTCTTGAACTGTCTGATGACTGGCGCGTTTTTGGCTATAAGAGATGTATGCACTTGTTGTTCGGGGAGCAGAACACAAGACACATGATTGCTGAGTGTCTGTTCCCTTTGAGCTCATCGAATACTAAAGATTGTCAAACACTTAAACATCCGACTTCAAGAAATTTCTTCCACATGTGACATAGGATGGAAGCAGCCGAAGGAATGGTGAGGTTTTCAGAGACATCATGTCTGCTCAAATCCAGCCAAATGCAGCCAAACTGATTGGGCGCCGTTTCATAATACAGATGGACAATGACCTAAAACACACAGCAAAAGCAACCCAAGACTTTATTAAAGCAAAGAAATGGAATATTCTCGAATTGCCAAGTGAGTCACCTGATCTCAACCCCACTGAACATGCATTTCACTTGCCAAAGACTAAACTACAGACAGAAAGATCCTCAAACAAACAGCAACTGAAAGCTGCAGCAGTAAACGCCTGGCAGAGCATTAAAAAGGAGGAAACCCAGTGTCTGGTCATGTCCATGAGTTCAAGGAGGGGGTTGTGTAGAAAAATTGCTTTAGTTCCCCACATTTATATGCAATGTTTTTGTTCTACCCACTGAATTAAAGCTGAAACTCTGCACTCCAACTGCATATGACCTGTCTCTTTGAAAATTTATTGTGGTAATGTACAGAACTTAAAAATTGAAAAATAAATAAATGACTGTAAACTGTAACTAAGATGATGTGCCAGTGTGAGAAGTTTGAATGGAATGTGGAGTTTTCTACCAAGTTTGAGTCTGACATGTGTCATTCTCCTCCAAATTCATCAGGAGATGTTCAAACTGTGACTTGGTGACTCAGAAATGACTTGCAAAAGTGTTGTCATCCATCATCAGCAGGACCTCCTACTGTGTGCCAGTCCAGATGATAGGGGAAATCAGTATTGTAATTCAGAGAAAAACAGTTTAAGTAAAGCATGTCTAACATTTACATATTACAATCTTATCTAATAGGGGCGGCATGGTGGTGCAGTGGTTAGCACTTTTACCTCTGGGACCCGGGTTCGAGTCTCCGCCTAGGTCATGTGTGTGGAGTTTGCATGTTCTCCCCATGTCGTCGTGGGCTTTTCTCCGGATATTCCGGTTTCCCCCACAGTCCAAAAACATGCTGAGGCTAATTGGAGTTGCTAAATTGTCCATAGGTGTGCATGCGTGAGTGAGTGTGCCCTGCGATGGGCTGGCCCCCCATCCTGGGTTGTTCCCTGCCTCGTGCCCATTGATTCCGGGATAGGCTCCAGACCCCCCACGACCCAGTAGGATAGGCGGTTTGGAAAATGGATGGATGGAATCTTATGATGTAATGTAATCAGTTGATCTGAAATCCTCAAGGGAGGTGGAGTGCCTTTTCTTTGGAACAGTGTCGAGTCATCCTCCAATACTGCCTATCCTGTACAGGGTGCTGAGCCTGGTGAGCATCCCAAGTAGCAGAGGGCAAGGGACACAATGGACAGGATGGTAGTTTACAGCAGTGCATACACTCACACTCACACTAAGAGCAGCTTAGAGATCCCAATTACGTGACCAAGTGTTTTCAGTGTCCTAAGTACGAGGAGAAAATCAGACCCCAGAAATAACCACAATCATGGATACTTTTCGGAGAAGTCACACTTCTTTTGCGTTTGGTTACTATGAGTTACTATGCACCAGACACTCATTTGGTCACAGGAGACTTCAAAGAGATGGCAGGGCAGAACTAGAAATGTTAATTTTCAAGAACTGGGTTGAAATTTAAGGTAATTTAAAGAAATGTTACTTGCAGGATTTCCCAGTTTCTTTGCCGACTGAGACTGTGTCTTGGTCTCTACGTTCATCCATCGTACAGAGATTACAGATATATTGCTGATTGGCATGGCAGTAGACCTCCATGGGTTTGTCATGATAGCAGCTGGTCTTGTTCTGTGGTTTGCAGATGGCATCAATGACTTTGTGATGTTCTGTGTCACGGGTACGCGGTCGGGCGAAGCGGGCAGGTGTAGAAGGAGCAAGCAGGCAAGCGGAATACGGGGCAAAAACGGGAGTTTAATGGGGAAGTCCGGGAAACGGGGAAACAGGACGGCAACAGATGCCAACAACATCAATGACGGACACTGGACTCGGGTAAGACACGGACTGAAATACACAGGACTGAGCAAATGAACTAGATACAGCTGGGTACAATCGGGAGAAAACACGTGGGTAATCAGGGGGCGTGGCACACAGGAGGAGCGGACGAGCCGGGCATGACATTCTGCATGGCTAACTTTATTGTTACAGTTAAGTTTCAGTATCAGTTTCTCAGTAAGAGGCCAGACATACCAGACAGGTCTTGACAGCATATTTCCACAGTTTAATCAGGTATGTGTTTCGCTTTGCATGGTTTATTAACTGATTATAGAGTTACTCTGCGCTAGACACCTGTTTGGTCACAGGTGACTTCAAAGAGATGGTAGGCCAGAAGTAGAAATGTTAAATCTCCCTAAGAGAATCACTGGACCTGGAGAGTTTTTGAAATGCAAATAATCATTCTGATTTTGCTATTTCATCTTTATTACCTGAAAACAGTGATCCAAAAAATCTGTTAAAACAGTTTATACTACTCAGAAGCTGACACAGAATGTGGCCTTCTTGCAGAAAAGTAAACAGCAAAGGTATTTGTACACTAAAAACTTGTTTAGTCAGAACAACTGCTTTGAATTCCTCAAAGGAGCTGTAGCACCTTTCTTTGGAAGAGTGTTGAGCCATCCTCCATTACTGCTTATCCTGTACAGGGTGGTGATGATCGTCCTGGTGAGTATTCCAGGTGTCACAGGACAGGAGAGACAATAGACAAGATGCTACTTTACAGCAGAGCATACACTCACACACACTAAGAACAACTTAGAGATCACAGTCACATGACCACATGTGTCCAATATATGAGCAGAAAACCATACGGGGAGAACTTGAAGACACGGGCAGATGAATGTACATTAGAGAGCGTAGTGTACCCAGCACCTTGGCCAGTCCACACTATGCCCTGTCGTTTAACATCGGATGTACACTGAAAAAAATAAAATGTCAGACATGTTGAATCAGCTTAATATATCTGAAGTAATCAATCACACAAGATATTTGAAGTGGCTTCAAGGCAAATAATTCAGTTTAACTTGTAAAAAATAGGTTCAAACATAAAAATAAATAAGAAAATTACATTAAAATTAACAAACTAATGATTTTCAAGTATTTTTTCCGTAACAACTCCCACGTAGCATACTATATAATGTCTGCCGCAACTATTTTATAAAGCTATAACTTGTTGTGCACCAGTTGGGGCAGCTTCGAAGCTCTTCCTGCCGGTGGTTTCTCCCCCCCTTTTGTTCCACTGTCTGCCTCTCCAAGGTCCGAGCTTTCTTCAGGGTCTGCGGAACTTACTGCAGGCAGCTATCAGGAAGCGAGGTCACACAGTATTCAAAACAATCTCTTCTTGCCTAAGGCCTAAAGACATGACAGACCCAATATGCCTCCCTCCTGCGCTTACTAATGTCCAATTTTACTTCCACAGTACCAAGTATTGAGAATAAATAGCACTCATCATATTTAGTCAATATGCTGTTATGTGATTTACTTATGTTTAAAGTGATGGTGGGTATCCCCAATAGCTATGGCCAGTGACTCCAGTTAACAACCTAACGACTGCAGCTCAACAAAACTACATCTGCTCGCACATTCTGACTAGAGGCCTGATCATTGACAGAGCTGGGATATTTGGAATCGCATGTAACTTGCACATTAATGAAATATGTAAGTTTTTAGTTTCTGTAAATGGGATCATGGATTGGAGGGGGGGGGCATTATGTATGGATATTTTCCCAAAAAAGTGCTACCTGGATTACACCTGCTTGTCAGAGGCAAAGAAATATCAACGGAAACCAAACGTTAAACGTTGTTTTTGGGCAAAACTTTTAGCTTGATCCTCCCATGAATACATATGCATGAGTAGCAAAAGCACAACTTGCCATTCTGCCCTCCTCTGGCATGCAAATTGTGGTTTTCGGCATGTGCGGTATGTTCGTACATAACATGCCATGTTTATATGCGCATGTTGCGACGAAATTACACCTGATACAGGAGCAAACATGTCAGTACATCTGCCACACAAAGTCTAGGCAAATCAAGTGGGCTTTATTGCCAAACCATCCAGATACAGGCATACAGTCACATGAAATAACATTCCTCTAAGACCACAGTGTGACATACAGTACAGAAAGAAAGTGACATAGGGAGGATTTCCACAGTGAGAAACAGGTAGGACTGGACAGCTTTCCATTTAATTTCCAAGAATTGTGGTGACATTTATGGTCACTTAAAGAAACTTAACTTACAGGATTTACCTGTTTCCCCTCCCCTCTGCTTAGATGGTATCACAGCATTCCTCCATCAGAGCAGAGGGAAACTAGATAACTAATAAAACTAGAAATGGGTTCTCTCAGAATGAGAGCAGTGTATTCTCCGAACAGCCTGTCACCTGTTGCGCCTGTCACCATACTTCTTGGTGAATCAACTGTAAATTTGAAAGCCAATATATGAGTCCTTGTTGTGACAGGTAACTCTGAAACTACGCCAATGAATTCATTGCACACTCCACTTACATGTCAATTTACAGAATATTTCCCCATCTATTTGGTGGTTACCTGTTTGTGTGTTTTAATGTCCATGTCTTAAATGTTATTTATATAATTAATATTTTTATGTGTCTAAATATACTAGTCTAGTGTAACTAGACAATCATCTTCTATCAATGCAACAGAGTGAATCTGAGCCCAGATGGACGAATTCTATCTGGATCCCACCCTCGGCAAGGTGATGTGATTAGTCATTGTTGACAGACCACAACAAAATGTGCCCTCCCCACATGTAACATCATGACATAGGAGTGGGCAGCTAATTGAGCACCTGGGGAGCAGCACTTTGTTTAGGGTACCTCAGTGGTACCTTGCTGGTCAGGGACTTAAACAAACTTCCATAACCATTAAGGCCACCACTGCCTGCAATGAATGGTACTTAGTAGTACTTAGTAATGAATGCATAACACGTCTCCCAGTCCTGCTTGGTCTTTTTCTGCTATACTGTGCCTGGCATTTGTCCAAAGAAAGTTTTTTCTATGGTGGAAATTAAGTGTTATGGTTGTCAAATTTTTAACCATCTGGAGTCTGAGGCCTCTCAGCCACTTTTGAGGTAGTCTGACATGCCTTCACATTTTTAAATATTTCACCTATCTAAAAAACATTTTTAGCAAAGTGCCATGTATTCAGCACAAACTCAGCACCAATAACCTGAGACCATTTAGAATGTCATTCTTCCATTTTAAACATACACTTTTTGAAAACCTGTTTTCAAATGAACTAAGTTGTGGGAAATACATTATTAACAAAAAGCCTTTTTACAGTTTATAACATTCAATGGATTAAACGTTGATCAATAAAAAGTGCAATTACATTACATCACTGGAATAATACAAAACAAAAAATGAATATTACAATAAATTGTCAATTCTCAGCAGGATGCCAAGCTATTAGCATATTCCGGCAGACTCGCATGCTATGTATATACCCTTGGTGTAGGTGTTGTTATGAATAGTTGTCTGTGCTTGAGTGTGAATACTTGATATGCTCCGGATTGTCATGAAACCATTCAGCTGCATGGTTCCAAATGTGTGAGTCATGTAATGAGCAACTTCTGGGAAATGTATTCCAGTTCTACTTTTATTTTTTAATTTAACGTTGCAACTTTACTCCTTCTGTTTTTGAATGAATAGAGAACACATAAGTTGCATCATTTATGTGAATTATACAAGTGTTTTTATTGCCATTATCAATGTCATAGTTATGCTCTCACCATTAGAAGATACTATCTGAAAAATTAAGAAGCGAAATAATGTCAGGTTTTCTGGTAATTGTAGAATTATGTGAGATCTTAATGGATGGAAAAACCCTTGTGATCCCTTTCTATGGTGGCATTAAAGTGCCTTCAACAGAGGTGTTTCTTCAGAAGTACCTTTTGTTTTAAAAAATGTAAGCAAAAGACAAAAGGAATCATACTGGTTTCTCAAGGAGGAGAAGATACTTGTTATGAGGGGTATAAGCTAATTGTGGGTAGGCATCACCTGTAAAGGTCATGGATTTCCAAAGAAGAAAACAAAACTAGATCTTAAGGCATAAAGTGAAAGCTGGTTTATTTAGTGCCAAAACAGAACAAAATTATATTTACAGAAAAAAATATATATACACACCGATTATTCTTTCCGCATCAAACATCATTTGGTACCTACTAATATACCAACCGTCAACTCCTCAGCTGCCTTCACAAATGTCTGCCACATTTAAATACCATTTGTGAATATACAACCGGTATTAGAACAGTCCAGTCCAGGAGGTTTGTGTCCCCTTGCACAAGGACCTGAGAGGGTCATCCCCTACAGCAGTGTTTCTCAAACCAGTTCTCAAGGACCCCCATACAGTCCACGTTTTTGCTCTCTCCTAATTTATAGGGGGCTTCCTGATCGAGTGTGACCATTCACAAAAGTTTCTGCTGGTCTGGTATTGTTGCAGGGTCAGCAAAGTGCCTGGGAATCCAGAGCCTCAAAACATTCTGTCAGAGTAGGACCTGGGCATTTTCAGGATGCTGTTGGACAAATCTGATACAGACTATCAGCAAATGACGTGCCTGGAACATAGAATGAGTAGTGGTTTGGTGGGGTGGGGGGGGGAGGGATCATGCTGTTGACTTTGATAATGCTCTTGATAATGCTGTTTAAAGCAATGTGTTTTTTTTTTTATTCCACCCTTCCTGTCTCTGTGCCTCTCAAACTTTTGACAGGTGGAGGTGAAGGAGTGGGGAAACTGGTTATGTCACATTATGAAATAACCAGTAGCAAATAGTATTGATCAGAGGTTCACACAACCTACAGAGTTCAACCTACACCCCCTCCCCCGCCAAAAAAAAATCTTTGAATGTCGTTTGGTCCCATCAAATTATTTCACATTACCTCCCCAAAATATACCCAAGCAGTGGAACATGCACACACACATACCAACACATGCACGCACACACAGGTGTGTAATTATGTCTTTGTGGGGACGCTCCATTCATATCTATGGGGGAAACTCTAATCCCAACGTGACAACATTAACCCCTACCCAGCCTTAAGCTTAACCATAAGTAAACAAACAAAATACAAGACTTGCCATTTTTACTTTTTTGATTGCATTCAAAGATTTTTATAAAACTGAGGTTATCCAAATGAGGACCTGAAAAATGTCCCCAAAAGTAAGGAAGTTTCAGGTTTTACCACACTTTTGTAGTCCCCAAATGTAATCTATGTAAACTGGGTAATACAAACATTGTAGATACGGACATGTCATGCGCTGCCGCAAGTAGAGAATGAATATTGCTGCCTTATGAATATGGGTGACAATGCCGTAAGCTGTTTGGGTAGCATACACCCTGGCGTGTGGCAGGGGATGCGGCAGACCCCCCATATCCAAACTGTGTTGGGTGAGGTTGATGGGGGGTGAATGGGAGACCTTGATTTTTATCCCGTATTGAAACAGAGATCATATCAGTCCTTCAACCATCAATGCTACAGAATTAAACTATAAAAATTCCATCAATGGACCACTTAGATTAAGTGGGATCTGTCCGGTGACGTGTGTCCCATCATCCAAAATGCACCTGTTCCGGACACAATTATCCAAAGAAAAGGGGCCTTACTTCCTTACGCTGTTTAAGGAGAGTCAGACCCATATGGAGATACAGGGGTTGAAAAAAAAATAAAAGCTAATGATTGCCACACCCACCCACACCACCAGCTCTATAAAATAAAATACTATTGCATGCTCTCATCACCATCATGGCCTCTCCTACAGATCTTCTCAATAATGCCTTCTTAATGTCATCCAACAACGAGAGTGTGGATTTGTCGGTATCTTGCTTACCTGAGAGTATTGGAGAGAAGAAACTCCAGAGACTCATATGTGCATGTCTGTCATAGATTCCTGACAATATATTTGATTGGGATCAAATTGTTACATTGTCTGTCTTAATTGTAAATGTTGTTGCACTTAAGCTTCAGAAGAACCAGCCTATCGATGTTAATCAGAATCAGAAATTTTATTGTCATTATACAAAGGTATAACAAAAATTGTGTGCAGTCCCTTGCAGTGCAAAAATAGTAGAATATAAAAAGCAATAAAATAAAATAATGTTATGTACAAAATAATATATAACAAAGCAGGTTATTGCACATTGTAAGTTTAAGAAGTATTGCACAGATTTGTGAAAGAGAGCATACCTTTTCGGTATTCATTTATTATCGCAACAGCCCTAGGATATGTGCTGTTTTTTGGTCTGTTTGTTTTGCCTTTTATTGACCTGTACCACCTTCCTGATGGTAACAGCTGGAACAGGTGATGTGCCGGGTGGGATCTTTCAGGATGCTGCAGGTTTTACAGTGGCAGCGGGACCTGCACAGCTCCTCCAAGGAGAGGAGAGTGCAGCCGATGATCTGCGCTGTGTTGATGACCCTCTGGAGCACTGCCTTTTCTTGAGCTGTGCAGCTCGCAAACCACACTGGCATGCAGTGCCATGTCAGCACACTTTCCACAGAGCATCTGTAAAACGAGATCAGCAGCTCCTTGGTTAGGCCATTGTTTTTCAGGTCCCTCGGGAAGTGGAGTCTCTGCTGTGCCTTCTTGATCAGCGCAGTGGTGTTGGTTTTCCAGGTTAGGTCCTCAGTCAGGTGCAGACCTTCTCCAGACAGTCCCCAGTGATGTATATGAGCTGAGGGTCAGATCTGTTTCTTCTGAAGTCCACAATTGTCTCTTTTGTACTTGTGGTGTTAAGGACCAGGTTGTTATTTCTGCACCACGATGGCAGTTTTCCCACCTCATTCCTGTATTCAGACTCATCTCCCCCTGTCGTGTCATCTGCGAAATTCACAATAGAATTGCTTGGGTGGGTGGGGGTGCAGTCGTGTGTGTAGAGAGTGTACAAAAGGGAACTTGGCACACATCCCTATGGGGAGCCGGTGTTGAGGCTGAGTGCTGTGGAGAGGTGATGATCCGTTTTGGCTCTCTGTGGGCGGTTGCACAGGAAATTCTTAATCTAGAGGCCTGTGGAGTATGAGAAGCTAAGGTTGTTTAACATTGTTACCAGTCTATTTGGAATGATCGTTTTAAATGCCGAGCTAAAGTCAAGGAAAAGAAGCCTGGCATAACTGTCCTTCTGTTCCAGGTGGGTCAGGGTTATGTGGACGGCTGAGGCTATTGCATCCTCCGTCAATCTGTTTTTCCTGTATGTAAACTGATGGGGGTTGAATGTGGGTGGATGTCCTTCAATGATGTGATTTCTGATCAGTTTCTCAAAACACTTTATAACAATAGGAGTGAGAGCCACTGGCCGGAAGTCGTTTAGACTTTAGACTGTTTTTTGGAACAGGAATGATGGTTGAGGCTTTCAGGGAAGGTGGGACAATGGCATGTGCTAAGGACAGGTTGAATATTTTAGTGAGAACCCCTGTGAGCTGGTCTACACGGTCCTTCAGCACTCTACCTGTTATGCTGTCTGGTCCTGCCGCTTTTCTGGGGTTTACTGCCCATAGCATGAGCCTCACATCATGCTCCCTCACCCTGCAGATGTGGCTGGTGTTCACCAGTGGATGTGATGTAGTCAGACCTGAATATTTTTTGTTTGAAGCGAAGCGAAGAAGCAGTTCAGCTCCTCCGTGAACTCAGCATTGTCATCCACAGCATTAGTTCTGGGTTTGTAGTTTGTGATGCTTTGGACCCCAAGCCACACCTGGCTTGAGTCTTGGCTGTGGAGGTGGTCCTCAATTTTGTTTTTAAATTCCAACTTGGCCTGTCTGGTGCCCCTTTTCAAGGCTTTCTGCCTTGCATACTTGTATCACTGAAAAAGCTACTACACTGACCTTTTTGTGTGTGATGTCACTCATTTATCTTATCAGGTGTCATGGTTGTGCTTAATAAATAACCATAAAAATTAACTGTATACACTATGGAATTTGTGCCAAATTGCCAAAATTTTGAAGCAAATTATTAAGTTTCAGAATGAAAATAAATATTTTCATTCAGTCGCTAGCTCTCTGGCTCTCCGGCTGCTAGCTCTCTGGCTCTCCGGCTGCTAGCTCTCTGGCTCTCCGGCTGCTAGCTCTCTGGCTCTCCGGCTGCTCGCTCTCTGGCTCTCCGGCTGCTCGCTCTCTGGCTCTCCGGCTGCAAGCTTTCCAGCTTTCCGGCTGCCAGCTCTCCGGCTGCTAGCTCTCTGGCTCTCCGGCTGCTAGCTCTCTAACTCTCCGGCTACTAGCTTTCTAACTCTCCGGCTGCTAGCTCTCTAACTCTCCGGCTGCTAGCTCTCTGGCTCTCCGGCTGCTAGCTCTCTGGCTCTCTGGCTGCTAGTTCTCTAACTCTCCGGCTGCTAGCTCTCTGGCTCTCCGGCTGCTAGCTCTCTGGCTCTCCGGCTGCTAGCTCTCTAACTCTCCGGCTGCTAGCTCTCTGGCTCTCCGGCTGCTAGCTCTCTGGCTCTCCGGCTGCTAGCTCTCTGGCTCTCCGGCTGCTAGCTCTCTGGGTCTCCGGTCGCAAGCTTTCCAGCTCTCCGGCTGCTAGTCATCCAGTACCAGCACATCGGCTGCTAGACTTTGCCACCCGCCTTCGGGCCTTGCCGTTCAGCAGTAGCCTTTTGCCGCTGTAATCCACCGTCAGCCTCCGGGCCCATCCACCAGGTTTTTCTCATTACACCACATTAGTTTTTAGTAGGAGCAGCTTAGCTCCAAATCTGATGTTAATCGTGGTTATCAGTTAAATAATTAGTTTTTACTAATTGGCAAGAACAATGCATCTTTTACCATTTTTATTGTTCTTATGCTCCTGTAGTATCACACTAAACTTAATCTCTTACTTTTCTGATCACAATATACCTAATGAGCTATTTACGTGTTATTCCGTCACTACTCCTGTTCATTTCAGTCCATCAGTAACGAGAAATACTGATTTGTTTGTATCTACACAAGGTATGTTCTCTTCCCGGCACTCTGTTCCTCAGCGGTTGTACTCCTGTCATTTTATGAGAATTTTGTGTCTATCTGCTGAGTTACCATCTTGCGTGCAGAGATCAAGGGTTAAGAACAGACAATGTGGTCTTTTAAAAGCTCTAGGCCGGGCTTTAATCGTCCTTTTACTCATAATTTCAGGCAATGTGCATGCTAATCCTGGTCCTGACCCAGCCTTAAATGACCTGTCCTTTAACGACTTCTGTGCCAGAAAGAGCCTGGGGTTTCTTCATATAAACTCGAGAAGCCTCCTATCAAAGATGGCCAACTTAAAGATTTGGGTAGAGAGCTCAAATCCTGAATTCCTAGTAATCACTGAAACCTGGTTAAAAAAGTCTATTTCTTATCCTGATTTAAATTTATCTGGCTACAACTTATTTAGACAGGACAGGTCCTCTAAAGGTGGCGGCGTGGCAATTTATATCAAAGAACATCTTAAGTGCTCAATTGCATTATCTAAGACAGTTCCCAAGCAATTTGATTTGCTTGTTCTAAACATTGAATTCACTAACAATTTCACTCTGTCAGTGGCTGGGTGCTATCGCCCTCCTTCAGCCCCGGCCTGTACTTTAACGACATTGTCCAGTGTGTTGGCGCCCTTGATCAAAACTGAATTTGTGCTTCTTCGTGATTTAAACTGGGATATGACCAAACCACCTGATAAAGTCATTCAACAATTCGATGCATTAAACTTGCATCAAATTATCTGCTCCCCCACTAGGTATGACACCAAATCTACAGACAAGGCTACGCTGATTGACATTATTTTAACTAATTCTCCTCACAAGTATAACTCTGGGGTATTTTGTTCTGATATTAGTGACCACTGTTTTACTGCATGTGTTCAAAATGGTTGCTCCATCAAGAAACCAACTCGATTCTGTTGCAAACGTGCTTTTAAAAATTTTAATCACCAAGCTTTTTTACACGACATGGCTGATGTTAACTGGTCAAGAATCAGGCTGGTTCCAATGGTAGACGAGGCCTGGTATTTATTTTATAAGCTTTTCAGGGCTATTGTTGATAAACATGCCCCGATGAAAAGATTTAGAGTAAAGGATCGACATAGTCCTTGGTTTACCCCGGAGCTCACTATGCTTTTACAACAAAAAAATACTCTCTGGCGCAAGGCACGACACTGTAGATCCCCAGCAGATAGTTTGGTTTTTAAGCAACTCAGAAATAAATCCTTACAGGCCGTTCGCAAGGCTAAAACAGACTATTTTAAGAAGCAGTTTTCCCTTAGTAGTTCTGATCCTAATAAATTCTGGAATACGATAAAGCAGATGGAAAATAAACCATCTTGTAAGCTACCTCCTTCACTCTACTTAGAGAACACTGTAGTATCAGACAAGAAGTGTATGTTGGAGCTCCTCAATAAGCACTTTATAACTTCTGGTCTAACCCCCGAATTTTCTAATTCTGCTTCATCACCTATATATTCTACTAACTGCTCTACTGCATCTTCTCCAAGTCTCCCTCATCTTACAATACTTCCGTCCTCCTCTCATAGTTTCACCTTGCGGGCTTTTTCAGAGGAAGAGGTTCTGGATGAATTGCTCAGGTTGGATTCCAATAAATCAGCTGGGTCTGACGAGGTGGACCCTGTATTTTTTAAAATGTCTGCTTCCATTATCGCCGCTCCCATCACAGATATATTCAATTTGTCTATATGTACAGGGCAAATTCCTCATGCTTGGAAGTCAGCGTTAGTGTTCCCTCTCTTTAAGGGTGGTGACCGGTCAGATCCCAAATGTTACAGGCCTATTTCTGTCTTGCCATGTATCTCTAAGGTTTTGGAAAAACTTGTAAATGGTCAACTCACTGATTATTTGGAAGCACACAACCTCTTATCACCTGTTCAATCAGGATTTAGAACTGGGTTTGGGTGTATAACAGCTACTCTTAAAGTTTTAAATGATATCTATTCTGCTTTGGATTCTAAATTGTACTGTGCTGCTATTTTCATTGACTTGGCCAAGGCCTTTGACTCTGTCAATCATAAATGTCTTATTGATAGGCTTCATGACACAGGCATCTCTGACAAATCCTTGTCTTGGTTTTCCAATTATCTTACTTCTAGAGTGCAGTCCGTAAAATCTGAACTACTCCTTTCCCAGCCTCTCCCAGTCACCAATGGTGTCCCGCAGGGATCAATACTTGGACCTACACTTTTTTCTATTTATATTAATACTGTCACTAATTCGGTTACAGATTCATCTATCCATCTTTACGCTGATGATACAATTCTTTACTCTACAGGTCCTTCCCCTGCTAGTCTTGCAGCAACTCCAACTTAGTTTTAATAGTTTGCAACAGACTCTTTCCAATTTGCACCTCCAGTTAAATACTTCCAAAACTAAAGTTATGTGGTTCGGTAAAAAAGGTCATATTCTACCAAGCTCTCCAGGTATCAGTTCCCTTGACGGGACACCACTGGATCAGATTACTGAATACAAATATCTGGGAATTTGGCTGGATAATACTTTATCTTTCTCAAAACACATTGACAATCTGAAGTCTAGGACAAAGTAAAACTTGGGTTCCTTTATAGAATGCGTTCTGCATTCACATCATCTGCTAGGAAAACTCTGGTTCAAATGACAATCCTTCCCATGTTTGACTATGGTGATGTTATTTACAGATCAGCATCCAAAGGCCTGCTTCAGAAGCTCGACATTCTTTATCATTCTGCCATCCGGTTCATAACAAATGCTCCTTTCAAAACCCATCATTGTACCCTGTATTCTTCTCTCAACTGGTCTTCATTGTACACCCGCCGTAAAATCCATTGGCTTATGATTATTTACAAAACTCTCCTTGGTTTTTCCCCTCCTTACTTACAGGAATTGTTACACTTTTCTACTTCTGTGTATAATACTCGATCTGCTAATCTGATTTTGTTGACAGTCCCTAAGGCTACTTCTGTACTTGGCCTGTCGTCTTTTCAGAACGCTGCTGCTAGAGACTGGAATAACCTGCAGAATATGTTAAAACTGGATAATTTCATCCCTAAATCAGCTTTCCAATCTCGGATTTCAGCTTATTATAAAGACGTGTGTCTGCTGTTATTTAGACTAGCTGCTCCAACTCACTGCTGCTCTTTTCATTGCTGCTCTAACGTTCTTATTGTTTATATATTATTTTATGACATTTTTCGTAAACATGCAACTTATTCACTGTTTCTTGCTTCATTTCTTTCTTTATTTATTTATTATTATTTTTTTTTCTATTTTCTTTTCCTTTTCTTTTTTGTAATTTTGTTTATATTGTATATATGTATCTTCCAGGCCACAGTTGTAAATAAGAAACATGTTCTTAATCTGTCTTGCCTGGTTAAATAAAGGTGAATGAAAAAAAAAATTGCAAATTTCAAATATAAAATACAAATACAGTGGTACCTCAGTACTCAAACTCATTAGAACTCGAATTTCTTAAAAGTCGAATCAAACAGTTTGAAAAAAATGACCTAGAACTCGATCTGAATCTCAGAAGTCGAATCGTGAATGCTGACCTAAGATAACTTGTTCACGTGGGGAAATGAGTCACATGGCACGTCTCTCAGCAGAAATAAAGGGTAACGCTTCAGTCTCAGCCTCACATTTGCTGTGATAGCATCATTTTATTATTGATTTATTATTTATTATTGCGGTGCGGTGTGAAAAGTGATTGCAGGCCGTTTATAGTGGTAAAGCCACTACACGCAGGTGTCCAGATGCATGCCCTGGATTGCTGTGGTCGCACGCTGATGACGTCAACTCTTTCCCCTCCATTTGCTGTCGTGGCTTGATGACGTTACATCAGGCTTTGAGGGCAAAAATAAAATTTAAAAGTTTTTTCTGATGCCGTTTTTTCTGAAGTCTGACGGATTTTTTCCTAACACCTGATGCTTTTTGATGTTAAGTCTGATGTCTGATGCCATTTTGTCTGAGTCCGTTTGTTCTGATGCCGTTTTGTCTGAGTCCGTTTGTTCTGATGCCGTTTTGTCTGAGTCCATTTGTTCTGATGCCGTTTTGTCTGAGTCCGTTTGTTCTGATGCCGTTTTGTCTGACGTCTGATGGATTTTTTTCCTGAGACCTGAGGATGTCCTAAAATTAACACCGTATAGGGGATTTAACAAACTGAGTAAAAAAGCAATCCTGTACCAATTCCACCATCTCAAGTTCATTTACATGTCGCACTGTAAACCAAGTAAATTAAAATCACCCATAACTATCACATCATTTATATTACTCATAATACATTATCATTGTAACATTCAGCTTTCTTCTACAACTACATTAGGTGCTCTATAACAAACACCAACAATTAGGCCATTTTAATATATCTGTTATCAGACCTGTTCTACAGAAACCAAATCTTGAACCGATTAGAAAATTATAACCCTATCCCAAATTTTGCTTTCATTTTAATGATCCTGGAGAAGGTTGCTGTTCATCAGCTGTCTTCCTTCCTACAGAAAAATAATGCTAATGAATCATATCAGTATGGCTTTAGACCATACCACAGCACAGAAACAGCTTTAATCAATGTAACAAATGATTTGCTTATGGTTTCTGATGATCAGGGGCTTTCAAAACAGTGATGCAAGATAGAGTGGCAGTAAAAATGCTTTGGGAAAATATGATATTATACTGTATTTCTAACTCATTACGGTTCAGTTTGTCATACAGTGAAGATCCGTATTAGCTTGCAAAGTAGTCAGCCAGTCTTCTTACACAATCAAACATTATACTGTAGCTATTAATCTATGTTTATTTTTTTAGCTAAAGTTTTTTTTTTCCATTTATCAATTGCACTTTCTAAAGGTAGCAAAACATAACTTATTTTATGGAGGTATCTGCTTAATGGTGAATCACGGGAGAACAAATGCTGACATGCAGCTGTCAATGACCAACTTGATATTAAATGTTAGTTCGCGTTACAATCCGAGGATAAACATTAACAAATCATCAAGTCCCCACATTCAGGGGTTTGTATCACAAAACAGGATTTCTTGCTTAGTCAGATAACTTGTCAGATTTAAGGTAATTAAACATATTTGAATGTGATGAAATGAGAATTTTTGCAATATTGAATATTCATATACTAAGGTGTGGCCACCATTACCTATGTGACAGGATAACATTCTTTGAACTGCTACTTTTATTTTCACAATCGTGTGTAAGACTGCAGCTTTCGAGGGTCGCTTGGAAAAGGTGAGTTTGTTAAATAGGCCTATATACTGTACAAACTGTAGGCTATTAAACTCCATAATTAGTTAATATTGTCCTTCTGAGAAAAGATTTATTTTCTCTCTTTTAATTTTGAGGCTCTTTTTTGGTGGAACTGTCAGTTTATGTTGGTTTTGATTATTGTTATTTCAATATAACTCATATAGATGTGTAGAAGGATTTCAAAATTTGTATTAATATAATAACTTACTATAGTAATTATACATCTGGTAAATCCCCAATGTAGACTTGCTTGAAATTCTCCTTTCACTTTCACAACTGTCTGTCATCTGGAAAAGGTGAGTTTTTCATGTATATTCCAATAGCTTGCAAAATGTAACACATCGCATAACTCGTGATCGTTTAGTGGTTTAGAATGGAAGCCCGTTTCCGTTTATATATATATATCGAAATAACGACTTAATTTCTCAAAATAATTGCTAAATGTCGAGAAATCTCGACTTAGTTATCTCAAAATAATGAGAAACTCGCAGTCACGTGCACGTGAGTTAAGCCGCTTTCCCGGGCAAGACTGATTTTGAGTAAATCCTGTAAATGTAAATTGTGCTGAGTAGCCTACTGGCTTATCGAATGAATTACTGAATAAAGCTGTTTCCAATTCCTCAGTGGTTGGGTGACGTCTATTAACACTTTAGGTCATATTTGCTTAGTATCGTGACTCAAACTGGTGCTGTAATATAAGTAAGTGGTATTTCGAGATATTAAGCCGAAATTTCGAGGTATTAAGTCGAAATTTCGATTTATACATAGGTGATGTGAGGCAGCAGTGCTAACCACTGCACCACCATGCCGCCCCTTTTATGTATAAACGGGCTTCCATGGTTTTGTGAAAAGTCCAACTAACTTTTTAACGTGTTTGGCTGGAATTGGTAATTAGCGACTTTCCCCGCGGAACTTTTCGGCGGTCTCATGTAATTGTGAAGAAATATTTCAGCATCTTACCTTACCAGGATAATAACGTATTAACTTATTCTAGAAATTCTTTAACTGTTACATACCAACCGTATTTGCATTTGAAGTTGGAGAAATCCATTACTCCAGAGCGCAAATATAATTAACACAAACTAGTGTATTTTAATATTCCAGATATAAAAACAGGAATCCATTTGAGGAGCGTTACACTTTAAATCAACTTATAAGATAGTGTGTATCTGCCCTTGCGTTTAAATTAGAAACATTCAATATTCAGTAGAATAGGTGCAATATTAATGAAATATGGTGTGACCACAGTAATCTACCTGACTATATAAAAAGCTGTGAACTCCTGCGTTCAATTTCACAATTGTCTGTAAAACTGCAGCTTTCGATGGTCGTTTGTTAAACAGATATATGCAAACACGAAGCGGGAATAATTTTATGAGCGGGAGCCTTTGTTTTACTTTTTGGGGAATTCTGATAAATGATGCCACAGTTCGAATCGTATTATCCCAATGAATGACTGACATTTGAAAATAGAATAAACGATAAATAACATACCGAAATAAATAATAGCATATTGAACTGTTCAAGCAGACGGACTTATTCAGCCCCGCATGGTCTCTTCCTAATATCCATCGTTTAAAAAGCTACCAGTTATTAGTAATAGTAAGCGATCCCTTGTAGCACCTCCGCACCCGCGCACTGCGCTCATTCAGTGCTAAATGACAAGTGATATAGATGCTCGTGACGCGTATTTCCACGTTCCTATGCGGAGCAATTGCGGTTTATATAGTGTTTGTGCGCGAAACAACTCGCTGTTTAACATTATTAGACGTTGTTGTAGAATTTTTAAATTGTAAAATAATTTTGTTTCCGACCATCTCAGTTTTAAACTTGTATGTTGCTTCCGACCTGCACCACAGCTTGTCAGACCACCGGGAATTCTCCTGACCCCCGGACTGGCCTGAATATACACTGTGAAAAAAAAAAATAAAACGTCATTTTTACGGAAGAACACTGGCAGCTGTGATTGCCACAATTCTGTAAAAAACGTGGCAAAAATGTAATCATCCTTACCGAACAATGCGTAAATTTTTGACCTGTAAATTTAACACTGAATTTCTGCTTAATTAGCTCGAAAATTATGGTACTTAACCAAATCTTTCAATAAGATTTACATCCAGTTATCGCTTGTTGTACATCGAATCCCATTCAATTTCACAAAAAATACCAAACAAACATTATTTACCTGCTATAGCCTGTTTTGTGACCTGATTTTTTTTACAGTGAAAGCAACATCTAAATACTGCAATTTTTTTAAATTAAACCATAAAATCGTCCCTGTAAAAAAAACAAAAAATGGAAAATGTACTGGCAGAAAATTACCAGCACATTTTCCATTAAGTTAACGGACTCTTCTTCTGTCTCAAGGAAAATACTGTACATTCACAGTTTCCCACAGTCTCTTAAATAATAGTTTTTCATTTTGAATTCTTCATTCTGACAATGGAGATTTGTTTGTTTAACAAATTGTGTTGTTCAAAAAACTACAAAAAGTAATTTGAGGTTAAAGTAATTTACTACATTCATTATTTTTCATGGCTCAAGGGTCATTTGTTAGACTGCACAACATAATTTAGCAGGACTGAAAGAAGGTGAGAGCTCCCCTAGTGGGAGTGTATTTGCATAGAGCAGATATTATGTGTGGTATCCTCATTGCTTTTAGTTAACAAGTTGGGATAGGAGAACAAATCAAATGAATTTGCTCATTTTATATATCCGTATATTTATCCGTATATAAAAAATATTTATATATATATATATATATATATATATATATTTACTAGGCTTGGTTTTTGGAAGTCCATATTTAGAAACCTACCGCAACTGAAAATGGAATGCCACAGATATTAGTCTCTCCCATGTATTATTAGATATTTTGCAGCCCGGAGCAATAGCACTGGCTAGGGACCAGCGTCAGCAATCAGAATATGGTTGTTTTAAATCCTGTGAATGCCAAGAGGAATCCTACTCTATTAGGTTCTTGACCAATTGCTCTATTTTGGGTATGATGTTGCCCTTCAACATACAGATTTAATATACAGGGGAAAATGGAGCTCAGTGGCAGGATTAACATTCTAGCCACTAAAAATAAACTCACTGGTCCATTGGGATGAGTGTAGTTTTTGTGCCTGAGGTGGTTTGTTATGTGGCGGGTGCAGCCATATTGGGCCACACGGAGGGTTTTTTTTCTGCCAGTACATTTTGCGTTTTTTTAATGGATTTTTTTTACAGTGCTGTTCTATGACTTCAATCTATTATTAATGTCAAATCTCAAAGCTGACCTGTAAAAATATTTTCCATCAGCTGTGTGTACACAGATCAAGCATTTTAAAAATTGAAAAGCTAATCTAGGTATACCTTAGGAGTTACTGTAATGAAGTATTTAAGAAAAATCTCATACTAGCTTCTCTTTCCAAGAATTCATTAGTCATTAAGCCATGAACAAAGACACTTGTCAATCCTCAACATACATAAACATAATATGTATGTACTTTACAAACATGTGACAGGTTAGTAGCCATCTTACTGGAACTGAAATTTGGAAAATGGAGAGAAAGTGAAGGAAAGAAAGAGGGAACACTCCCTCCTACAAAGGACAATAAATGCCTTATTCTTATATTAATGAGGGTTGGCTATCAGTCAGAAAAAAAATCAAAATTAATGACATTTTACATGGGTGAACAAAAAGTCATTTACAGTGTCTGGAGACTTTTTTGCGAGCACCAGAAGCTTTGTGTGTGCACCAGGTAGCAGGTACTTTCTGGACAGTTACATGGCAATTTTCCATCAATACAGAAAGTATCTAGTATCTGCTGCGCACACGAAAGTGTCTGGTGCGGCAACCCAGAAACTGTAAAGGATTTTTGTTCCCATAGGTGCTCTGTATCATTTATTGTACGCTGGTATTTTTAAACAAGTTCTGCAAGTTAAGATTCTGACGCAATTGAAGAAGCACAAAAGCAATAACAGTCAGTAACAACTCCAAATAAACAAAACATCCATCCTAATAATGTACTTCATTCTTAAGCTATAAGAAATGAGCACACAAAGAGATTAAACAAATCTCCAAACTGTAAGAGGGGCACATTACCGGTCTTACTGAGTTGTCAACATTCTGACATCCTTGTACTCTGTTTTGTTACTGAGTACAGGTGGTATTCAGTAATAATAATAATAATAATAACAATAGATTTTATTTGTAACGCACTTTACATTTAAAATAAATCTCAGTGCCAAAAAAGTAAGTCATCCTAAAAAAGCGAGTAAGATTGATTCATGCATTTCCATCACAAAATACACAGCTGCATTATTTTGAATTGAAATAAGTATTTTATTTTGACTTCACAGTACCTGCAAAAGTACTGAGAAGAACTGAAGTTCTCAGTAAATCCACCAATGCTATGTGATTCCAAATTATCATGAGCAATATAATACAAAGTCCCTTTGATCGCTTTGCCACCTAGACTAATTCCATTTTCTTCCAAATATTTCAAATTCACTAACATCTCTGAGAAAAGCTTAGCACTTCCAAAGTATTTGAGGTCATTCTCTCCACACATTAAGACAAGGGACATGCGGTCAGTATTGGGCCGCACATGAACAGGTAAATTTGCTACGGAAAGATAAACTGCAACAACTTGTGGTGGCTTGATTGTTAGGGAAGTGCACTCGTAATTAAAAGATTGCAGGTTTGAATCCCCGACTAGCAAAGTATCATTGAAGTACCCTGAGCAAGGTACTGCCCCCAAGCACTGCTCCCTGGGTCCTGAGTTAGCTGCCCCCTGCTGTCACATATGGATTAAATGCAGAGAACACATTTTGTTGTTCTGCACTGTGCTGTGGTTGTCAACAGTGACTAAATAATCACTAAAAAAAATGTGGTGTGTTTTCTTAGCAGAGCCAAGGAAATTAACAATTTCAAAAGCACCCTATTAGCTTCCGGCATGCTGGATTTTTATATCACTAAAAACATGAGTCTGTTTCAAAAAATGGTTAGGCCACAGAACTTTTCCAAAATTCTGATTTTTATAAGCTATTCAACGTTTTCTTCACAGGTATGTAGTAAGCAAACCTTAGTGACATATTTTCATCATTTCCTAACGTAATTATTTTAGGCCCTATGTTTTAATGATGATTATTAACGAATTGTTATGCCGAATGGTTGGTTCCTCCAAACTCAATTGCAGAATCCCTGTGAGTCTGTTAATGTGAGACTTACATGGGATTCACTAGTTACCAGTATCGCTTAATAACCTGGGTTAGAAGGCTCGTCCAGCGAGCTGCATCACCAGGTAATGTAAACGATCGGTAGTGAAGCTCCCTTCACGGCCGTTGAGCGAGAGTATCGCAATATTTCAGGCGAGTTTGAGGTTTCAGAGCTTAGTAGCCAGATCGCACAGAGGCAGGGACTATTGTGAGCACTCAATGAATGGAGGCTGAAGGTGTGTAAAAGACATGCATTTATTCCTAACTTACACTACAACTAACATAAGACAGACATTACACTTCACATAATCAACAAACACAAAATAACGGAATAGAACCAAACAGAATGTAACATGAAAATGCAGTGACCAGATGGGTAACCTTAAAAGGGAAATACTGTTCTGCAAAGCAGGCAAAGTTTGTGGAAACATGACTCTAAGGTCATTTAGCAGGTTAACAGAACAGCTTAGGTTGTTAGAATAAGCAGAAGTTGGTTTACTTGGTTGCAGAGTGGTGGTGGTGGGGGGGGGTCTTGGCAGTTGGTTGCAGAGACTGATGAGCTGAGGGGTGATGGCACTCAGGGAGGCGCGGTGTTTGCAGCAGTTGTTGGAGTGGAGCCCTTTGATTCTCTCTCCTTGTGAAGCTTTGTCTTGGTTGCAGTTCTCTGTCCAGCTGGGCCTTCGCTGGCAGGCTTCAGGAGGGCTTCTTGTGGGCTTCTCTTCTCCTCGGCTGATGTTCTCTGCTGCTCCCCCCTTTGTTCTTAGGTGCCAGGTTTTATAGTCTAAAGTTCATGAATAGGAATGACCAGGAATTCGAAACCTAAACCAATGGATGACCATCCATTTGGCGGGCTTTCGGAAGGGGGTCTGTATCAGTCTTTTTAGAATTTATGACCAGACTGATTCCCCTTTACTGATGATTTTCATTAATTTGGTGTACCTTTTGATACATAGACTTTCATGGTAACCACTGACCAGATTAGTGACATTTTACATGGGTGAACAAAAAGTCCTTTACAGTGTATGGAGACTTTTTTGCGAGCACCAGAAGCAGTATCAAACCTGGTCATCAGTTTGACACCAAACATGCCATACCAGTCTAGCAGTTCACACCTCATACCATCTGTAATAATTAATTAACAATTACTTATATCATGTATGTTACTGACTCACATCAGTATACGGTATAGGTGGTTTGAGTTACACCTCAAAAGATGTTACACTGTATAAAGACGTTACATGACATATTCACATTCCAACAGCACATCTTACCCTTAGATAGGCGTGGCCATTAGTCTGTGGTAATACCAATTTAAATTGCACATCTGGGAACAACATATTTTGCTTGGTGTGGCTTATCCCAATTGATCATCTCCCCAGAATGGATAATGTACACATTCATTCAATTCTGTTAATATAGCATGGTGGAACACAAAGAGCTTGCTAACGGGCCACAAAGATCAGATAAGAGCCACCAAGGAATGTAGAAGAAAAAAGGGGGGGGGGTTGTGTGCCAAGTCGAGGTACCCCTGTCCTTGAGGTCCACTCTGCTGTCTGTAAGTCCCTAAATCTTTGGGCAATAAAGGTTGGAGTGCTGGCCTCCCTTGTTGTCCCTTGTTAACTGGTTGAGGTAAAAACACAGAATGGGGCAGAAGTCTTTGAAACCATATACGGCAAGATGTTGGGTCCATCTAAAAAATACCGGTACAAGTTTAACGTCAGTGATGTGGTCAGGGTTTCAAAAGGCCACAGGAAGTTTACCAAAGGATATGAGCAAACTATTACAGATGAATATTTCACGGTGGCTGAGCATCTGCCTAGAGCACTGCCCGTGTATAGGCTAAAAGATAATGATGGGGAAATCATAGAGGGGACATTTTACTCTGAAGAGCTACAAAAGATCAAACTAGACAAAGATAAAAGTTGAGAAAATCCTGGCTGAGAAAATGCAGCATATCAAAAAAAATGTTTTTAGTGAAGTGGTTAGGGTGGCCAGACAAATTAAGTAGCTGGGTTCCCGCTAATCAAGTAATTGATGTATACAGTGGGGCAAAAAAGTATTTGGCAACCACCGATTGTGCCAGTTATCCCACTTAAAAAGATGAGAGAGGTCTGTAATTTTCATCATAGGTATACTGCAACTGTGAGAGACAGAATGTAAAAAAAATCCAGGAAATCACATTGTATGATTTTTAAAGAATGTATTTGTATAATGGTGCAGAAAGTAAATATTCACTTCAATACTTTGTAAGGTCTTCACCAGGTCAGCAGACACTGTAGCTGGTATTTTGGCCCATTCTTCCATGCAGATCCTACTCTGAATCCCTCCCGAATGACTGAGCTCCTCATCCTAGCTCTCGCGATCTCGTTCTTTCAGTCACTACCCACAGCTCGTGACCATAGGTGAGGGTAGGAATGTAGCTCGACTGGTAAATTGAGAGCTTTGCCTTTTGGCTCAGCTCTTTCTTCACCATGACAGACCGAAGCAGCGCCCGCATCACTGCTGACGCTGCACCGATCCGCCTGTTGATATCCCGTTCCATCGTTTCCTCACTCGTGAACAAGACCCTGAAATACTTAAATTCCTCCACTTGGGGGAGGACCCCATCCCCAACCCGGAGAGAGCTTCTATCCTTTTCCGGCTGAGGACCATGGTCTCAGATTTGGAGGTGCTGATTCTTATCCCAGCCGCTTCACACTCGGCTGCGAACTGTCCCAGTGAGAGCCGAAGGTCACAGTCCAATGAAGCCAACAGAACCACATCATCTGCAAAAAGCAGAGACCTAATCCTGAGGTCACCAAACTGGACACCCTGAACGCCCTGGCAGTGCCTAGAAATTTTGTACATAAAAACTATGAACTGGATTGGTGACAAAGGGCAGCCCTGACGGAGTCCAACCCTCACCTGAAACGAGTCCGACTTACAGTATTGCCGCCCATGCGGACCAGGCTCTAGCACCGGTCATACCAGGATCGAACCGCCCTTAAAAGGAAGCCCGGCACCCAATACTCCCGGAGCACCCCTCCACAGGACTCCCTGAGGGACACGGTCAAATGCCTTCTCTAAGTCCACAAAACACATGTAGACTGGTTGGGCAAACTCCCATGAACCCTCCAAAACCCTGCGGAGAGTATAGAGCTGGTCCACTGTTCCACGGCCAGGGCGAAAACCACACTGCTCCTCCTGAATCCGAGGTTCTACAATCCGGCGGACCCTCCTCTCCAGATCCCCCGAATAGACCTTACCAGGGAGGCTGAGGAATGTGATTTCCCTATAGTTGGAGCACACCCTCCGGTCCCCCTTCTTAAAGAGGGGGACCACCACCCCGGTCTGCCAGTCCAGAGGCACTGCCCCCGATGTCCACATGATGCTGCAGATGCGTATCAACCAGGACACCCCCGCAACATCCAGAGCCTTGAGGAACTCCGTGCGAATCTCATCCTCCCCCAGGGCCCGGCCACGGAGGAGCTTTTTAACCACCTCAGTGACCTCCGCCCCAGAGATAGGCGAGTCCTCCGCCAAGTCCCCACACTCTGCTTCCACATTGGAATTGAGGGATTGAGGAGGTCTTCAAAGTATTCCTTCCACCTTCCCAAAATATGAGGTCAGCAGCGCACCATCCCCACCATAAACAGTGTTGATGTTGCACCGCTTTCCCGCTCTGAGCCGCCGGATGGTGGACCAGAATCTCCTCGAAGCCGTCCGGAAGTCGTTTTCCATGGCCTCGCCAAACTCCTCCCACACCTGAGTTTTTGCCTCAGCAACCACCGAAGCCGCATCCTGCTTAGCCTGCCAGTAGCTGTCAGCTGCCTCTGGAGTCCCACAGGCCAAAAAGGCCTGATAGGACTCCTTCTTCAGCTTGATGGCATCCCTCACCACCGGTGTCCACCAGCGGGTTCGGGGATTGCCGCCGCGACAGGCACCAAGCACCGTATGACCACAGCTCCGGTTAGCCACCCCCACAATGGAGGCACGGAACATGGCCCATTCGGACTCAATGTCCTGCCGGAGGTAGGAAACACCTCCTGACAGGGGATTCCGCCAGACGTTCCCAGCAGACCCTCAGTATATGCTTGGGCCTGCCAGGCCTGGCCGGCTTCGTCCCCCCCCAGCGGAGCCAACCCACCACCAGGTAGTGATCAGTTGACAGCTCTGCCCCTCTCTTCACCCGAGTGTCCAAGACATGCGGCCGCAAGTCTGACGACACAAATACAAAGTCGATCATCGAACTGTGGCCTAGGACAATCCGTGATGAGCACAGAAGTCTAATAACAAAGCACCACTCGGGTTCAGATCGGAGGGGCCGTTCCTCCCAATCACGCCACTCCAAGTCTCACTGTCATTGCCCACATGAGCATTGATATCCCCCAGCAGAACAAGAGAGTCCCCATGAGAAGCGCTCACCAACACCCCTTCCAAGGACTCCAGAAAGGGTGGGTATTCTGAACTGCCGCTTGGCACATAAGCGCAAACAACAGTCAGGACCTGTCCCCCCACCCGAAGGCGAAGGGAGGCTACCCTCTCGTCCACTACGGCAAACCCCAATGTACAGGCGCCCAGCCAGGGCGCAATAAGTATGCCCACCCCCGCTCGGCGCCTCTCCCCACGGGCAACTCCAGAGTGGAAAAGGGTCCAACCCCCCTCAAGGAGACTGGTTCCAGAGCCCAAGCCGTGCATCGAGGTGAGTCCGACTATATCTAGCTGGAACTTCACAACCTCGCGCACCAGCTCAGGTTCCTTCCCCATCAGAGAGGTGACATTCCATGTTCCTAGAGCTAGCTTCTGCAGCTGAGGATCAGATACTTTCAATATGGCAAAACTGCATTTAAAATTGGCTGCACCAAATATTGCTGTATGTGGTACATGGTGCCATAACGGGGAAATTAACAGCACAACCACAGAAGGGCTCTGGCCTCATGATGTTGACCCGAGGTAAGCATCAAAGACTGCCTGGGAGCTGAATAACAACCATTAAAAAATGCTGGGTATCAACCAATAGGGGCTCAGTTGTGAAAAAGAAGCAAAAGAAGAAGACGGGTAAAAAACCACAGAGATGTAGATACATTTTCTAAAAACTATGGCTCTCGTGCACAGCATAACAGAGGAGTGCATGAAATATGAGCTGGACATTTTTGCCGTGCCTTTCACTCAAACCAGTATCGATAAAAATATATATACATGGAAGTGCTGCCACTATCAGCCTTGACAGAAAATGGACCCCTGGAGTTTTTTATTGCTGGTAATAGGGAAGACTATTTAGATCTCAACAACACGTTATTGCATCTCCAGTGCCGAATTACAAGAGCGAATGGTGCAAACTTGGATGCTGCCGCAAAAGTGGGTGTCATAAATTACCTGATTGCTACAATTTTCTCACAAGTGGACGTATCGCTGGGCGATAGCAACCCTTACAGGGCAATGATAGAGTGTTTGCTTAATTATAACAGCGGCATGCTCTCCAGACAACTCACCTGTGGTCTGTTTTACAAAGACAACGCTGTGGCTATGGACAAAACGGCAATTTTTTTGCGTTCGACATTGTGGTGTTATTTGCCGTGTGGTCCCCTGTCTGCCTGTTCTCCTGAATAAACCCCTAGTTCCTGATTTCCCATCTCCCCGACCCTGATTCCCCGCTCTGGATTCCCTGCTTGCCTGACCACTCATGACACATGGTTTCTCATTTTGTTTCTAAATTGAAATATATTGCTCATGTGAAAAATGTATTTACCATAACGCAACGGCATGGTGTTGTAAGGCTGTATTTCCACCGTTAATCACTTTATCGATCAGGCTAACCATTTTGTCGTTTAGCGATCCCTTGTCTGAAACAGGCAATATAACACATTCAGTCTTTGTCCATTTTAAAACAGAAGTCGTTGATAAGAGCGAAAACGTACCGCTATTCTAATCATCTGCTTTGCCATCCTTGCTTTGTCATGCATATAACAATTATTATATTAAATAAGTATAAAAGGCAGATACAATTAAAATAAAGCATTCCTAAATTGCACCATTAACATGATTGCACTTCGCACAACACACACTGATATGAAATTATTGTCATCTAAATCTGGACCTTTCTTGCCTTCCTAGATTCAAAATCATAAACAATGTCATCATATGAAATATGGTCAGCAATTGCATGATTGATTCTCATGATGGCAAGGCCAGTGAGGCGTTCCTGAGACATAGTGGACCCTGCCCCCCCTCCCCTTTCGACAGGTTGTGTGAGACTTCAGCACAGCAGCAGCAGCAAGCATGCGCACCAAGGGCCCTCGCGCTCACTTCCAACATATATGGGTGTTATAGAATTTAGAAAACACATCGGTGCAAATTATAAGTCTATATCATAATGTCTGGCATTTGTGTTTTTATTTTGTTTTATTATGCGAGCTGGTTATTAAATGCCGCTCCAGCCAGTCAGAGAATCCCCCGCCGCCCTGCCCCTCTCCTCCTTGTGCAGCAGGCAGCAGGCACACCCCGCAAATGGAGGGCGCCCTGACTCCCTGCAAATGGAGGGCGCCCTTACTCCCGCAAATGGAGGGCGCCCTGACTCCCTGCAAATGGAGGGCGCCCTTACTCCCGCAAATGGAGGGCGCCCTTACTCCCGCAAATGGAGGGCGCCCTTACTCCCGCAAATGGAGGGCGCCCTTACTCCCGCAAATGGAGGGCGCCCTTATTTCTACAAATGGAGGGCGCCCTGACTCCCTGCAAATGGAGGGCGCCCTTACTCCCGCAAATGGAGGGCGCCCTTACTCCCGCAAATGGAGGGCGCCCTTACTCCCGCAAATGGAGGGCGCCCTTACTCCCGCAAATGGAGGGCGCCCTTACTCCCGCAAATGGAGGGCGCCCTGACTCCTGCAAATGGCGGGCGCCCTTACTCCTACAAATGGAGGGCACCCTGACTCCCTGCAAATGGAGGGCGCCCTTACTCCCGCAAATGGAGGGCGCCCTTACTCCCGCAAATGGAGGGCGCCCTGACTCCCTGCAAATGGAGGGCGCCCTTACTCCCGCAAATGGAAGGCGCCCTTACTCCCGCAAATGGAGGGCGCCCTTATTTCTACAAATGGAGGGCGCCCTGACTCCCTGCAAATGGAGGGCGCCCTTACTCCCGCAAATGGAGGGCGCCCTTACTCCCGCAAATGGAGGGCGCCCTGACTCCCTGCAAATGGAGGGCGCCCTTACTCCCGCAAATGGAGGGCGCCCTGACTCCCTGCAAATGGAGGGCGCCCTTACTCCCGCAAATGGAGGGCGCCCTTACTCCCGCAAATGGAGGGCGCCCTTACTCCCGCAAATGGAGGGCGCCCTTACTCCCGCAAATGGAGGGCGCCCTTATTTCTACAAATGGAGGGCGCCCTGACTCCCTGCAAATGGAGGGTGCCCTTACTCCCGCAAATGGAGGGCGCCCTTACTCCCGCAAATGGAGGGCGCCCTTACTCCCGCAAATGGAGGGCGCCCTTACTCCCGCAAATGGAGGGCGCCCTTACTCCCGCAAATGGAGGGCGCCCTGACTCCTGCAAATGGCGGGCGCCCTTACTCCTACAAATGGAGGGCACCCTGACTCCCTGCAAATGGAGGGCGCCCTTACTCCCGCAAATGGAGGGCGCCCTTACTCCCGCAAATGGAGGGCGCCCTTACTCCCGCAAATGGAGGGCGCCCTGACTCCCTGCAAATGGAGGGCGCCCTTACTCCCGCAAATGGAGGGCGCCCTTACTCCCGCAAATGGAGGGCGCCCTTATTTCTACAAATGGAGGGCGCCCTGACTCCCTGCAAATGGAGGGCGCCCTTACTCCCGCAAATGGAGGGCGCCCTTACTCCCGCAAATGGAGGGCGCCCTTACTCCCGCAAATGGAGGGCGCCCTTACTCCCGCAAATGGAGGGCGCCCTTATTTCTACAAATGGAGGGCACCCTGACTCCTGCAAATGGCGGGCGCCCTTACTCCTACAAATGGAGGGCACCCTGACTCCTACAAATGGAGGGGGTCCTTACTCCCCGCAAATGGGCAATAGAAAACCGTTCAGTGCCCATGCAATCCCAAAAAAGCACTGGCATAATATCGGGGCAGCATGGGTGTGTGCAAAAAAAATTAACAATTTTTTTTTTTTATGCTGTAGGGAGCCGCCCACTGGCCCAATGGCGGAATCCAATGGCGCAGCCGAAGGCTGTGAATGCGTGTTGGTCCTTCCAAGCGCTCCTGGGAATTACTTACCCTTTTTAATATACAAGATATTCTTTTAGACACATATCTGACTCCATTTTATTAATAACCTTATTTAAGTATATTGTAGTCATGACGTTTATGTTGTTTGGATTACTTCGAGACTCTCCTTTAGATTACCAACTCTAGTTTACCCCTGACAAAGGAGTCCGCCAGATTCGCCTCGGCCGGCAGGGCGATCCGTGGGCTTGTTCCACAGGGTTTGTCTTAGAGGTACGGAAACCGCCACCATTTAAGACAATGTCAGCCTCTGATTATTCGGGTCCCTCGACCTATATAATTCCCCAAAGGCTCAGTGTCTGCCAATTACTGAGCATGTGGGTGCCTCGGAGATTAAGCCGATGTTTACCCAAACCACACGTACGTCCACCTCAGAGGCTCAGCCGGGGGCAGCCCATATCATAACATGTGTCAACCTCAGCGGCTGTGACGGCGCACCTTTTGTTGCGGTAGTTTGTACGAGGTCTTACTTTGGGCTCGTCTCAGGGACTCCGCCGATGCCGCCCATTGTCTTACCATGTGAGCATCTCAGGGACTATGCCCGGTGCCTAGGAACATAGTGTGTATGCCCCTCAGAGGGTAGACCGGTACCTTTCATCAGCATGGGTTGACCTCAGAGGTTAAGTCGGCCCGTAACTGAGCGTGTGCGAACTCCAGAGGTGCGGTTTTGGTACCCACCTAACTTAACTTGGGCAGTCGAGTTTGGGACCCGGATAAAGGGGATTTAACCCGGAGGCTGCAAGATAGTATTTACCACTTTAGTCCTAATCAAGATAGAAGCCCAATCTGGAAAGTTTATAAAGAAGTTAGCAAATCAGACAGTCATGAAGTAATCAAGACAACATTTATTAAACATATTACAATATATAATTATTGACATGTGGCCACATACTTGTAAATACATTTGGACAAATACAATATTAAACAATCACATTCCTCAGCTGAGAGTGCACAAAGTTCTGCGGAAAGTATCTGACTACAGATGGACTTTCACACAGTTCTCTGTGGGAGCTCTGATTACAGAGTGACTCCCCGAATCCTTCTGAGGCCCTTCCTTAAGTATCCAAACCAGGTGATGGCATGTCTCTGAAGACTGACCAATTTCGGTCAACGGTTAATTTTAGGGGCATTGTTGGCCTTGATTCTCAAGTCCTCAGCCAATCAGATCACTTTAGGGGGTGGTCGTAATTCCCTTGTTCTGCCATGTGAGAGGCTCTCTCAGTTTGGTGGGTTTAGCCGAAGTTTCTATAGTTCTCTTAGGGAAAACTATACTGCCTTAAATCTGAGTGTATAACACTCGCCGTCTCATGCCTATTCAAACGAGACCAAACGTGTGTATTTGTCCCTAACATCTATGTGTGGTGAGTTATCCTATTTCTAGTGGAAAAGGTGTCTCTGTCTGGGGACTGACAGCTGTTGTTCTGTGGATTGACTGTGGAACTCTGGCCACTCCAGGGGGTGAAAGGTCTTGCTTTTTCTGTATTGCTCCAGTTATTCTCAGGAGCCGGCAGGGCTTTGCCTTCCTTAAAAGGGATGGTTTGATGCATGGAGTCCAATCTTGCCTGGGCCAGTGGATCCTTTTCTTGGAGTTCTGAAATAGACTGATGCAGGCTGATCAGAGTTGGGGCCTGCAGGACCTATAAGTTTTATGTCCTTACAATGCCGATGCCCATGATGCCGCCCCCACCATGATGCCGCCCCCACCATGATGCCGCCCTGGGCAACGGCCAATGTCGCCCATTTCAAAAACAGCCACTGGCTAAACTGTTTTATTCCTTAAACTTTTATATTTTTTATACTTAATATAACAGGCTTAGTGATGGGCTGGCCCCCCGTCCTGGGTTGTTCCCTGCCTCGTACCCATTGCTTCCGGGATAGGGTGCGGACTCCCCGCTACCCAGAAGGACAAGCGGTTTGGACAGTGGATGGATGACAGGCTTAGTGATGGGCTGGCCCCCCGTCCTGGGTTGTTCCCTGCCTCGTGCCCATAGCTTCCGGGATAGGCTGCGGACTCCCCGCTACCCAGAAGGACAAGCGGTTTGGACAGTGGATGGATGACAGGCTTAAATTATCGGTTTTTATACATTGTTTACAACATTAGTGAAGCAGTTATTTGTCAACCAATTACAGAGTCTGAACCACGTGTGTTTAGGCTCTTCCTCTTTTATTGTTGTCTAAATGATTAATAGCACATTCATGCTAATTTAAAATTTCACTATAACAAAACCGATCCTTATACATTTGAAGAAAACATAAACTATATATGTCTGGTGTTTTTTTTTTTATCCGCCTACTGTCGGATAGAGATAATTACAGCTGTTTCAGAACCATTTCATACTCTAAAAGATCAGCCCTTGGGGGCGCCCTTGTGTCCATGTCCATGGCTTTGCTTTGTGTGTGTGCGTGTGTGTTTGTGTGTGTAATACCCCATCCCAACTGAGGTCGTTTCCATCCGGTCATCGAAGACATTATTCTTCAAAGCTTTTAAAAATGTTTTTGATGCATGATTCTTAATGTAGCTTACTAGGTATTAATAAATGTAATTAAATAATCATGTCAGCCTTCTTTAAAATAGCAAAATAACAGTTACGGCTAAACTGTTTTATTCCTTAAACTTCTCTTAATACAACATCTCTAAAATAACAGTTACGGCTAAACTGTTTTATTCCTTAAACTTCTCTTAATACAACATCTCTAAAATAAAATTATGGTTAAACTGTTTTATTCCTTAAACTTATTTTAATAATAATAATAATAATACATTTTATTTATAATGCCCTTTACATCCCAGGATCTCAAAGGGCTACAAGTTAAAATAAAAGAGACAAAATAAAGTTTAAAAGTAAACAATTTTAAAACCTCTAAGTGGAGGAACCAAAGGTTTCTTAAAAAGAAATGTCTTTAGATGCTTTTTAAAGCAGTCAGTGGGTTGTGGTGCCCCCAGGAAGTCAGGGAGGGCATTCCATAGGCGTGGAGCAGCAGCACAGAAAGCCCTATAGTCTCCCATAGTCTTCAGATTAGTTCTTGGTTTGTGGAGGAGGTTTGCGTGCGTAGAACGGATGGAACGTATTGCGCGTTGTGGGTTGATAAGTTCTTTGAGGTGGGGGGGAGGCATGTCCATGGACGCATTGGTGTGTAAGAAGCAAAACCTTGTACTCAATCCTGGCGGAGACGGGAAGCCAATGAAGTGAGTGGAGAATGGGAGTGATGTGCTCATGTTTTCACACTTTCATCAGGATCCTTGCTGCAGAGTTTTGAATGTATTGGAGCCTCTGCAGGCTCTTGCTAGGTATCCCAAAGAGAAGTGCATTACAGTAGTCCAGTCTAGAGGAGATACTAGAGGAGTCCAGTCTAGAGGAGATTTTATACTTATCTTAAACACATTTAATTTAAAGTGCGGAATTACTTCTTTGAAACACCAGTGGCCATGTCCTGCTCATTTTCAAAGACAGAATGACATGTAACCTCTTGACTAAAACATTTTTAAAGCAAAGTTACAAAATAAAATGAACAAAATGTTTCATAGAGTGCTTTATACTTACAACCCCAAATCAGAAAGTTGGGACAGGGTGGAAAATGTGAATAAAAAAAATAAAGCAGTAATTCACAAATGTCCTTAACTTTTATTTCATTGCAGACAGTATGAACACAAGATAATTCATGTTTTTTTTCAGTCAACATCATTTGATTTGTAAATAAACATCCATTCTTGCCATTCAGGCTTGCAACACATTCCAAAAAAAGTTGGGACAGTACAGCATTTACCACTTTGTACAGTTCCCCTGTCTTTTAACAACACTTAAAAGACGTTTAGGCATTGAAGAAATCAAGTGACTAAGTGTTGCAGGTGTTAGTTTGTCCCATTCTTCCTGCAAACAACGTTTTAGGTGCGCAACAGTACGGGGTCTTCGTTGACGCATTTTTCGTTTCAAGATGCGCCAAACATTCTCTACAGGAGACAAATCAGGGCTGCAGGCACGCCAGTCAAGCATCCGCACCCTCTTCTTACGCAGCTATGCCTTTGTTATGCGCGCAGTATGTGGTTTGGCATTGTCTTGCTGAAATAAGCATGGGTGTCCCTGGAAAAGACGTCATCTTGAAGGCAGCATTTGTTCCTCCAAAACTGAGATATATTTCTCAGCATTGATGGTGCCATCGCAGAAGTGCAAGTTACCTTTGCCGAAGGCACTGACACAACCCCATACCCTGACAGACCCTGGCTTTTGGACTTGTATCTGGTAACAGTCTGGATGGTCCTTTTCCTCTTTGGTCCGCAGCACACGGCGTCCATTTCTTCCAAAAAAGATGTGAAAATCTGATTCATCTGACCACAATACACGTCTCCAGTGCACAATGGACCATCCCAGATGCCTCCGAGCCCAGAGAAGTCGACGGCGCTTCTGGACGCTATTTATGTAGGGCTTCCTTTTGGCACAGTACAGTTTTAGCTGGCATTTCCATGTAACTACGTACTGTAGTGCTTGAGAGTGACTTCCTGAAGTAGTCCTGAGCCCACGCAGTTATATCATTTATTGATGAATGATGGTTTTTAATGCAGTGCCGTCTGAGGGCTCGGAGATCACGGCCATTCAGTTTAGGCTTGCGCCCTTGGCCTTTGCGCACGGTAATTTCTCCAGATTCCCTGATTCTTTTCACTATGTTATGCACTGTAGAGGGGGGAATGCCCAAATCTCTTCCTGTCTTTCTTTGAGAAATGTTTTTCTTCATCATTTCAAAGATTTTTGCCCGCACTTGATGGCAAACTGGCGATCCTCTGCCCATCTTTGCTCCTGAAGGAGTAAGCCTTTCCTCGATGCTGCTATTGTACCGAATCATGATTACAATCACCTCTCAGCATCACCAGTTTCAAATCACATCATTATTTAGTTACTATTATGCCTCATTACTACCCCTAAATTGCCCCCATCCCAACTTTTTTTGGAATGTGTTGCAAGCCTGAATGGCAAGAATGGATGTTTATTTACAAATCAAATGATTTGTAAATCATTTGATGAATTATCTTGTGTTCATACTGTCTGCAATGAAATACAAGTTAAGGGACATTTGTGAATTACTGCTTTATTTTTTTATTCCCATTTTCCACCCTGTCCCAACTTTTTCTGATTTGGGGTTGTATTTTAAAACAGCACATTAACAAAAAAGTTATATGTACTGTTTAAGTATGGCCTAAATTCTAGCCCGTTGTCTGTTTCCACACAGTCCTTCCATGGCCAGGGCGATAACACCTCTGCAGGTCTGGGGCGCCATGTAACGACTATAGAGTGATTCAGTATCGATCACGACACAATACTTAGTGTGCCGGTGCCCATTCCCCCGCTGCGGACAATATCAACCTAACATGTCAAAACATGCTGGCTGTTTTTATTGCTATAATATAGCGCATTTGTTTAAAATAGCACGTTAACAAAACACCGCTACTGTTTACCATTTAAAACTGCCATACCCTCTTTCATCTCTAGCTAGAAAAGGTCGATGAGTCCAGAGCACCATTAAAATTACGCTGCTAAAAGTTTTATTATCCTTAAAACGCATTTAAACCAGTACATTAATAAGCACATGTAATGTATTTTATTCCTTTAAAGACTAATGAAGCTGTTTTGGCTGGCATATGCTTTACCGTATATGATATGGCTTATGGCGGCCATGTTGCTTCCTCACCACCATTTGGCTAGTAGGTTGGGGCCTGTTCCCTGCCACGGACATTAGCTGCCAGAACAGGTGAAACTTGTGAAACGAACAAAATGTCCCTAAAAACATGCTGGATGACATGTCACCTCTTGACTAAAACTTTTGTAAAGCAAAGTTACCCATTAAAACACTGTGAATAAAATGTTTCATAGCATGCTTTATACTTATTTAAAAATATCACATTAACAAAACAGTTATATGTGTTAGCATGGCCTAAATTCTTTTTATAGTGCTTTATTCCATTTGATTATCCAAATGTAGATAAATTTAGCTATATGTAGCTAAACAAATGGCTGTGGTGTTAGAGATGGACTTTTATTTAAATTAGAAATTGATTATTTTGTACTATTTACAAAAAAAGGCAGATTAACAAATAGATTTAATGTGTTTTCGGCCAGGAAGGGCTGCTGGCTGCGTGGTTCCCATACATGTGGCACAGTGGATGGCGGTCACGCTACAGGCTTATCGAGTGCATGCTGGGATATGTTGTTTAATGGGTCGTGTCTCTGCGCGCATGCGCTACATGGAGAGAGAGAGAGCATGCTGGGATATGTATATATGCACGTGCGCTACAGGCTCATCGAGTGCATTCTGGGTGGATCGCTCGTTTCGACTTCAACCACCGTCAACTGCAGACCTAAAAGTAATTTCTCCTAAATGTTTGCTGGTTAAATGCTTTCTTCAAACTTATACCGAAATAAAACACTGGTAAATACTGCTAAAGTTGTTCTTCTTCTTTAAACATGCTATAATGAGTTTAAGTGCTTTCTTCTTTCAAAATACGGAAAGTGTCGGGATGCGTGTGCCAACTCCTAACAGCACATGGTTGCGGCCTGCATGTTGCGCTAGTTTACATTCATCTTGCTATATGTTTTTATTATTCCTTAAAACGTAATTAAAAATAACACATTAATAAATACATGCAATGTATTTTTATTCTGTTAAAGCTTTAAAAAGGTTAAAAAAGAAACTAATGAAATGTTTAAACATTCTTTCTAATTTCTAATTTAATCCCCACTTTAAAGCACAAGTAAGGAAAGAGTCGGCTTACAGGAACACAGTGTGCTGGTCTTCAGGAAAATCAAAGCTAACGTCATGTAAGGTTTACATAACAAGAGACAACGCCTTGTTGGTCAGAGTCTTTCTTATGGCGGTGGATTAATCAAACACAGTAGTTGACTGGCCTAGACAAGCCACCCATTATGCAACTGTGTGCCACTTATATGGGCTTGGAATCTGGGAAGAGGTGGAGTTACAGTGATCTAACACTCTATATCTAACACTCAACTAAACACTATAAGAGCTAATAAAATTTAACACTGTACAACAACACTCATTGCACTCTGTAAAGTGTTAAATGTAACACTGATTTGAGATTGATATAAACACCATGTAGTGTTAATTTAACACTGGCAAGTTTGCTGTGTAGCATGAAGGTGTTCATGGAACTTCATGACCCCAAACACAATACCTTATGCCTCCTTCTCTATTTGCAAATAATTTTGCTCACTTTTCGTCAACATTCTCAAGGCAAATGCAATCAGCCTTTTGCTCCCATCTTTCATTTTATGGATAATCATTGCTCCAACCCCATAAGGAGATGCATCACAAGCCATAATTAGGGGTTATTCTTGGTCATAATTCACTAGTACTTCACTAGATTGCAAAGCCTTTTCAGCATCATCATATGCCTTCTGACATTTCTCTGACCAATCCCATGTTGCATCTTTATGCAACAGGACAGTCATTGGCTGAATCAATGAAGACAGATTAGGCATGAACTTACCATAATAATTTAACAGAGCTAAGAATGCTCTGAGTTCAGTAAGGTTTCTGGGAACTCCTGCCCGCTGGATTGCCTCTGTCTTTTCTTTCATTGGATGAATACCTGTATCATCAATCACATGCCCTAAGTTTGACACACTGCTCTGCATGAATTTACATTTGTCTCACTTCACCTTAAGATTACGTTTTTCCAGTCTCCAGAGAACCTCTTCCAAGTTACAGAGGTGACTCTCTGTGTCCCTACCAGTGATGAGAATGTCATCCAAGTAACAGATAACACCTTGGAACATCTGATCCATTATTTTTTGAAAAATGGCTGGTGCACTTGCAACCCCATATGGCAAGCGATTGTAACTATATAACCCCTTGTGGGTTTTTATAGTCAGGTAGCCTTTGGAACTTTGGAAATTTGGCAAATAAATCTTGGGTTGTAGGTAATGGGTACTGTTCCACATTTCACCATGGATTAACAGTGACTTTGTAATCACCACATATTCGGATACTACCATCTGTTTTTGGTATGCAAACTCTAGAGGCAGCCCATTCACTATAGTGAGTAGGCGAGATCACTCCATCTGCTTCCAAATTAGCCAGCTCTCGTTCTACTGCTTCTCTCAGCGCATAAGGCATATTATGTGATTTACAAAACTTTGGCACTGTGTCTATAGCAACATGCAACTTTGGTTTGATACCTTTTAGCTTCCCTAGCTCAGGTTTAAATACAGATGCATATCTGGCACATACACCCTTCTCAATTTCCAAAGATACCTTTGACCCATCTAGTTTTAATTGGCTGATCCAGTCTCTACTCATCAATGCAGGACTATTTCCTTTAACTACTAGAACTTCCAGAGATTTCTTCATACCATTGCATTTCACCTTTGCTGTGAATTTACCCTTCAAATTCAACGATTCTCGACTGTAAGTTTTTAGCACACAATTTGCTGGACTAAGTTTCACTGACTTAAACCGGCGTTTGTACAGGCTTTCAGATGATACAGAGACAGCTGCACCTGTTTCAACCTCCATTTTTATCCTCACATCATACCTTCACATATCGTTTGGATTGTGTTCGCTTTCTGTTCCTATTTCTTATGTTAGACGAGTCAGTGCCGAGCCATGTCTTAAATCAGTCATAAAATACCCTCAAAACAATTATCATCCAAATTGTTTCTTACCTATTGGTTACCTTGTTAGGCTTCCTTCTCCAAGAAATATTGGTTTTAATATTTTTGGTGTGGCTTTCTGGATCTTTCTTTTGACAGCATACCTCTCGTTTTCAATAAAAAAAATAATGGTAAAATAAACCTGAAGAGAATTATATAAATAAACTGAATTGGTCTCATCTAGCCTTACATGTATGGACATGCCTTGCCTTGATTTGGTTTTAATTTATTTTGTTTAAATAGAGATTCCTGACAAAGTGAAAAAGCCTTGATGCAGTACATAAATCTATGCGGTGCTTTTATGCATGTTACACTTAAAAAGGGGTCTGTGCCGATCCCAACACCAGAGCTGTTATAATCTTGATATAATCTTAATCTTAGTGTACTTTGTAAATATGTCAGATAAGTTTGTACTTTGACATCAAAGTATAGACATTACAAAATGCAGTTTGGAACACTTGCAGAAACATTATATAAGTACATAGTAAGCAATGGTGGCAGTTTGTTTTGATCCCAGATATCTGATCACCAACGTCTTAGCTACATGAAGATGACTAAATAGTGTAGTTGCCTAGCACATGGCAACTATGTACACATGGCAGCTGTTTACATCCCCCCGCAAGCAAACACCAGCACCACACTTAAGGAACTGTACCGCCTGATTACAGACTGCGAAAACACACACCCCAAAGGTCTGCTTATCATCGCCGGGGACTTCAACAAATCAAGCCTTAGGTCTATATACTACCAACATGTCTCTTGCCTCACCAGGGGTGCTAATACATTGGACCACTGCTACACTGCACACAAAAATCACGTACTGCTCGCTCCCGCGGCCAAACCTCGGGCAGTCAAACCACCGCTCTGTGCTGCCCCTGCCTGTTTATAAGCAGCAGTTGAAGCACACAGAGCTGGCCGTGCGAGAGGTACACTGCTGGACTCAAGAAGCGGAGGAGATGCTTTGGGACTGCTTTGAATCTGTGGACTGGGATGTTTTCAAAGAGTCCTCTGGAAATCTGGATGAGTATGTCACAGTTGTCACAGGCTTCATCGGGAAATGTGTGGAAGACTGCGTACCCACAAAGTCTGTGTGCGTATTTCCCAACCAGAAGCCCTGGATGTGTGCTGAAATGCACCGGCGGATCCAGGAGCGCAGCAGTGTAATACATACAAAAAGAGCAGGTATGATCTCTGAAAAGCCATTAAATACGCAAAGTGTCAGTACACCCATAAACTGGACTCTCAGTTTAACAGCACAACAGATGCTCGTCGGATGTGGCAGGGTATGCAGCTGATCACGGACTACAAACCTCAGACACACGCGGCCATAGCTACCACCGCTTCACTCCCAGACAATTTGAATGTGTTTTTCGCTCCCTTTGAGCTCGCTAAAACGGACAAGCCCATGCGTCCCCCCACAGCGCTGCAAGACTCCAGCCTGAGGCTCTCCGAGGATGATGTGACAAAGACTTTTTCCCGACTCAGAATCCGTACAGCACCTGGCCCAGACGGACTCTCAGGTCGTGTTTTAAAAACATTTTGTGACCAGCAAGCTGCTGTCTATACAAATATTTTTAATACATCTCTGAGTTTCATCTGTCCCCACCAGCTTCAAGCACACAGCCATCATTCCAGTCTCAAAGAAAAATAAAATAGACTGCCTTAATGATTACCGCCCAGTAGCATTTACTCCCATAGCCATGAAGTGCTTTGAGAGGCTGGTGCTAGAACACATCAAGGACATCATCCCTGACAGCCTGGACCCCCTCCAGTTTACCTAGCGTAGCAACAGTTCCATGGAGGATGCCATCTCCATAACACTTCACCCTACCCTGTCCCATCTGGAAAATAAGAACTGTTATGCCAGGCTGCTGTTTGAGGACTACAGCTCTGCAATTAACACCATCATTCCACCCCAGGTCATCACTGATCTCCTGGATCTGGGGCTTAGCTCTTCACTGTGCAACTGGGTACTGGATTTCTTCACCGACAGACCTCAGCAATGCGTATTGGTGGAAAAACCTCCTGCCTTTTCACCATCAACACTGGCACCCCACGGGGCAGTGTGCTGAGCCTCCTGATTTACTCTCTCTACACCCATGACTGCGTAGCTAAGTACAGCTCTAACACCATCCTCAAGTTTGCTGAGGATACCACCATAATACGTCTGATCAGCGAGGACGATGAGACAGCCTACAGGGAGAAGGTCACTCCTGGCAGAATGGTGTCAGGACAGCAACATAACCCTCAACCTTAACAAAACTAAGGAGATGATTGTGGATTTCCAGAAACAGGCAACAGAGCATGGCCCCATCTACATCGGAGGTAAGGCTGTGGAGCAGGTCAGCAGCTTTAGGTTCCTCGGAGTCACCATCACTGATGACCTCAAATGGTCAAGTCACACTGCAGCAATAGTTAAGAAAGCACAACAACGCCTGTACTTCCTCGGGGGACTGAGGAAAGCCTGGATGTCCCCCACAACCCTGTGAAGATTCTACAGGTGTACTGTGGAATCCATCCTGACAGGATGCATCACATCCTGGTGCAGCAGCTGGTCCTGCTCTGGTGCAGGACAACAGAGCTCTGCAGCGTGTGGTGAACTCAGCACAGAAGATCACAGGCACACAGCTCCCTGCGATCCGTGACATCCACACTGCACGCTGTCTCAGGACTGTGAGCTGTATCAGGCGGGACCCCAGTCACCCTGCACTGTCACTTTTCACCTTCCTCCCATCTGGGGAGTGACTAAAATCCATTCGGACGCGCACCTCCAGGTTCAGGAACAGTTTCTACCCAACTGCAATCAGACTCATGAATAATCAGTAACCTTGTGTCACCTCCACTGCTACCCACACGTATATTTCTGTCACTGTCTCTGTTTATTCCTGGGATTCTGGTCTTATTTATTTACTTATTTACTTCATTCACTTCATCATCACATTCACTTGTCCTGTTGTCTAGCCGTTTTGTTGTCTATGTTCACTGTCTGCAGGAGCACATGCAAGCAAGCATTTCATTGTACATGGTACTCGTACTTGGACATGTGACAATAAAATAATTGAATATGATTTATGTGACTTATGACTTTGCTTCAGCCCACTTCAGCCTAAGCCAAAGGTTTTATTTATACATAAATTTGTTTTTTCTTATTTTTTCTTATCTAATTTATTCTAATTTAGTGTATTTTAAGTCTACTGCTGAAATTGTATTGTACATTATACTGTCCCTGTGCATATGTAGTGTATACTGTCATATAGTCGTTTTATGTACAGCTTGCATTTATTTAATATACTACACTGCTGGCAGGAAACTCATGACTCAAGACTTTCACTAGTTCTAGTGATGTGACAATAAAAGTGATTTGATTTGAAATATAAGAATTAAATAAATGCAATAAAAACAAATAGGTTCTTTTAAAACTTATGCATGTGTTACAAGGCAACATAAAATCATAAAAGCAGGGCATTCTCAGTAAAGAGGGATTAAGTGGCGTCTGGCCTGTGAACATAGGAGCTAATACTAATGGGGAAATTCACCAAATCATTGCCCATATATATGAAAATGTACCTGACAAAAATGTTATTTTAACACTATCATGTTGTCATTGGTTGTTGTATTATGATATTTCTGCATTTAAACTACAGTAATAGGTCATTTCTACAAAGAATTATGTTTCTAACTCAGCAGTTATTGACAGGTTGCCAATCCTGTGATCGGGCAAGTGATTTTGTCATTGGGCCATTGAGAAATGTCCTTAACCCTCAATTTCTCCAGGTACTGGATGATAAGGATTTCTTAATCATGTTGTTTGGATTAAACCATTTGATATAGAAATACTGTTATGGAAATACAATGCATTCATTGAACAGGTCTGGCTGGTGTCTGGAAAATGGGAGTTGACAGCAGTAGGCATACTGAAAGGAGAGTGATGGTGGAGAGGGAACCCGAGCTCCTTAAAGTACCATGGAGGAGAGTTGAGTGGGACGAAAGGTATGAAGCCTTTTTTTATCAAATATAATCAACTGCATTTTTTACATAATTGTATGTATATATTTTTTTAATAGGGGCGGCATGCTGGTGCAGTGGTTAGCACTGTTGCCTCACACCTCTGGGACCCCGGTTTGAGTCTCCGCCTGGGTCACATGTGTGTGGAGTTTGCATGTCCCATGTCGTTGTGGGGTTTTCTCCGGGTACTCCGGTTTCTCCCACAGTCCAAAAACATGCTGAGGCTAATTGGACTTGCTAAATTGCCCGTAGGTGTGCATGTGTGAGTGAATGGTGTGTGAGTGTGCTCTGCGATGGGCTGGCCCCCCATCCTGTGTTGTTCCCTGCCTCGTGCCCATTGCTTCAGGGATAGGCTCTGGACCCCCCGCAACCCAGTAGGATAAGCGGTTTGGAAAATGGATGGATGGATGGACTTTTTAAATATGCATAAGTACTTTAAGTGGTTTCAGTAGCAGGTGGCTAATGAGACATAAAGGAAGCTATTGTAATATGTCATTAGATATAGGATTATTTGTATTCCTAATTCATTTTGACTAATTTCAATTTCCATTCCAATTTCCATTCCTTCAGCACAAAAATCAATATCATGGAATACCTGAAAGATTACCAGCCCGCTATTGATTCAGTGCCTCAGGCTCGGATTCTTCTAGTTGGCGCAGTTGGTGCTGGAAAATCAAGCTTCTTCAACTCCATCAACTCCATCTTCCGTGGCAACATAACAGGCCAAGCTATTGCAGGACAGCAGGATACCAGCCTGACCTTGCAGGTAATGCTATTGTCTAAGTCGTCATGTTGTGGTGTGAGACTTGAGTGTCCAAATCTTCTTATATAATTCTCTCATTTACGAGGAGGGTTAAAATTCTGAATTGGTATTTTCTCTAAATCTGTTTAGTTTTAGTCTGTTACTATTTGTTGTTCTCACTGTGCCTTAGGAAAGGATCAAATCCCATGTTTGATATTTGGTTTGAACATATTAAAAACCCGGGGCGGCATGGTGGTGCAGTGGTTAGCACTGTTGCCTCACATCTCTGGGACCCGGGTTTGAGTCTCCGCCTGGGTTACATGTGTGTGGAGTTTGCATGTTCTCCCCATGTCGTCGTGGGGTTTCCTCCGGGTACTCCGGTTTCCCTCCACAGTCCAAAAACATGCTGAGGCTAATGGGAGTTGCTAAATTGCCCGTAGGAATGCATGTGTGAGTGAATGGTGTGTGAGTGTGCCCTGCGATGGGCTGGCCCCCCATCCTGGGTTGTTCCCTGCCTCGTGCCCATTGCTTCCGGGATAGGCTCCGGACCCCCCGCGACCCAGTAGGATAAGCGGTTTGGAAAATGGATGGATGGATGGACATTAAAAACCCACAAGACATAGCAAGAGCATGTAATTTCCATGCACACAGAGCCAAAGGCAGGATTCAAATCCCCAACCATGGATGTGTGAGGCTGCTGTGCCACCCTCATCGTGTTCTTATTGCCGTCATCCAGGGGACATTTGTTACTGAAATATATTTTACCAAACCGCTTATCCGTCAGGGTCGCGGGGGGTCCGGAGCCTATTCCGGAAGCAATGGGCACGAGGCAGGGAACAACCCAGGACCGGGGGCCAGCCCATCGCAGGGCACACTCACACACCATTCACTCTCACATGCATTCCTACGGGCACTTTAGTAACTTCAATCAGCCTCAGCATGTCTTTGGACCCTGATGTGAGTGTGTGTAGGAAGTGGCTGCTCTTTGTATTTGGGTGTGTTTGGTTTTTTTTTTTTTGTTAGTCTGGCAGCAAGGTAAGAGTTTGTCGTTTGTTTCACTTTGGTTTCAGGTAGGTAAGTTAGATGGGTAATTGCCTTAGTTTTGTTGGCTTGTTTGTTATTTTGGCCTGGATCACTACTGAAGTAAAGCCCTAGTGTATTTGTATCGTACCATTACCATATTATTGTATTATGTCTTCTGGCCAAATACAATCACTTGTTGTCTTCTGCCTCCCCCCATCTCTGCACACGACATCTGTTGTGGCCCTTCCCCTAGATGTGGTCATAGCAGTGGAGTTTGTATATTCTCCCAGAGTCATTATGGGGTTTCCTCTGGGTTCTCAGGTTTCCCCCCACAGTCCAAAAACATGCTAAATTATCTGAAGCTATGAATGATGAGTGTACCCTGCGATAGGCTGGTAACCTGTCGTAGGTTATTCCCTGCATTGTGCCTATAGTTTGAGGGATATGATCTGTACCTCTGTAATCCTGCAAAGGACAAGTAGGTACAAAAGGTGGATGTGAAAAATGAAATCGGCTCCAAGTTACCCAGTGACCTGTACAGAGACCTGCAGCGGTCTCAAGGCATCAGCTCTATCTGGCCTGCAACAGGATTTTTAATCACTATTAAATCTGGCCCACAGATCATTCAATTGGTTTCCTCTCAGACTGAAATACTAATCAGCTCTGTGAACTTTACTCCTGAGTTGAAAACACCCACGTCAGTGACCCATAAGTTACATGTGTTTGAGACACTGGCTAAACTGGATTAACCGTCAGATGATGAATGAAATCATGTGTCTTCTTACAGTATCGCACTTACAGGGTGAAAGCAGGCCGAGGTGGAAAGCCTCTGGCATTTCTACTGTGTGACACCATGGGATTGGAGCCAATACCTTATGGAGGGGTGAATCCTGAGGATATTGTTAGCATCCTGAAAGGCTACATACCACACGAGTACCAGGTAAGAACTGTGTGTCTAACCAGGCCTCAAGAACAGCTGCTAAATGCTCTGCTCAAGATTTTATCCACTCTGGTGTTCGGGTCGGTACCGACCCGTTTGTAAATTTAAAATGCATAAAAGCACCACATAAATTTGTGTGCAGATTTGATCACTGTAATGACTTAGAAAAGTAAGATGTTTATAATTACTGGACTTTTTCTTTCTGTGGATTTTGTCTGGTTGCCTAGATGTGTGAGTCAAGGATCACACAGATGGCGGCGTGAACAAACGTAATTTTCTGTGCAGCAACAGGCACCATTTTTAACAAGACACCCGCTAGTAATACAGGCATAATCTATTCACTCCTGAATCATTCACCATCCATATACTGTACCATGGAGGTATAGCGGCCTCTATTGGAGAAACAACGCTATCATTTAGTCAGATGATCTACACTTTCCATACTCTTTTCTGTGGAAACCAAATCTCATTCACTGTTGTTTTATTTTCTTTGCATAGAAAAGGTACCGATGCAATACAGATGTCACATCTCACTCACATGGAATTTTACTTGAGTTCCTCATGATCTCAAACTCAGTGCATGTCTGTATGTCATCCACACCTTTTTGTTTTTTTAGTTTAAACCTATGCAGCCAATGAAAGCTGAAGAAAGCAGCACATTGGCTCTTAAGGACAGGATCCACTGTGTGGTGTATGTGATGGACAGCTCATCACCTGGATTTCTGCACCCAGACACGAAGAAGAAAGTTGATGAAATCAGAGAGAGAACTAACTATGAAAGTGAGTGATTGGGGAGAACTGGCAGGGAGGTGGCATCTGTGTTTGAGTGTGTGTTGTTAGGGGGGAATGATTTGGGGTTTAAATTCATAAGCAATCATCAGCTGTTTTGTGTGAATTTTATCACCTTCCTGTCCTGAACCATGAATAATACTGAAAATTCATACAGTAACATGAGAAGGAAAGCTCACCCTCAAGAAGCTTAAGTACCATCTTTGCCAAAGATACCGAAACGTTTATTTATTAACTTTCATAATATATACATGTTTTCTTCACATGTATATACATAAAATGTTGACTTTGGATACAATTTACAAGATGCCAAAGCTGCATATTTTGATATTAAGAAAAACCAAGAGAAAATTCCTGAAATGGAAAATGGCAAACTGAAAGTTTTCCGTACCTTTGGCAGAAACAGCATTCATGCAGTAACTGAAGGAGCTCCTGGATGCTCCTCCACACAGAGCTACTCTATCTGTGAGAAGCTGTGAGGCTTTTCTCACATGGGGCCCATTTAAGGGGTTAAACCTGAATGCTATGACATGAACATGAGCTCAGCTGAACACATGTGGATTCAGGAAGGGCAGAGTGATGCTGGCAGCTGCTTCTGAATAAGACAGACAGTGTGCTGATTGCTATGTACTTACTTATGAAACTGTGTCATCTGATAATGGCTTATTCCATACAATAATTCATCATAAATGTGATTAAGGAGACATTTCTGTTGATGTTTGTAGACGTCCCTCTAATAGTGCTACTGACCAAAGTGGACAGAGCGTGCCCACATGTGGAAAAGGACTTGACGAAGGTGTACCGCAGCTTCTACATACAGGATCTGGTGAGTTTCAGGGTCTAACACTGGAATCGGTCCTAAAAGTTGTATCAGGACAGTATTGGTGGAAACCTGCAGCAGGCCCCTTGGCTAAAAAAATAACTTCAATGCAAAAATATGCAGTATGCATATCTGGTTGAATTTGGATACAATTTGACAAGATGCCAACTACTGGACAGGTTACCAGTGGTAATAAAACACCCAGACACACACAATGAACAAGTGAGAGTGAGCAGTTCACCTGGCTGAAAGTTTATGCTCTTTAGGAGGAAACAGGGTGAACAAGCAAACGTCACACATGGAGCTAGCGGCAGGGATCAAATCCACAGCCCTGGGGGGTCTGAACCTTTGGTTTTTGATATTTCACTAACCCACAAACCTTTATTTTCAACACTTATTTTGTAAAGCAACATATGTACAGGCAGCCAAATGACTCTGTGTGTAGCACTGTGGCCTGCATGGTTGTGGCTTTGAATCCCGCTTCCACTCCATATCTGTGCAGTTTGCATGTTGTCCCTGTGACTGTCTCCCCACCACCCCCCCCCATAGTTGAAAACATGCTTTTGGGGGAAGTAGCAAATTGACCACAGTATGTGAGCCGGCTGGTGTCTCCTTCCTCGGGGTCTCTGTTTCCTGAGATGGACTCACCACGAGCCTGCACTAGATACATGGTTATAGAAGACAAAGTTGGGTGTACCATTTAATTGCCAGCTTTAGATATTTCATTATATATCCACATTCAGCAGCATCTCCTAAAGACAGATTTGTACCCTTTCAAATGTGTGTGTTTGACACTAATCTCATGATACAGCAGCTGAAGAAAATATATTTGAAAAGGAATATATATGTGGGGCAGCATGGTGGTGCAGTGGTTAGCACTGTTGCCTCACACCTCTGGGACCCGGGTTTGAGTCTCCGCCTGGGTTACATGTGTGTGGAGTTTGCATGTTCTCCCCATGTCCTCGTGGGGTTTCCTCTGGGTACTCCGGTATCCTCCCACAGCCCAAAAACATGCTGAGGCTAATTGGACTTGCTAAATTGCCCGTAGGAGTGGATGTGTGTGTGAATGGTGTGTGAGTGTGCCCTGCGATGGGCTGGCCCCCTATCCTGGGTTGTCCCCTGCCTCATGCCCATTGCTTCCGGGATAGGCTCCGGACCCCCCGTGACCCAGTAGGATAAGCAGTTTGGAAAATGGATGGATGGATGTATTTGTGAACTGCGTGTCTCTCTGCAGATTCAAAAAGCAAGTCGATATCTGGGCATTGCGGAGTCGAATGTGCTTCCGGTGAAGAATTACTCCAGTGAGATTGAGCTGAATAACTCCTGTGACATCCTGCTCCTCAGTGCTATGAAGCAGATACTCAACTTTGCTGACAATTACTTGGATAATTTCGATTAGGTCATACAGTCAAGAGACAACATGAATTAATCATATTTGTAGTCAGTACTATCGGCTGACTTTGATTGTGTCGAGAGCTGTGGTCCAAGTTTTTATATCTTACACCATATAGATGTAATAAATAATCAGATGCATACTAATGTGAGTTGTGATCAATAATCAGATACATGCTAATAAAAATAACCTAGTGATCCAGCATGGTTTGGCTCAGTGATCTCCATTTATATTTCGAGTTTGTCTCTGTCAGGCTGAATAGTAGACTAGGTTTGGAAATGATCAGTTGAAATGGTCTCAGATTCTAATTCTTCAAGGGATATGTCATATGAATGTTTTTTAGAAGATCTTATCCAAGTGCTTAGCTTTCTAATTTAAATGTACTTTAACCCTTCGACACAGACAGCTAACAAACTAGGGGTAATACAATCATCTTATGTAATATGTCAGGTTATCAAACTACAAGCCTAAATTATTTAAATTAGAGGCGCTGTGAAAACAAGAGACCTTCTGAAGAAGGGAAGGGCTGTAGATCTACACGGCTCATCATTCAGCAGTGGAATCAGACTGAGATGCCACCCTCACCAGGGTCAGTACACATCCAGGGAGGCAGACGGCTGACAGGGAGTGGAGAAGATGAGACCCCTAGTGCAGAGCAGACAGCAGCTGCCCCAGGAGGAAGGTCAGAGTTGGGATCTCCCTCAGGGGAAGCAGTGACGTCCTCACTGCCAGGACAGCTAGGGAACAAGCAGAATAAACACCACCATCACTATGACTGTTCTGGCTATTGGCTTGATGTGAAATGCTCTCTGTACGTAGGGGGAGCTGTTAAGTGTATTGATCCTTAGCACCACTTCTCTTTGAAAGTACTACTTCTTTTTACGTGAAGTTAGTTCAGTGGAAGATAATGGACATATTGTCCATAATAAACACAATAATGCGAGTGGTGCGAATATGAATAAAAATATTCAATTTATTTCACATGAAAGGGGTCTATAGTTCAATGTTAATGCACATGAGAAAAGCTTCCTAGTTTTTTTGCAGAGTTCAGAATCAGAATCAAGTTTATTGGCCAAGTGTGTCCTGCCCCGATCATCCGCTCCTTCTGTGTGCCACGCCCCCTCGTTAACTCTGTGTGGATTCCCCGTGCTCACCAGCTGTTTCCGGTTACCATCATTAGTCCAATGTATTTAGTCCACGTTTCAGTTTGTTTCCCCAGTCTGGTCATTGTATTGTCTGTCTATGTTTTTGCTCGCTTTATGCACCATTAAAGCCCGTATTGAGGCTTGCCGTCTCTGCTCGTGCTTCACTGGATCAATGCATGACAACGTATATGTGTGGCACACACAAGGAATTTGTTTCCGGCAGTTAGTGTCTCTCCGGTACATTGCAATACAATAGAACAAAACAGTACAGATTAAATACAATATAAAAGACAATGTACATGAAGTGCAAACAACATACAAGGTGGAAGGTGTATGAGATGTCTTAGATTCAGTTCACTGGTGAGATGTGAGTGGAGCAGGGTGTAGCAGTCAAGGAAACAGGTGTAGGTTGGTGTTGCAGGTTAGATGTTTGTAAGGGTGATGGCTTGAATGAAGAAACTGTTCCTGTGGTGACTGGTCCTGGTCTGCAGACTTCTGAATCATCTGCCAGAGGGGGGGAGTTCAAAAAGACAATGTCCAGGGTGTGATGGATGAATGGTTATTTTTCCTGCCATGTTCCTGGTTCTAGAAGTGTACAAGTCCTGGAGGGAGGGCAGGGTGGCACCAACGATTTGTTCTGCTGTCCTAACTGTCCGTTGCAGTCTGTTCCTGTCCTGTTTGGTAGCTGCTCCAAACCAAACTGTGATGGAGGAGCACAGGACAGACTCAATAACTGCTGAGTAGAACTTGATCAGCAGTTCCTGTGAGAGATTGTACTTCCTCAGTTGATGCAGGAAGTACATCATCTGCTAGGGCTTCTTGAGGATGGAGGTGATGTTGCTCTGCCATTTCAGGTCTTGGGAAATGATAGTTCCCAGGAACTTAAAGGTCTCCACAGGTGACAGACGGGTGCTGTATATGGTGAGGGAGATCAGTGCTGAGGGGTATTTCCTAAAGTCCACTGTCATCTCCACAGTCTTGAGAGTGTTCAGCTCCAGATTGTTCTGGCTGCACCAAAGTACTGGCCGCTCAACCTCCCACCGACATGCAGACTCGACACCATCTTGGATAAGTCCAATGTCGGTGGTGTCATGTGCAAACAGGAGTTTCACAGCTGGGTCCATGGAGGTGCAGGCATTGGTGTAAAAGGAGAAGAGCAGGGGGGATAGGACACAACCCTGAGGAGCACCAGTGCTGATAGTCCATACATCAAATGTGATCTCCCCCAGTGTCACTTGCTGTTCCCTGCTAGTCAGGAAGTTGGTGATCCACTGACAGATGTCAGCAGATATGTTCAGCTGGGAGAATTTGGAGGAGAGGATTTCTGGGACAATGGTGTTAAAAGCTGATTGTACTGTATCCTTGCATAAGTCTCTGGGTGGTCGTGGTGTTGCAGGATGTAGGGCAGTCCCACGTTCACTACATCATCCACTGACCTGTTTGCCCAGTAGGCAAACTGCAGAAGGTCCAACAAGTGTTCTGTGACATTCTTCAGATGGGCTAACACCAGACGTTCAAAGGACTTCATGATCATCAATGTCAGGGCGATAAGTCTGTAGTCATTGAGTCCAGTAATGGAGGGTTTCTTGGGGACCGGGATTATGGTGGAGTGTTTTACGCAGCTGGGTACTTTACACAGCTCCAGGCATCTGTTGAAGATCTGAGTGAAGATTTGAGCCAGCTAGTCAGCACAGATTTTGAAGGAGGGGGAGATGCCGACTGGGTCTGATGCCTTCCTGACTTTCTGTCTCTGGGAGAGCCGGCTCATATCATCTTTGCTTATTCTGAATGGGACCTGAATTCCTGGGAGGGATGGTGTGAAGTGTGATGGTTGTCAATGTCGTTGGGCTGGAGTGGGTGACAGGTGGGAATGTGTTCCTCTCAAACCTGCAACTGAAGTTGTTGAGGTCGTCAGCCAGATCTATGTTTGCCCCAGCGGGGGCGGGCATGGTCTCCTTTTTTCGTTTTCTTTATATTGATGCAGAGGTTATTGACTCTGCACCAAGTCACCAGATTTTGCACCTCTAGTCTCGTCATTTTGGTAAATTAGTCCCACCACTGCTATGTTATCCATAAACTTAACAATGTAACATTATTCTTGAGGGGTTTACTAACCCAGAGTTTATTATTTGGATCCAGTGTAATTATTTTCCTGGGAATAATAATTTGATCACAAAAGGTAATATAGCTTAATGCAGTGAAAGTCAGTACAAAAATGTTTAAGAACATCCCAATATTATGTTGCGGCACGGCGCAGACAAGGAAAAAAGGTGATGATCCACTTAATAGCTCCAAGACAAAGGTATTTATTGGGGAAACTGAACACACTGGGTAAAACTACAAAACAAGAGGAACACGAGGAGTCAGAAATCCAGCAGGGAAAACAAAACATAAGGAATCAACTAAAAATTATAGAACAAAAACAACTACAGAATTAAGCAGAACACTGGGACCGGGACCATGTCCAGGACTAGGCAATAGAGCAGAGTGACAAACACACAGCAACATCTAAGAATGACACACTGAAGGACAGAGCAGGGCAGGCACTTAAATACTCATAGAAAACTATAGCGAACAGGAAACAGGTGTAAGACATTATCAATTAACTAATCAACACAGAATGATGAGCAACACAACAGAACAATAAAAAAGCAGTGGCACAAGAAAACAGGCAATGGGTGAAACTAATAACAAATAACATGCACAGAAGCTAGGGAACTTATTTAAAAAACTAGAAAACATTAACTACATACTGGGAATTAAACACTAGGAACAGAATGCAATGATAATTAAACAGAACCACAATGGAACAGAACAAAACACAAGGAGGGACTAAGACAAGAAAACTAATATATAAAATAAACACTGGGAAACAAACATTAGAAATACAAATAAATGGATGAGACTGGCCCAAAACCAGCCTCAAACCCATGACCCATGGCCACGCTCAGCCAACTGAGCTATGTGGTATTTGGGGATGCAGGGGAAAAACACAAGGGTTTGACAAGGGGTGACAAAACGAGATTACCAGCAACACCTGCTGGCCAAATGGGGAAGAGACCAGATCGGCACTGACCCTGACACCCAACTACTGTAGCACCGTTCAATTATGTGTGGAGAAATGAAAAGACCAAAGCTGTAATTACAATCTGGTCAGAAGAACCAGAAGAAGATATGGATTGTTCCGTAGAGACCGGAAGGGAGGTGGTGTGACAGTACGTAAAAGAAAACTTGCAGGCAAGGTAGGTCACTGATAAAAGTACAGAAGCTGTATGGATAAAACTGGATGCTAAAAACTCAAATAGCCTAATTGCTGGGGTTTGTTATAGAGCACCTAATGTAGCTGCAGAGGAAAGCAGAATGAATTATGAGTAATAAAAATGATGTGGTGGTTATGGGTGATTTTAATTTACCGGGGATTTCAGTGGGACACAGTCTCTGGCTATTCTGTAAATGAACTTGAGATGGTGGAATTAGTACAGGATTGTTTTTTTACTCAGTTTGTTAATACCCCTACCAGGGCAGAAGCCCTTCTTGGTCTTATTTACCAGGATAGAATTGGAAAATTAGAGGTTTTAGAACCACTGGACGGTAGTCATAATAGCATGGTTAAATTTGAGGTTAATTTTAGTGTCCGAAAAGCAAAGTCCAAAACAAAAGTTTACAATGTTAGGAAGGCTAACTTCAATGGTATGAGACTGAAATTAGAAACTCTAAACTGGATGGAGTTAAATAGCAAAACGATTGTTACAAGTGCAAAAGAATTTCATACCTGTTTCCAGCAAAACTAAATCTAGGAAACTGCAACCAAGCTGGTTTACTACAGAAATTAAGAATAAAGTGTATTAGGACGAATTTGTGGACAACTACGTTGCCTAGAATTGTCCTCCTGTTACAGACATACAAATGAGGTGATTGAGGTGTGGATTGATTCTGATCGTGTATGGACTGATCATCCTGAGATTCAGATACATTGTCCATGATTCACCTGTAATATTATTTTATTAAGGTTAAACCACATAAGCATGGTTTTTTCCCTCTCTGATCACTTATATAACTTTCAGAAATGACTGGTTTCAGAGCATCCTTATCTTATGTGAAAGAATCCTCATTCTGGGATGCTTACCCTATTCAAGGACACTTACCATGTTTCCCCGGGTTTTGGAGGGGTTTGCTGAAGACAGGGAAAGGTGTTGCTCAATATGTTTTGTATGCCACTGGTCAATGTATGAGACACCTACCTTATCTTCATGGGAAGGGAAAGCACTGCTCAAGAATACTCGTTTAATTATTTTGGGAACTGCACCTAGTTACAGTACAAGAGTCAGTATGTGTAGAACGCTTACCCCCATCCTTAGGAGGAGGGGGGACATTGATTATTGAAACTTTCCAATTGAAACTGCAGGCGGCATCGCTTGGACAAAATTGGAAATTTGAGAATGCATTGTCTGGGGGGAGGGGGGGTGAACTTGGTCAGCTCGTCCCCTGCCAACATGTAATGCCCAAAATTTAGTATCAAGGATGGGGGAGATCTCAGTGTTGGAGCTCAGCCGTGGGATCGAGCGCAACATCTGCAACGAGTAACGGGGGTTGCAGAGCGGGCTGCGATGCACGTAGCAAAAGCTAACACTAGGAAAAGCGGACTCCATGTCCACGAAAGATAAGGGCGTTTATCCTCCTGAGACCCCATTCATTTATGTCCATTGTAGTGGACATTTCACTTTTGCATCTATCTGTGAAATTAAAAATAAAAATACATTTGGAAAAATCTAAGTTGTAAGACGTCTTATTTCCTCCAAAAACACAGAAAATCACAAATACCGTAAAATTGAAGGACACTTTTTTCCTTGGGTTTTAGGACGATATAGCTATCACAACTGTTGCTAATTGGGATCCCGAGCACTGTGATGGAAATATCTGGGACTCAGATGACAATGAATGTGATTTTACCTGAGACTCAGGAGAGGGATGGACAATTTAACCCTCTGAATTCGGGGGTCCCGCCGGCGGGATCTGACAGAAATTTCACCAAACCGTTTAAATAAAGTCTTCGTCATATAAACATTTAAAAAAACACCATGAGAAACCTTGGATGGTCTACTTTTCAAATATATATAGGTTGAAACTAAATATATTTTTACAGCTTTGAAATAAAAAGAACAAGAATGACTGACTTAAATGTCTGCGTCTCGAAGCAGCTCTGATCGCCCTTCCATTTGCAAATAGCGCTATTCACATGATAACAACATGATAATCCGATAGTTGGAATTGGGTAAGGAAATATGTGAATATGCCCATTGTGACTGAAATAAATAAGAGCACATGTCTGGGTGGTGTTTACAGTGATCGGCTACAATATGGCACACGGATGTGCTGCTGAAGCTTTGTGCCACTGTTCCCACTGTCAGTAGTGAGTGTCGTACCTGTGTTCATTGTAGCGCTGTTCAGTCACGTGCGAATGCGGGTTGACGCAGTAATGCGGCTATTTAGAACGTGAATAGCGATCTTATGGTGAAAACGGCACTACATGCACCCCATGCAGGTAAAAAGGTGACATGGTTTACTTTTTTGCCGAATTAACCTAATTTTAAAAAGTTTAATACTTGTGACAATGAACGTTTTGAAAATAAGACAGGATTACGGATTTAATTAGTCTTTTTTCATGATTCTACATAAATATTTCAGCGAGATATAAACCGAAATACACGAGAAAGATACACGGTCGACGATGCCCTCGTCCGCAGAGCGTTAATAATAGTGAATAATTTTATTTCCTTTAATTCTGCATAGGCGCGGCATCATATTTATCGCTTTCAATAGCAACAGATCACAGTTTTTCATTTTTCATTCAAGGGACCCCTTCCCTGACCCAGAGAGAGCACCATGGTCTCAGATTTGGAGGTGCTGATTCTCATCCCAGCCGCTTCACACTCAACTGCAAAATGCTCCAGTGAGAGCCGAAGGTCATGGTCCGATGAAGCCAACAGAACCACATCATCTGCAAAAAGCAGAGACCTAATCCTGAGGTCACCAAACCGGACACCCTCAACGCCCTTGCCACGCCTAGAAATTCTGTCCATAAAAGTTATGAACAGAATCGGTGACAAAGGGCAGCCCTGGCTCCAACCCTCACCAGAAACGAGTCCGACTTACTGCCGACAATGCGGACCAGGCTCTGACACCAATTAAACAGGGACCGAACAGCCCTCATAAAAATCTGCTCCTTGCCTTTTACCACTGCTTCATAGAGAGCATGAAGTAGATCTCATCCACCCTCGGGGCCCTGCCACCGAGGAGCTTTTTAACCACCTCAGCAACCTCTGCCCCAGAGATAGGTGAGTCCACCCCCATGTCCTCAGACTCTGCTTCCTTGTTGGAAGGTGTGTTGGTGGGATTGAGGAGGTCTTCAAAGTATTCCTTCCACCGACCCACAACGTCCCGAGTTGAGGTCAGCAGTACCCCATTCCCACCATAAACAGTGTTGATGTTGCACCGCTTTCCCGCCCTGAGCCACCGCATGGTGAACCAGAATCCATTCGAAGCCGTCCGGAAGTCGTTTTCCATGGCCTCACTAAACTCCTCCCACACCCGAGTTTTTGCCTCAGCGACGTTCCGCCTCGCCTGCCAGTACTCGTCAGCTGCCTCTGGAGTCCCACAAGCTAAAAAGGCCTGATAGGACTCCTTCTTCAGCTTGACGGCATCCCTCGCCGCCAGTGTCCCCCAGCGGGTTCGGAGATTGCTGCCATGACAGGCACCGGCCACCTTATGGCCACAGCTCTGGACAGCCGCCTACACAATGGAAGCATGGCCTATTCAGACTCAATGTCCCCCACCTCCCTCGGAACATTGACGAAGATCTGCCAGAAGCAGGAGTTGAAACTCCCTCTGACAGGGGATTCCACCAGATATTCCCAGCAGACCCTCACTATATGCTTGGGCCTGCCAGGCCTGGCCGGCTTCCTCCCCCACCACCGGAGCCAACCCACCACCAGGTAGTGATCGGTTGGCAGCTCCGCCCCTCTCCTCACCTGTGTCCAAAACATGCGGCCGCAAGTCCGACAACACGACTACAAAGTCGATCATCGAACTGCGGCCTACGGTGTCCTGGTGCCTAGTGCACATATGGACACCCTTATGTTTGAACATGGTGTTCATTATGGACAATCCGTGACAGGCACAGAAGTCCAATAACAAAACACCATTCGAGTTCAGATCGGGGGGAGGCGTTCCTCCCAATTACACCACTCCAAGTCTCACTCTCATTGCCCACGTGAGCACTGAAATCCCCCAGCAGAACAAGAGAGTCCCCAGGAGAAGCGCTCACCAACACCCCTTCCAAGGACTCCAGAAAGGGTGGGTATTCTGAACTGCTGCTTGGCGCATAAGAGCAAACAACAGTCAGGACCCGTCCCTCCACCCAAAGGCGAAGGGAGGCTACCCTCTCGTCCACTGCGGTAAACCTCAATGTACAGGCGCCCAGCCAGGGGGCAATAAGTATGCCCACCCCCGCTCTGCGCCGCTCCCCACGGGCAACTCCAGAGTGGAAAAGGGTCCAACCCCCCTCAAGGAGACTGGTTCCAGAGCCCAAGCCGTGCGTCAAGGTGAGCCCGACTATATCTAGCCGGAACTTCACAACCTCGCACACCAGCTCAGGCTCCTTCCCCATCAGAGAGGTTACATTCCATGTTCCTAGAGCTAGCTTCTGCAGCCGAGGATCGGACTGCCAAGGTCTCCGCCTTCGGCCACCGCCCAACTCACACTGCACCTGACCCCTATGGCCCCTCCTATAGGTGGTGAGGTCATTGGAGGACATACATTAATTAATTTGTCTTTTAGCCCTGATCAAAGTTTAAAACTGAAAAACAGATTAACACCGATTCTTACAGACAGTAAGCAAATGCATGTATTTATTCTATCAAAAACTTTCGGGAAACTGAAATCGCAAATGCCGAATCAAGAGAAATGGGGATTCAAATTACAATACTGTATATTAATGCATGTATTTTACGATTCCTCAGACCACACTGTTAGAATAACGTTTCTGCGCAGACCCGAGGCTGAAACCGTGAAACTCGCTTTCATTTGCAAAACAATAGGTGTTGATTGGCGCTGATGAGGAGGCGGGCAGCTTGTGTGGGGAGTGGGGGGGGGGGGGGGGGGGGCTCCACCCGAGGTGCGTCTGAGAATTTTCGTAGGCTTCAGGGATTCTAGTGTTAAGCAGCTCATCCGCTATCTCTGAAAGCTGACCAAGTTCTGTCCGTTTCGCCTGTGTGGTGTATAAAATTATCTGTCCGCGAATAAAAGCTTTTAGGGCCTCCCATACAATGCTACTTTTAATGTCTGGTGTATCGTTAAGCTCAAGATAGTACTGGATTTGTTCACTTACAAACTTTTCAAATTTACCATGAGAGAGCTTATAAGAACTGAATCTCCACACTTTAGAAGAGAATTTACGGAAAGGAAGGAAAATGTCTGCCGTTGTCAGGGCATGGCCAGAAATGGCTATTGTATGGTACTGACAAGCTTTAACACAGTTTAAAAGTCTGTTGTCTAGAAGGAAGAAGTCAATCCTTAAGAATGTATGATGTACGTGAGAAAAAAAAAGAAAAAGCCTTACTCTCAGGTTTAGTAAATCTCCAGGGATCAGAGATTGTTTTGGAAGAGGACCTGTCTAATTTCGTATCCTGAACCAAATTAAAGTCACCTCCTATAATGATGTTATGTCTGTCAACGTCGGGGAGCTTAGAAAAGAAATCAGTAAAGAATTTTTCATCATCCCAATTAGGGGTGTAGATACAAGCAAGGATTACAGGAGTGTTATGTAGCTTCCCAGATACTATAACATAGCGGCCCTTAGTGTCTAGTATGGTGTTGGTGTTTTCTAACATAATGCCCTTACGAATTACAATTGCTGCCCCTCTAGATCTATCTAAATATCTGGAATGAAATACATGGCCCGTCCAAGCTCTCTTAATTTTGAGAATTTCAGATGTCCTAAGGTGGGTTTCCTGAAGGAACATGATATCCCCTTTGAGGTGTTGAAGTTTACATGGGCTCAAACTCAGTCGAAGTAAGAACTTTACAACATTTTATGGGTTTGTTTATCCCTTTTACATTCCAAGAAAGAAGCTGCACCAATGCTTCTATAGCCCTAGTTCTGGTCATCATCTAAATAGTGCTACAGTAGAGACTTGTCTGGACTTGATGAAGGAAAGAAGTTTCTGAGGGAAGGATCAGAGTGGGGAAAAAAATAAAAAAGTGGCCAGAAAGAAAAAAAGAAGAAAAAAAAATCATAAACACCATACGAACAAACCAAACCTGAGCGTCCGGGCTCACTCAATCCATCTGCACAAGGTGGACAAGGGTCTTCCAGTTTCTCTTCCCCCTTTACAAACAGTAGTTGTAACAAACAGGATGAAACCCTACATTTAACAACAGGTAAGTAGGTTAGTTAGCTAAACAAAATTATAATATCATAGTAACAATAACAACAATAAATACATAGAGGCGGGAATATCACAGTTAGGTTGGATAAGTTGTAAACTTTAGTTTGAAAGAAATAATTTAGATATGCTTAGGAACTAGTAGCGAAGGCCCACAGCAGCATTAAACCTCAATACGTACATTAGAACTAAATCGGTAAATGTCCCGATACTTAAGCAAGTGTATACAAGGTGAAACTAATGACCTCTGGAGACAAACTACAAGAGTAAACACTAAATATGTAGGAAAACTCACAACAATGGCGAACGTTCAGCACAAACTGTCACGGCGTAATCTTTAGCTTCTAGCACGGAGAAAAGTTTCTTCTTCAATCCCTCTTTAGTCATGGCAAACAGTCTAGCAGGGAACAGTAGGGTCGGTTTGAGACCTAAACTGTAAAGCTCTGCAAAGATTTCACGATACTTGATGCAGTACTCCTGCACCTCTGAAGCATAGTCTTCATAAATGCTGATGGAGTCACCATGATATTGAAGCTTTCCTCTTCTGGCACATGCCGCCCGGATAATCTTTTCTTTTAGTTGATTTTTGTGGATCCGTACAATTGCAGCCCTCGGTCTCCCTCCTGGCTTTGGTTTAGCCGTAAGGACTCTGTAAGCTCGGCCGAGTTCAGGCGGGATGGGCAACACATCGTTGCCGAGAACCTCGATAAGGGAACTCATCGAAGAAGTCTGTAGGATGTGATGATGAAAAGCAAAGTACCTTCAGTAGCCTCGGGCAAGCCAACTATCCTAATGTTGTTGTGGCGCCCCCGGGATTCAAGGTCGGTGATCTTGGCCTGCATTTTAGCATTGCAGCTAATTAATGCAGCACAGGTTGTTTCCAAAGCTAACGTGCGCTCGTCTTGTGTATTTGCATTCAGCTTCAGTGCAGTGATTTTTTGATTATGATCCGGGAGTGTTGTTTGAACGCAGTCAAACTTCGTTTCCATGGCTGAAAAAGCGGTCTTAAACTCAGTAGACAGAACGTTCCGGAAGCTTAGCTATGGAAGCCAGTACTCTCAGGGGTCGGAGCAGCTTAGTCTTTTTTAGTAAGTCTGGTCAACTTGGCAACCACGCATATGTCGTTTATTTTTAAGAATATGAAGAAGAGAAAAAAAAAACTAATTTGGTTTAGCTATAGTGGAATTCAGGTTTTTTTTTAGCACTAACAGTGAATGTGGCGGGAGCGAGACTAACTCATGTCTCCTCCATTCTACGTGTAAACCAGATATTCCTATATTTTTGTTTTTTGTGACCAAATTTTTATTAGATTTTTTTTATATATAACAAAGAACAAAATGGAACAGAACAGAACATACCCCACCCCACCCCACCCCCAATACACCCTGAGATAGCAGCTCAATTTAAATATAATTCTTTTTTATCCCTGTGATCTCTTTTAACTTTTTTCGTTCGTTATTTGGTGTATGTTTCTGTGATAGCCCATTTCCTCCAATCATGACCTAGCACATCCCACTTCCGCTGACATTGCGGTTACAAATTCTGAGCTCAGCTTATGTGTGATCCCATGCTGGAGCTGTTATTTCTGGCCCAGGGCCAGTTTTTTTGCGGGTGGACATGCGCGGAAATAGTTCCAGATTAATAAAAAACCTGGCACCAACAGCGCGTTCATGGAAGCGAGGCTTCTGTGGTGAACAGAATCTAGTCTTTATTTTATGAAGCCTTCTGCACTGCAATGTCATCAACAATGCACAAACAGGGAGGAATATAACTCATGATCCCCAAAAAATTAATAAATCTTTTACAGAATTTTATGAAGCTTTATACTCATCACAGAATAACATATCTGATGCTGACATCAACAAATTTCTTAGCAATATAAATCTGCCAAAGCTAAATGTTGAACAGATTACTGTTTTAGACTCTCCTCTATTAGTATCCGAATTCAATGAAGCCGTACAGCATCTTCCAAATAATAAAGCCCCAGGTGCCGATGGTTTCCCAGCAGAATTATGCCAAGTATTTTGGGCAACGTTAGCACCCGTTTTTATCAGAATGGTTACACAGATTCAGAATGATCACTCGCTATCTCCAAACATGAACTGTGCCAATATTAGCCTGCTTCTGAAACCTGGTAAAGACCCAATGCTGACATACAGCTACCGCCCAATCTCACTCATAAACATAGACCTTAAAATAATTTGCAAATTCCTTGCCAAAAGATTAGAGAAAGTCACTCCATTTCTTATACATCCTGACCAAACAGGTTTTATCAAGGGTAGACACTCAGCCAATAATACATGTAGACTATTGAATGTTATAGACTACTGCTCCATTAACAAATTAGAAACCACGGTTATATCTCTAGATACAGAGAAAGCATTTGACAAAGTAAATTGGAAATTTATATTTGCTGTTCTATATAAATTTAGATTTGGTTCATCCTTCATAAGCCGGATTAAAACACTATACAGCTCTCCAAATGCACGTATTAGGACAAATGAACTAATTTCTCGAAGCTTCCGTTTGCAGAGGGGCACCAGGCAGGGCTGCCCGCTCTCTCCCTCGCTTTTTGTTATCTTTATTGGACCACTAGCAGCGACAATTAGACAAAATGTACATATTAAAGGAATTCAAACAGAAAAAATAGACCATAAGATAAGCCTTTATGCAGATGACGTATTACTCTTTCTTAGGAACTCACCAACCTCTCTTCGTAAGACAATATCACTTATAGATAAGTTCTCATCTATATCAGACTACTCTGTCAATTGGAGCAAATCAAAACAGTTTCCTAACCCAGGTTACTAAGCGATACTGGTAACTAGTGAATCCCATGTAAGTCTCACATTAACATATTACCATAACAATTGGTTAATAATCAGCATTTAATAATAATCAATTTAATTAATGTCAAAACATATTGGTGGAGATATTAAAATTTACCTGAGCCAATAATTCCTACATATTGCTATCAAGCTGTGTGATATTGCCCCTGTAGTTTGTGCTCACAGTAAGTGGGTTTGCTGGGTCAACATGTAATCGTGCATGAATATTAATGTCAGCTTTAATACTAGATCATTAGGTCAAATCGAGTGTGTTGTAGTGTTCCTGTCTCACCACAAGATGGCAACACAACATTAGCACACATAAATATGAGGAGTCTGGAGCCTAGACGAATCCTCTACAACAGCTGAAGCCCAGAGAGATCCTATGCTGACTGGGCTACATGACTAGACTTCAGGAAGGCATCGTTCAGCTAAACCACAAGGGAGCAGAATATTTCACACATAGAAATTTAAAATGGCTGTCTCTGAAGTAATTATGTATCATTTTGTATCCGATGATCATTAACTTATAACTTACGTTATTCTTTTTTCTTCCCTAAGATGTACCGAGACCTGGTTTATAAAATAGTTAATATAAATAAAAAATATAAATAACACAAAATGATGAACATCAGCTTTTACAGATGTGTTGTCATGTGTAACTAATTAACTGTAACTAAGATGATGTGCCAGTGTGAGACGTTTGAATGGAATGTGGAGTTTTCTACCAAGTGTGAGTCTGATGTGTGTAGGCTAGTGCTGGGGAAAGCCCCAGATTTTTTTTTGTACGTTGTCCTTTTGGTTTTATTTGCTCCTGTGAAAAAAACGTATTATTTGAAAGAAACGTCATATATGCTTGTATGTATATGGGTTTTTTTTTGAAAGTTTGTTTTAAAAACACTGTTCCTGTGTTGTTGTGGGTTTTCCTTCCCCACCAACTCAGAAGCCAGAAGCCGCTTTTGTAGATCCAAATTCAGTCTTTATTGCAACAGTGAGTTTACAACCAAGGCTGGACACCCTGCAAGAGTGTGTCCAATATTGTTTTACAGCAATTTTTTCTTATCATTCAACGATGTCTCGTCACTTGAGCATCATCATTCCTTCAACCATTCATAATCATTGTTTTTTCCCTTAATCCACACCCCTAGGTGATAAGTTTGTCCATCATTTCTTTTACTGTTTGGTCCCTCGGCTGAACATAATGGTGGCGCGACCATCTCCACTTGGTTTTTTAAAAACGCTCAGCCGTGAACTTCTGGTGAACTCAGGCGAATCCCTTCCTTCAGTAGTAACCTTGGCAGCTTCAGCCTGTTGCACACTGACTAACTAAAGGGTTATAATATACTTGTCCTTTAACATAGTGATAAAGTATACACTAATAAAAGTGGATATTCATAGATTCAGGTCCTCTGTACATTTTATGTCTATCTGCAGCTGATACAAAGCATCTCTGCCTAACAAATTCACTGGGGTGTGCTCTGATATTAGTATGGGCATATTTACATTTTTGTCTCCTATCTTGATCTCCACTAGAGCAGATTTAGAAATATGCTGCACTTGTCCCGAGAATCCTATGGTCCTGACCTTCTCAGCGGACAGGGGGATATGACTGGCATCTTTTAGTCCTACACAAGTGTAGGTGGCTCCAGTGTCTATCATCATTGGTATTACTTTGCCATTTTTTTGAACCAGCAGCATCGGCTCAGCCTCAGACCCCTTACTCAACATTGGCATCTGAGGTCCCCCTTTAGGATTCTCTGGGCACCCCTAGAATAAACGTCCCTGGGCCCACGGGTTGATCGGACCCCGTGGTCTGTTATTCTGCAACTGCGGATTGCCACCCCTGCCTCTATTTGGCACTGGGCTCACAGGGCTTCCCGAATTAACCGGGCCCACAGGGTGTCTCAGGCTCACCCCCTGAAAGGGTGGATTCGGGTAGACTCTACAGGTGTGTCTGGGCTGGTTACAATTCCAGTACACCAGCTGGGGTGGCCTGTTCCCCAGTATCCCCAGAGACTGGAATCACCTGATTTGTGGAAAATTAGGTGCCCTCTGGTCACTCCCTCACCTCTGAATTCTACCTTCCCCTCTATTACTGAAAACTGACCCTTGTATGAAAGAGGGGGGGCTTCCACTAACGGGTACTGACTTTGATAAGACGGTGGCCATATTTCTTCCTGCCTCATCTCTTCTTTCTCACTTAATGCCTTTCTCATTGCTTTCTGGTCCCTTCTCCAGGCCTCTCCCTTTGCTTTAAATAACCTCAGTACCTCCAGTTCCTTACGCCTTTTCTTTTTATGCTTTTCTGTGTTCTTATTAGCCTTATGATACTTTATCAGAGTCTCTATCTCCCCACACACTGCTACATCCCATGTGCCCCCTTTAGGCCACTTAGTTACCAGGGCCTTTGTTCTATTCTCCCACTTTTTAGACATCTTTTCTATCTTTGTTTTAAGCAGGGGGTGCTCCCTCCCCAGCTGCTGTACTGGTGTGTCTGCTGCCTTTACTGGGCCCTTCATTTTACTGCTTTCCTCCACTCTACTGTCACTTGGGCTGTTTTCCTGTCTGGTATAAAAATGAACAAATTTCCTCACAGTCAACCCGTGTTCTATTCTTTTCCTTTCTTTTTCTTAATATGAATTCTCTCCCTGTTTGTACCTACTTCACCTTGACGTGTCACTACCTCTAAATTATTTATTTTATACTTACTCCTAATGCACCCGATTAACCATGAGGACTCGTATACTGAAGCCCCCCTTCTGCCAAATCCTCAAAGATTTTTCCTGTGTTTTAAAATTTTTTTTTTATTATTATTAATCAGCCTGATTTACGTTTGTCTGTCCACCGTGCACACAAGCCTCCTTACGCTTTCTTGGCTAAACTCCCTAATTCCATGAGAGGTCACAAAAACCTCTTGTTTACGTACTGTTGTTCTCTTGCAAAAATGTGTTCTAATACCGTTAATCTGTAGACTTAGTCTCTATATTCTATTCTATAGCATATTCTAATCAGACCATTCCATTCAAAAACATTATTTTAAGATTTGTCAAAGTTCTAAAGTCACCTTCCCACACTTCCACTACTGTCAGTGGCTTTCTATAGAAATGCACAAATGCTCTATCCAGTTCCCCAGCTAGATTTATCCCTTCTAATTTTAATATCTTAAGATTTCTTACCTCTGGGGTACTTATTTCTGCTTTATGCACCTTAACACTCAACTTATCCGTCAAATATATACATATGTACTTTTCCTCTGATTCAGCCCAAAATTGCATATATGACCATTTTCCCCACTTCTGCATAACAAAACCAGTCTGATCCAGCAGACCTTTAAAATTCCCACAACTTTTAATGCTTAGGCTCTCTCTGGCCTTATTACCAATATTTTTATTTGCAACGTATCATAACCTTTGCTTAAAACAATTTCTTTGCAACTCAACAATATCTTTGCATAATGACGTAACAGCATTTTTCCCCACAACTTAAAACACATGGGCCCCTCTCTTAGGGCGATGTCTCTAACTCACACTGATTCAAAAACCTACAGCACAAACAATGGCCCTCTCTCAGGGCATCACCTTTAAATCACTTTCAACTCTGTGCCTTGAAGCAGTGTCCCAACCCCTCAGGTTAAACTGTCCCCTCTCTTAGGGCGTTTATCTCTGAGGGAATAACCACACGTGACCCTTCCTTTAGGGATTTCTCTCACATCACACACACACTGGGCCCACTGAATACTACAGAAGCGGCTCTCTCCTTTCCTTAGTTCGTTTAGTTGTTCAGTGCCCTTACTGGGAGGCCCTACCTGGCAGCATATGTCCCCCGAGACACCCCCGTCTCCGTCTCCTTATTCTATTTCCCTATTCTATTAAACAATAATAAAAACCTTTCCTTACCTATGTTTAGGGCGCGCCTCTTAAATGCAGACGGGTGTCTCCCGGTTCTCCGCCAGGTGCTCGCCTCCCCATTTCTCTTCTCCGATCCTGTTTGTGACGCCAATTTGTTGTGTAACAAAAAAATACATACTCAATTTATTACATTGTGATGATTATATCATGGGTATTTAGCATGCTTTTTTAATAATATCATAATGATTATATTCTATGTTGTATAGTGCTAAATAATATTCCATAGTGCTTGCTTGCTTAAACTCAGTATTTGCTCTTCTGACAGTGTTTTGTTCGGGCATGTTTGTACTTGTTTAAATTCCATCGGCTTTAGCTTCTCTTTCTTTAAAAGTTAATGTGTTTTAGCTTAAAAGACATTAAAAGCGCTGCACAGCCCTAAACGTTATTATAGCATAAATTATAAAACCCTCAAAATATCACATTAACAAATATAACCATAGTTTTAATTTTAATACAAGCTTTCAAATGACTAATTTAAATTTTAGCTAGGGTTGTGGGGGGGGGGGGGGAGGGGGGGAGGAAGGAAGGGGGGGGCTTGCAGCAGGACCTGTCAATCATAGGTGATGATGTAATGGGGGGGGGGGGCTTTTAAGCCCCACCCAAGGTACCACTTAACCTATCTTGCAAGGTACCTATTGTAACTGTTAGAACTTTTCACTATTATTATTATTATAATTGCTGCCAAGAGAGTATATAGCAGCCCATAGAACTCCTAATTGGATATTGATGAAATTTGGTGCTTTCATAGAGGGCAATCCACCGTATCCAGTCGTCAAATTTGGGTCAATCTGTCCATCTCAATAACTCCAACAGCCAAATCTTAAAACGTCTGAACCACTTAATTGTCATGGGGTTTTGGTCTTTTTTTGTCCCTAAATCCTTGTGTCATCTCCATCTGAGTGCAACATTTCCATTAAAGGCAGCCATTTTTCCACCATTTAGAATTTTTTGAAAAGCCTACTTTTGCAAAGAAGTTGTAGATGTTGATCCTATGGCCATTATGTTTGGCATGTATCATCAGCAGAGGTTTTGTGGTTTTGCTGCATGAATTAAGCTACCATGAACCTGATTACCGTTTGTTCACAATTGCAACTTTATGGAGATGTCAGGGTAGAACTGGAAAGGTTAAATCTCCCTAAGAATCAAATCAATCAAAACCATGACATACTCCTCAGTGACTGAAATGGTATATGCTCTTTGTGTAGAAAAGTGTAATGCACTTCATTTAAGCTTGAAAATCTTATTATGTAATATCAGTTGATCTGAAGTCCTCAAGGGAGGTGGAGTGCCTTTTCTTTGGAACAGTGTCGAGTCATCCTCCAATACTGCCTATCCTGTACAGGGTGCTGAGCCTGGTGAGCATCCCAAGTAGCAGAGGGCAAGGGACACAATGGACAGGATGCTAGTTTACAGCAGAGCATACACTCACACTCACTAAAGACAACTTAGAGATCACAGTTACATGACCACATGTGTCCAATATATCAGCAGAAAACCATACGGGGAGAGCTTGAAGACACGGGCAGATGAATGTACATTAGAGTGCAGTGTACCCAGCACACTGCCCTGTCGTTTAACATCGGGTGTGCACTGGAAAAAAATGTCGGGAATGTTGAATCAGCTTAATATATTTGAAGTAATCGATCACACAAGATATTTGAAGTGGCGTCAAGGTAAATAATTTATTCAGTTTAACCTGTAAAAAAATATTTTCAACCATAAAAATAAATAAGAAAATTACATTTAAATTAACAAACTAATGATTGGAATAACAAACTAATACTAAGTATTGGAATGAGAAAAAAACAGAGAATGAAGAGCTTTGTTTTATTTTTTCAGTGCAGCTTCATCTTCTGAAAAAGTGCTGTCTACCACATAATAAGCAAAAGGGCTTTTGGAGATGCATGCTTACTAAGCATTGCTGTAATTTATTTCACAACAAATTATTGGTACATTTCTTCTGTACTTTGGTAGAAAAATTATAAATCAACCTCTCTGATAACACAGGGAGTCACTTAGAATAAAAGTCTGGACCTCTCAGTTTGGTGAGTAAAGGAAATCTCTTTTATTCCAGCAATCCAGCAAAGCGCTCCTGTCACACTCTGGCACTTGGTACCAAGTCACACAGAGCACACAGAGCAACCAGCTGATAAACCATAACTCCCAATTCCCAATAAGGACTTCTAAATCCTGATTGGTCACGAAACACCAGCAAACCAAGCTCAAACGTATAACAAACACAATTCTCCTGCTCTATTGGTTCACCTTGGTAGCAAGGTAAAATCCACCCATCTTGCTCAGTTTACCGGAATCTGTCCCGGCTTCTAGACTCTATTTGAGATATGTATATAGATATTGATCATATGACATTGAATCACTATTAATGTTTGGGTGTTCCATTGATTAATGATTAACACATTGACGTCATTGTCATTGATTCACTGCAAGTACATGGTTAACATATGATTAGTATAATTAACATGATTACTTATACATCTGCACTACCGCATAGCATGCTATATATTGTCTGCCACAACTATTTTATAAAGCTATAACTCGCTGTGCACCAGTTGGGGCAGCTTCGAGTCTCCTCCTGCAGGTGGTTTCTCCCCCCCTTTTGTTCCACTGTCTGTCTCTCCAAGGTCCAAGCTTTCTTCAGGGTCTGCGAAATACCCAATATGCCTCCGTCCTGGGCCTACTAATCTCCAATTTTACTTCCACAGTACCAAGTATTGAGAATAAACAGCACTCATCATATTTAGTCAATATGCTGTTATATGATTTACTTATGTTTAAAGTGATGGTGGGTATCCCCACCATATATATATATATATATATACACACACACACACACACATGCATACTGTGACGCCCGGCCCGTCCGCTCCTCGTGTGTGCCACGCCCCCCTAATTACCCACGTGTGATTGCCTGATCGTGCCCAGTCGTGTCTTGTTTCCTGCTGCCTTGTTCCATGTATTTAAGTTCCTGATTTGTACTAACCCGTTGTCCGTCAATGATGTTACCCTGTGTTTATCTTCCTGCCTGGAATAAACCCTCGTTTGCCTGATTCCTGCCTGCCTGTCTGTACCTGCTCGCTCGCCTGCCTGCACGCTCACCCAGCGATTGCGAGCACCCGTGACAGAATGACGGACCGAAAAAAGAAGCGGAAGCAAGGGAGGAAGAGGACTCCTAAAGAGACCATCAGTCTGGGTGCCTGTTCTCTCTCTAGCCCTTGGCTCCCTAGCGAGGATGAAGAGAGAGAACCCGTCCTAAGCCCGGAGTCAGAACCGCTCCGTTCTGGAGCCAGTTTCCGAACCCGACTCTGGGATCGTAGCGAGGAGGAGCTCGTCCTAATCCCGGGCGTTGCACCGTTCCCCGGGGACCAGCGGCCGCCCCTCGAAAGGCACCAGTACCGCCCCGAAAGACTGGATAATTGGGGAGGTGTCCGCGCTGGTAGAGACGCGATCCCGCGTGTGCCCCGCTTCCCAAAGGGGGCCGTATCCGTCTCTCCCTCGCCTCTGTTAGAGGAAAGAGAGCGGCTCGCTCACCGGTTCTTCGCCCTCGAGGGGTTATACTGGAGGGTGTCAGACAGCTTCCCGACGCCTAGAGACCCAGAGGTAGAGCAACACCTGACCCAGCTCCAGAAGGACTTCGAGGCGTTTAACCCAGCCTCTGAGCCGGCGGCCCTCGAAGCCCTCGCGGAGGGCTTACAGAGGCTTCTCCAGCTCCAGCCGCCCACGGACCCCGCTCCCGTGCGGCCGCCGCAGCCGCCTGCGCAGCCGCCTTCGCAGCCGGCGCCCCCACTGCAGCAGCCTGCAGCTCCCGGGCCGGCGCCCCCACAGCCTGCAGCTCCTGTCCCTCACCGCGCTGCAGCAGCCCCAGTGGCGCCCCCTCCGCCTGCAGCAGCCGCTCCCGAGGCGCTCCCTCCGCTTCAAATGACTGTGCCCCTCGGGGCGCTTGTTCCTGACCCCACTCCTGTCCCGTCGGCCCTAGTGCCTGAGGAGGTCCCAGAAGACTCCATCTTAGCTCCTCCCTCTCCGGAGGTGGAGGAGCTTGAATGGGACCCCTCGGGGACCCTCCTTGTGACTCCTTGTCCTTCGCCCCGACGTGCCCAACCCCGACCAAGGGGCCTGGTGTCTGTGTCCCGTAGGGGGAGAGGGCATAGACGCAGGACGGGGGCCCCTCCCGCCCGGCCCCCTGGCTCGCCCTCCTTCGCCTGCGCTGTGGCTCGCTCGGCGCCTGCGGGTCCTGGCCCGCCGGGTCGGCAGTCGCCTGCCGGTCCCCCTTCGATGCCTCGTCCCCCTGCCTCTGTCCCTCGTCCGGCGTCTCGTCGGGCTCCTGCGGGCACCCCGACTACGGCTCCTCGGTCCCCTACGGGGCCTCTACCTCCGGCCCTTCCCCGGACGCCGCCGCCTGCGGTGGCTCCCCCCTCCTCGGGACCTTCGCCGGGGGCCCCTCCTGCTTCCTCGTCCCCTTCCCCGGTGGCCCCTCCTGCTCCCTCCTCGGCCCCTGCCTCGGTCCCTCACCCGGTCTCCTCGGCCCCTCCGGGGTCCCCTCCAGCTCCGGCCGCCTGCAGCCCCTCCGGCTGCCTCCCGTCGCCCGCTGGGTCTCCCTCGTGCTCCCCTTTGTTCCCCTTCCTTGTCTCCCTGCGCTCCTGCCTTTGTCCCTCGTATCTCTGCTCCTTGTCCCTCTGTTCCACCCTTCTTTGCTCCTTGTTCCCCGGTGTGCCCTCCTTTCACTCCTGGCCCGTTTGTTCATCCTGTTCCCGCTGTGTCGCCTTTCCTGGTCTGTCTGCCTTCCCGGTCCTATGTCAGCTCTTGTCCTTCGTCCTGTCGTTGGCTGTGTTCTGTGTCTCGGTCCTGTTTCCCGTGTCCCGTTGATGGTTTTGTTGTTTTCCAGGTCCTGTTTTCCCCGTCTCGTCCGGCGCCCCTCCATGGCGCGCCCGGTGAAGCGCGCCTTTGGGGGGGGGGGGGGGGGGTTCTGTGACGCCCGGCCCGTCCGCTCCTCGTGTGTGCCACGCCCCCCTAGTTACCCACGTGTGATTACCTGATCGTGCCCAGTCGTGTCTTGTTTCCTGCTGCCTTGTTCCATGTATTTAAGTTCCTGATTTGTACTAACCCGTTGTCCGTCAATGATGTTACCCTGTGTTTGTCTTCCTGCCCGGAATAAACCCTCGTTTGCCCGATTCCTGCCTGCCTGTCTGTACCTGCACGCTCACCCAGAGATCGCGAGCACCCGTGACACATACATACACACACATATATATATATATGGTGACTTCAGTTAACAACCTAACGACTGCAGCTCAGCAAAACTACATCCGCTCGCACATTCTGACTAGAGGCCTGATCATTGACAGAGCTGGGATATTTGGAATCGCATGTAACTTGCACATTAATGAAATATGTATGTTTTTGGTTTCTGTAAATGGGATCATGGATTGGAGGGGGGGGGGGGGGGCATTCTGTACGGATATTTTCCCAAAAAAGTGCTACCTGGATTACACCTGCTTGTCAGAGGCAAAGAAATATCAACGGAAACCAAACGTTAAACGTTGTTTTTGGGCAAAACTTTTAGCTTGATCCTCCCATGAATACATATGCATGAGTAGGAAAAGCACAACTTGCCATTCTGCCCTCCTCTGGCATGCAGATTGTGGTTTTAGGCATGTGCGGTATGTTCGTACATAACATGCCATGTTTATATGCGCATGTTGCGACGAAATTACACCTGATACAGGAGCAAACATGTCAGTACATCTGCCACACAAAGTCTAGGCAAATCAAGTGGGCTTTATTGCCAAACCATCCAGATACAGGCATACAGTCACATGAAATAACGATCCTCAAAGACCACAGTGTGACATACAGTACAGAAAGAAAGTGGCATAGGGAGGATTTCCACAGTGAGAAACAGGTAGGACTGGACAGCTTTCCATTTAATTTCCAAGAATTGTGGTGACATTTATGGTCACTTAAAGAAACTTAACTTACAGGATTTACCTGTTTCCCCTCCCCTCTGCTTAGATGGTATCACAGCATTCCTCCATCAGAGCAGAGGGAAACTAGATAAGTAATAAAACTAGAAAGGGGTTCTCTCAGAATGAGAGCAGTGTATTCTCCGAACAGCCTGTCACCTGTTGCGCCTGTCACCATACTTCTTGGTGAATCAACTGTAAATTTGAAAGCCAATATATGAGTCCTTGTTGTGACAGGTAACTCTGAAACTACGCCAATGAATTCATTGCACTCTCCACTTACATGTCATTTTACAGAATATTTCCCCATCTATTTGGTGGTTACCTGTTTGTGTGTATTATTACGTGCAAAATATTACGTACGTGAACGAGCCAACAGCCACCCCCCCGACCCGCCCATGATTATGCATATTTGCATATGTAAATCTGTATAAATAACCACTTTGTTCTGTTTTTCTTAAACAACAATGGATAAACCACGTGGGAAAAATAGTTATTTTAGTGAGTTTGAAGTGGAAGTCATGTTAACAGAGATCGAGAAAAGAAAAGTGATATTATTTGGTGGTTTAATTAGTGGCATCCGCACTAAAGTTGACGGAGTGGCAGAACGTGGTGGAGTCAGTTAAAAGTGTTTTTATCTACTCGCACGGTGGCCGAAATTAAACAACATTAAGCTCACAAGTCCCACAAGCTCTTGGGAGTGATGAATCTATTACATTTTTTAATGGTAAAATAATTATGATTAGACAGACCAGAGCACATCTGTAGCTACATACCACTACCAGGCTTCTGCTAGTCCTATTCATACTAATAATGACACATTAGAATCCTTCTTTCCTATAAAAAAGTCAGAACTTAATTTCCTCAAGCAAATTATAGACCTATGTTGCACACTTGGACAAGGTGAATAAATTCCAGGCATGCATAGGGTCCTTTTTCAATAATGTGATGATTTTTTACTTCACCGGAAAAACACTGAAACACAAGCACAAAAACCCGCTTGTTAAACAGGACTGTATGTGGCGATCCTTGTCGAGTGCTCTGCATGACGCATGCGCTCTTTGCACTCCACTCGCGCTCATTCCATTTTTACACATACAATTACTTTTAAACATTTATGTCGATTCGCTTCGAAACAACTACTTAACACACAGATAAACACATTCGTTCTTATACATATAAACAATCAATCATCCCACAATTGACTTTCCTCAATACGCACACTGATAATGTTCGGGCGGGCTCGTACAACTGTATGGGCTGAGTAGCTACAGGTTTTCACTTACTGATATTCATTAATATTTCTGTAGTACTCATTCGTAACTGTTCTGATCGATTTACATTTATCCTAAAACAGTTACGTGAGTATCACACAGTAAGTTTCACTTTTCCCCTTCTTTTGAACAGTTTCGCTCACCTAAAACACAAGCACAAAAACCCGCTTGTTAAACAGGACTGTATGCGGCGATCCTTGTTGAGAGCTCTGCATGACGCATGCGCTCTTTGCACTCCTCTCAGTGGACCCCCCGCGAGCTGCCCAAAGTGCCTGTGTGTGCTCCGCTCCTGTTACCCTGCCTGCCCAAATTGCACCACAGTTGTCCCTGCCCTAAACCCATCAGCCACGCAGTACATTACAATATTACAAGAGATGAACAATGCAAATAACAGTGCAAATTAATAACATTGAACACAATATTTAGCATATGGGAAACTAACAAGGGTTCCACACCTATCCCAAATCTTGCTTTCATTTTAATGATCCTGGAAAAAGTTGTTGTTCATCAGCTGTCTTCCTTCCTACAGAAAAATAATGCTAATGAATTATATCAGTCTGGCTTTAGACCATACCACAGCACAGAAACCGCTCTAGTCAAAATAGTGAATGATTTGCTTATGGCTTCTGACAGTGGCTGTATATCTGTGTTGGTATTACTAGACTTAACTGCAGCATTCGATACTGTGGACCATAATATCCTCTTGGCCCAGTTACAATCTGTGGTTCGCATTAAGGGGACAACGCTCTCTTGGTTTTGCTCTCATTTAACTAATTGTTATCAGTTTGTCCACATGAACAATAAATCTTCCAAGTTCACTAAAGTCAAATATGGTGTCCCACAGGGATCAGTGCTGATGGAATGGATGTGACGATTACTGTGTTCAACATATCTGGATGACATTATATATGCTACCACTTTGTAACATTATTAGAAATCATGGTGTTGGGTTTCATTGTTATACTAATGATATTTTTGATATATATCCATCCATCTATACATTTTCCAAACCGCTTATCCAACTGGGTCGCGGGGAGTCCAGAGTCTATCCCGGAAGCAATGGGCATGAGGCATGGAACAACCCAGGATGGGGGGCCAGCCCATCACAGGGCACACTCACATGCCATTCACACACATGCACACCTACGGGCAGTTTAGCAAGTCCAATTAGCTTCAGCATGTTTTTAGACTGTGAGGGGAAACCGGAGTACACCGACATGTGGAGAACATGCAAACTCCACACACGTGACCCATATATATCAAAAGGGGCGGCATGGTGGTGCAATGGTGAGCACTGTTGCCTCATACCTCTGGGACCCATATATATGGAATTTATATGCTGCATCACAGCTTTCTGAGTTAGAAGATTGTCTGTTAGATGGTCTGGTGTTGGATGCTAAAAAAATGTTCTTATGTTAAACAAAGAAAAAACAGAAGCACTGCTAGTTGAATACCTGTGAATAGCTAGAGTGATTCTGCTCTGTTGGGCCCTTGAGCAAGGCCCTTAACCTGCAATTGCTTCATCCTGGGTATGACATGAATCTACATCCAGCCGTGCAAACAGGCCCACCAACTTACAGGGAAAAACTTGGGGGTTGGTGGCAGGATTGGCGCTCACGCTGGTCCATTCGGACGAGTGTGGTGCTGAAGTATCGCCCGCTGCATGGCTGCACTCATGTTCTCATCTCGAGGTGGTTAGTCGTGTGATGGGTGCGGCAATGCACTGTAATCAGCTCATGTTCCTTACCTCTCCCTCTATGTGTGAATGAATTGATCTAATTCAGCGTTTTGTGATCTGTTTATAAAATAAACTCTCTGCCCAGTAAATAATATTGTAGAGCCTACAATGCCCATTTAATTGCAAGGGCTTCTTTCTATATGGTAGAAAACCATGTCCCTCTATGTAACGTAGTAAGGTATAACGCAGGTTATTGCTCTCCTTCTCTTACTTGGGCCAGAACCATTCCAATCCTGATTGCTGAAGCATCCACCTGTACTAAAATGAGTTTACTTAGGTCTGGACTAGTATGATTGGTTTGGCACACAAGCCGCCTTTATGTTTTCATTCCTCTGTCCAATGTACAAGGTTTCTTGTGGAATTTAGGACAGCATCTAGGTCCGTGAGGTGTTTTTCCCAACATGTACTGTAAATAATGACATCATCCAGATATGTTGAACACAGAATCCTCACATCCATTGTCACCACTGGATTATACCCCTCGCTTTGAGATGATTTTATGACCCCAAAATTCAACAAAGTACAGTCCCTGACAAAAGTCTTGTCGCTTGTGTACAAATTGACCTCAAGTGCCGCTGAAATATATTTATAATCAAGATTTTTTTACAATAAATGGCTCATTTTATTCCCAACAGCTTTTGTAGTAATGTTTCAGTGCAAAACGAAACTGTCAAAAAGTATTCTAATATTCAAAGCTTGGTAAAGCCCATTGAGTCAATTTTTTCAAAGACATAAGTGTTGTCGCCTTGTCATATGAGCTTCACCTGTGACTAATAATGGATCAATTAGGTCTCAGGTGTGTATAAAAAGAACCCCACTACACTAGACCTTCACATCAACTGCAACTAGACCTCTGCAAACATGCCTAAGATTCACCCTGAGACCAAAGTGTTGATCATCAAGAGGCTGAAGACCGGATCCACTGCTGATGTGGCAGACACCTTCAATGTGTCTCAGCGTCAAGTACAGAGGATAAAAAAAAGATTTGAAGAGACGGGAGACGTTTTTGACAAGCCAAGGTCAGGCAGACCCCGCAATACAACTGCTCGATAGGACCGTTTGTTGGTTCAAAAATCCAAGGCCAGCTCATTTTCCACTGAAGCAGAGCTCCACGAGACCTGGTCACCTGAAGTCCCTGTGTCAACCAGAACAGTTTGTCGGATTCTGTCTCGAAATGGCCTCCATGGTCGAATCAGTGCCCAGAAGCCAGCACTAAACAAAAGACAATTGAAAAACCGTGTGGCATTTGCCAAGGCCCACAGCCTGCTAAAAGGATGGACGCTGGAAAAGTGGCAGAAGGTGGATTTTTCAGATGAATCTTCTGTTGAATTACACCACAGTCGCCACAAATATTGCAGGAGACCTACTGGAGCCCGCATGGATCCGAGATTCACCCAGAAAACAGTGAAGTTTGGTGGTGGAAAAATCATGGTCTGGGGTTACATCCAGTATGGGCGTGTGCGAGAGATCTGCAGGGTGGAAGGCAACATCAAAAGTCTGACATACCAAGAAATCTTAGCTACCTTTTATATTCCCAACCATAAAAGAGGCCAAATTCTGCAGCAGGATGGTGCTCCATCACATACTTCCATCGCCACATCAAAGTTTCTCAAGGCGAAGAAGATCAAGATGCTCCAGGATTGGCCAGCCCAGTCACCAGACATGAACATCATTGAGCATGTGTGGGGTAGGATGAAAGAGGAAGCATGGAAGATGAAACCTAAGAATATTGATGAACTCTGGGAGGCATGCAAGGCTGCTTTCTTTGCTATTCCTGATGACTTCATCAATAAATTGTATGAATCCTTGCCAAACCGCATGGATGCAGTCCTTCAAGCTCATGGAAGTCATACAAGATATTAAATTTGGATCTAACAGCACCACTACTTAATTTGCTGACATATTTTTTGTATTTGCAGTACATTTGGTCAATTTCTGTATAGGCGACAAAACTTTTGTCTTGCCAAAATTTGACCTTTCTGTCTTGAAAAAATGATAAATCTTTTTTCAGTGAAACTACTTCATTTCAATGCATTAAACATCATTTGGTAGGGTTTTAGCTTTTCATATGAGCTATTTGTAACATCAATTGATTAATTAAAAGTCAGGTTAATAGCAGGTGTTTCTACAAAATAGATAAGCGACAAGACTTTTGTCAGGGACTGTACATATCTCTGCATTCAAGGGTGCAATAAGCTTCTCTGGAACTCGGTAGGGTCTCTGATGGATGGAGTTACCGTTCTTAAAACTTGTTGTGCTGCCTTAGCTTTACATAGCATTGCTTTATTTTGTGGGCTCAGGTGATCTCCGTTGGGTTGATTTGTGTGATTCCAGCACTGCCTCTCTTTGTCGTATTGCTTGGACAAATCCTATTGCTAGGATCCGATTGCTAGGATTTGTCCGAATAGCCTGTGCTATGAGGGTGATGGCTGGCGGTGCTTAGGAGGCTGGTTACCTGATCGAGTGTGACCATATGCTGGGGCTGCAGCTGGTGTGGTACTGTTGGAAGGTGAATGATGTCCCCGTTGGTCCGGAGCCTGGAAATGTTGCGGATAAGGAATTGTACTATCCTCTGAGGCTGGCTGTGTCTGCAAAGGACTTGGACATACTGAGAGCGATGTTGGAGCTTATCCCGGTGTTCTCCGAGTCTGAAAGAAACCCTGGGAAAGTGAGGGAGTTGGAGTGTAGAATGAGAGGTGTGACTGACGCTATCCTCCAATGAACGCATGGCACCCCCTCCTGCAGCAATTTGGATGTGTGTCCGTGAAAGTGGCAGGGAGGAGAGGGGAGGGGGAGCATGGTAGTGTCTGACCCCTGCATCAGTCTGTGTGTGTGTCTGTGACTGTGAAGTGGCTGGGAGGGGAGAGCAGGTAGTTACCCCTGCAACAGTCCCGAGAGTGAGGGTAACCCCCCTTTTGCTTTAATGTGCCGCTATCTGAAGAAAAAAGTTGTTTTGAAGTTGGACCGTGCATAAAAAAGTTTTTTTGAAGTTGGAGGTTAAGTTCGGGGCCAAGTAGTTTTCCCCATACACCTGTTATTTACACCCCCCGTAGATCATCCCGGGTCGAGCGAAACGTCTGTGTCTGCACATAGCTACAAACAGAAGATAAACGAAAACACCGTGATGTACAACATCAAACAGACAATCGATATAACTAAGAAACAAGATAATCCGAGATACCCTAAAACTTGACACGCTGTATTTCTTATTAAAGAACCCTAAGAAAAGATAAAAGTTTGTCTTTCCCCACATAACTACTCCTAAAAGGATAATTCCCAAAGACAAAATCTGCTGGGATGTGTGTCAAGGTTCTAGATAAAAGGTTAGTGTTATCATGGTAGCAGTATTCTTTTTCAATTAATTATTTCTGGTTACTATTAACAAGAATAAATTGTGTAACATAGCATTTATTATTGATGTTAGTTAGCTTGCTAGCTACCATACTAAAAGTTCCAATATGAATTTACTTTTTTGATTATGGATAACCAGGGGCTTTCAAAGTAGTGATGCAAGCTAGAGTGGCAGTAAAATTGCTTTGGGAAAATATGATATTATACTGTATTTTTAACTCATAACAGTTTAGTTTGTCATACGATCAAGATCCGTATTAGCTTACAAACTAGTCAGCCAGTCATTTTACACAATCAAACATTATAGCTATTAATCTACATTTATTTTCTTAGCCAACGTTTTTTTTTTCTATTTATCAATTACACTATCTTCTTAATGGTGAATCACGGGAGAACAAATGCTGACAAGCAGCTGCCAATGACCAAGTTCATATTAAATATTAGTTCACATTACAATCAGAGGATGAGCATTAACAAAACATCAAGTCCTTACATTTAGGGATTTGTATCACAAAACAGGATTTCTTGCTTAGCCGGATAACTTGTCAGATTTAAGGTAATCTGGGATAAATGTAAGTGAACGAAGATAAAGTCCATTTATGCTGTAGCACCATAAATGTGCCCAGGATCTAGCTAAGACATCGGATCCATTAACCAATCCCAATTTCCGCAAGTAGCAAAACAACAATTTATTTTACTGATGCAGGTAACCTTCTCAGTGGTGGACGATGAGCCGGACGGAAGATGGCTTTGAGCAAATTCTGTTCAATACTGTAAAATGCTTTACTGCTTGTATACGTCACCAAAATCCCTTCTATAGAACTGTTGATTGTTTCTATATCCCTTCTATAGACTCTTATTCACAGTATTACTGTTTTTAACAAAAAACAGTATCTTACTGTTTGATTTTGACTGTTTTTACAGTGTACAGTAACCATGAAATGAGAATTGCTGCAATATTGAATATTCATATACTAAGGTGTGGCCACCATTACCTATGTGACAGGATAACATTCTTTGAACTGCTACTTTTATTTTCACAATCGTGTGTAAGACTGCAGCTTTCGAGGGTCGCTTGGAAAAGGTAAGTTTGTTAAATAGGCCTATATACTGTACAAACTGTAGGCTATTAAACTCCATAATTAGTTAATATTGTCCTTCTGAGAAAAGATTTTTTTCTTTTAATTTTCAGGCTATTTGTTTGGTGGAACTGTCAGTTTATGTTATTCTCACGGAAGTCATACAGATGTGTAGAAGGATTTCAAAATTTGTATTAATAACTTACTCTAGTAATGATACATCTGGTAAATCCCCAACGTTCTTACATTTTACCTATTACCACCATTATCCGTGTGACGATATAAAATGTTTTTGAAATTCTACTTTCGCTTTCACAACTGTCATCGTCTAGAAAAAGGTGAGATTTTATGCATATTCTAATGTCGTGCAAAATGTAAGAAACCCCATTACTCGTTCATTTATTGGTTTTGTGAAAAGTCCAACTAAATATTTGTTTTAAAGTCTTTGGCTGGAATTGGCAAATAGTGACTTTCTCCGGGGGACTTTCTGGGGAACTCGTATAAATGTGAAGAAAGATTTCAGCACCTTACCATCCAGGATATCAATGTATTAACTTATTCTAGAAATTCTTTAACCGTTACATACTAACCGTATTTATATTTTAAGTTTGCGAAATGTATTATCCCAGAGCGCAATTATAATTACCACAAACGAGATTATTTTAATATAGCTACGAGATATAAAAATAGAAGAATCGGTTTGACGAGCTTTACACTTTAAAGCAACTTATAAGATAATGTGTTTAAATGAGAAACTTTCAATAGAATAGGTGCGATATTCAGGAACTATTGTGTGGCCACAGTAATATATGTGACTATAAAAAAGCTGCGAACTCATACATTCACAATTGTCTGTAAAACTGCAGCTTTCGAAGGTCGTTTGGGAAAAGTGAGTTTGTTCAACAAATATTTGCACGAAGCGGGAATAATTTTCAGAGCGGGAGATTTTTTTCTGGGGGAATTTCGGTAAATGATGCCATAGTTCAAGTCTTATTACCCCATTAAATGACTGACATTTCAAAAAGAAAATAAATAATAGCATATTGAACTGTTCAAGCAGCCGGACTTATTCAGCTCCGCATGGTCTCTTTCTAATATCCATCGTTTGAAAAGCTACCAGTGATTAGCAGTAGTAAGGGATCCCTTGAAGCACCTCCGCACCCGCGCACTGCGCTCATTCAGTGCTAAATGACAAGTGATATACTGTAGATGCGCGTGCCGCGTATTTCCGCGTTCCCATGCAGAGCAATTGCGTTTTATTTAGTGTTTGCGCGCGAAACAACTCGCTGTTTAACATTATGAGACGTTGTGGTAGAATTTTTAAATTGTAAAATAATTTTGTTTCCGACCATCTCAGTTTTAAACTTGTATGTTGCTTCCGACCTGCACCACAGCTTGTCAGACCACCGGGAATTCTCCTGACCCCCGGACTGGCCTTAATATACACTGTAAAAAAAAACCGGAAAAACACTGGCAGCTGTGGTTGCCACAATTCTGTAAAAAACGTGGCAAAAATGTAATCATCCTTACGGAACAATGCTTAAATTTTAAACCTGTAAATTTCTGCTTAATTAGCTCGACAATTACGCTATTAAACCAAGCCTTTCAATAAGATTTACATCCAGTTATCGCTTGTTGTACATCGAATCCCATTCAGTTTCATTAAAAAATACCAAACAAACATTATTTACCTGCAATAGCCTCATTTTAAGTCATTTAAATGTATTTTGCTAAATTCCCGTCGAGTAATTTATTACATTCATTATTCATGGCTCAAATGCCATTTATTAGACTGCACAACATAATTTAGCAGGACTGAAAGAAGGTGAGGGTGGCATGGTGGCACAGTGGTTAGCACTGTTGCCTCACACCTCTGGGACCTGCGTTCAAGTCTCTGCCATGTGTGGAGTTTGCATGTTCTCCCCCTGTCATCGTGGGGTTTCCTTCAGGTACTCCAGTTTCCCCCCACAGTCCAAAAACATGCTGAGGCTAATTGGAGTTGCTAAATTGCCCGTAGGTGTGCATGTGAGAGTGAATGGCGTGTGAATGTGCCCTGCGATGGGCTGGCCCCCCATCCTGGGTTGTTCCCTGCCTCGTGCCCATTGCTTCTGGGATAGGCTCCGGACCCCCCACGATCCAGTAGGATAAGCAGTTTGAGAAATGGATGGATGAAAATACAGGAGTGTATTTGCATAGATCAGATATTATACGTGGCAGCCTCATTGGTTTTACATCACAAGTTGGGATAAAAGAACAAATCAAATCAATTTGCTGATTTAATATTTACATTTTTCATTATGCTTGGTTTTTGCAAGCCCATATTTAGAAACCCACCGCAACTGAAAATGGAATGCCACAGATATTAGTCTCTCCCATGTATTATTAGATATTTTGCAGCCCGGAGCAATAGCACTGGCTAGGGACCAGCGTCAGCAATCAGAATATGGTTGTTTTAAATCCTGTGAATGCCAAGAGGAATCCTACTCTATTAGGTTCTTGACCAATTGCTCTATTTTGGGTATGATGTTGCCCTTCAACATACAGATTTAATATACAGGGGAAAAAGGAGCTCAGTGGCAGGATTAACATTCTAGCCACTAAAAATAAACTCACTGGTCCATTGGGATGAGTGTAGTTTTTGTGCCTGAGGTGGTTTGTTATGTGGCGGGTGCAGCCATATTGGGCCACACGGAGGGTTTTTTTTCTGCCAGTACATTTTGCGTTTTTTTAATGGATTTTTTTTACAGTGCTGTTCTATGACTTCAATCTATTATTAATGTCAAATCTCAAAGCTGACCTGTAAAAATATTTTCCATCAGCTGTGTGTACACAGATCAAGCATTTTAAAAATTGAAAAGCTAATCTAGGTATACCTTAGGAGTTACTGTAATGAAGTATTTAAGAAAAATCTCATACTAGCTTCTCTTTCCAAGAATTCATTAGTCATTAAGCCATGAACAAAGACACTTGTCAATCCTCAACATACATAAACATAATATGTATGTACTTTACAAACATGTGACAGGTTAGTAGCCATCTTACTGGAACTGAAATTTGGAAAATGGAGAGAAAGTGAAGGAAAGAAAGAGGGAACACTCCCTCCTACAAAGGACAATAAATGCCTTATTCTTATATTAATGAGGGTTGGCTATCAGTCAGAAAAAAAATCAAAATTAATGACATTTTACATGGGTGAACAAAAAGTCATTTACAGTGTCTGGAGACTTTTTTGCGAGCACCAGAAGCTTTGTGTGTGCACCAGGTAGCAGGTACTTTCTGGACAGTTACATGGCAATTTTCCATCAATACAGAAAGTATCTAGTATCTGCTGCGCACACGAAAGTGTCTGGTGCGGCAACCCAGAAACTGTAAAGGATTTTTGTTCCCATAGGTGCTCTGTATCATTTATTGTACGCTGGTATTTTTAAACAAGTTCTGCAAGTTAAGATTCTGACGCAATTGAAGAAGCACAAAAGCAATAACAGTCAGTAACAACTCCAAATAAACAAAACATCCATCCTAATAATGTACTTCATTCTTAAGCTATAAGAAATGAGCACACAAAGAGATTAAACAAATCTCCAAACTGTAAGAGGGGCACATTACCGGTCTTACTGAGTTGTCAACATTCTGACATCCTTGTACTCTGTTTTGTTACTGAGTACAGGTGGTATTCAGTAATAATAATAATAATAATAACAATAGATTTTATTTGTAACGCACTTTACATTTAAAATAAATCTCAGTGCCAAAAAAGTAAGTCATCCTAAAAAAGCGAGTAAGATTGATTCATGCATTTCCATCACAAAATACACAGCTGCATTATTTTGAATTGAAATAAGTATTTTATTTTGACTTCACAGTACCTGCAAAAGTACTGAGAAGAACTGAAGTTCTCAGTAAATCCACCAATGCTATGTGATTCCAAATTATCATGAGCAATATAATACAAAGTCCCTTTGATCGCTTTGCCACCTAGACTAATTCCATTTTCTTCCAAATATTTCAAATTCACTAACATCTCTGAGAAAAGCTTAGCACTTCCAAAGTATTTGAGGTCATTCTCTCCACACATTAAGACAAGGGACATGCGTTCAGTATTGGGCCGCACATGAACAGGTAAATTTGCTACGGAAAGATAAACTGCAACAACTTGTGGTGGCTTGATTGTTAGGGAAGTGCACTCGTAATTAAAAGATTGCAGGTTTGAATCCCCGACTAGCAAAGTATCATTGAAGTACCCTGAGCAAGGTACTGCCCCCAAGCACTGCTCCCTGGGTCCTGAGTTAGCTGCCCCCTGCTGTCACATATGGATTAAATGCAGAGAACACATTTTGTTGTTCTGCACTGTGCTGTGGTTGTCAACAGTGACTAAATAATCACTAAAAAAAATGTGGTGTGTTTTCTTAGCAGAGCCAAGGAAATTAACAATTTCAAAAGCACCCTATTAGCTTCCGGTATGCTGGATTTTTATATCACTAAAAACATGAGTCTGTTTCAAAAAATGGTTAGGCCACAGAACTTTTCCAAAATTCTGATTTTTATAAGCTATTCAACGTTTTCTTCACAGGTATGTAGTAAGCAAACCTTAGTGACATATTTTCATCATTTCCTAACGTAATTATTTTAGGCCCTATGTTTTAATGATGATTATTAACGAATTGTTATGCCGAATGGTTGGTTCCTCCAAACTCAATTGCAGAATCCCTGTGAGTCTGTTAATGTGAGACTTACATGGGATTCACTAGTTACCAGTATCGCTTAATAACCTGGGTTAGAAGGCTCGTCCAGCGAGCTGCATCACCAGGTAATGTAAACGATCGGTAGTGAAGCTCCCTTCACGGCCGTTGAGCGAGAGTATCGCAATATTTCAGGCGAGTTTGAGGTTTCAGAGCTTAGTAGCCAGATCGCACAGAGGCAGGGACTATTGTGAGCACTCAATGAATGGAGGCTGAAGGTGTGTAAAAGACATGCATTTATTCCTAACTTACACTACAACTAACATAAGACAGACATTACACTTCACATAATCAACAAACACAAAATAACGGAATAGAACCAAACAGAATGTAACATGAAAATGCAGTGACCAGATGGGTAACCTTAAAAGGGAAATACTGTTCTGCAAAGCAGGCAAAGTTTGTGGAAACATGACTCTAAGGTCATTTAGCAGGTTAACAGAACAGCTTAGGTTGTTAGAATAAGCAGAAGTTGGTTTACTTGGTTGCAGAGTGGTGGTGGTGGGGGGGGGTCTTGGCAGTTGGTTGCAGAGACTGATGAGCTGAGGGGTGATGGCACTCAGGGAGGCGCGGTGTTTGCAGCAGTTGTTGGAGTGGAGCCCTTTGATTCTCTCTCCTTGTGAAGCTTTGTCTTGGTTGCAGTTCTCTGTCCAGCTGGGCCTTCGCTGGCAGGCTTCAGGAGGGCTTCTTGTGGGCTTCTCTTCTCCTGGGCTGATGTTCTCTGCTGCTCCCCCCTTTGTTCTTAGGTGCCAGGTTTTATAGTCTAAAGTTCATGAATAGGAATGACCAGGAATTCGAAACCTAAACCAATGGATGACCATCCATTTGGCGGGCTTTCGGAAGGGGGTCTGTATCAGTCTTTTTAGAATTTATGACCAGACTGATTCCCCTTTACTGATGATTTTCATTAATTTGGTGTACCTTTTGATACATAGACTTTCATGGTAACCACTGACCAGATTAGTGACATTTTACATGGGTGAACAAAAAGTCCTTTACAGTGTATGGAGACTTTTTTGCGAGCACCAGAAGCAGTATCAAACCTGGTCATCAGTTTGACACCAAACATGCCATACCAGTCTAGCAGTTCACACCTCATACCATCTGTAATAATTAATTAACAATTACTTATATCATGTATGTTACTGACTCACATCAGTATACGGTATAGGTGGTTTGAGTTACACCTCAAAAGATGTTACACTGTATAAAGACGTTACATGACATATTCACATTCCAACAGCACATCTTACCCTTAGATAGGCGTGGCCATTAGTCTGTGGTAATACCAATTTAAATTGCACATCTGGGAACAACATATTTTGCTTGGTGTGGCTTATCCCAATTGATCATCTCCCCAGAATGGATAATGTACACATTCATTCAATTCTGTTAATATAGCATGGTGGAACACAAAGAGCTTGCTAACGGGCCACAAAGATCAGATAAGAGCCACCAAGGAATGTAGAAGAAAAAAGGGGGGGGGGGTTGTGTGCCAAGTCGAGGTACCCCTGTCCTTGAGGTCCACTCTGCTGTCTGTAAGTCCCTAAATCTTTGGGCAATAAAGGTTGGAGTGCTGGCCTCCCTTGTTGTCCCTTGTTAACTGGTTGAGGTAAAAACACAGAATGGGGCAGAAGTCTTTGAAACCATATACGGCAAGATGTTGGGTCCATCTAAAAAATACCGGTACAAGTTTAACGTCAGTGATGTGGTCAGGGTTTCAAAAGGCCACAGGAAGTTTACCAAAGGATATGAGCAAACTATTACAGATGAATATTTCACGGTGGCTGAGCATCTGCCTAGAGCACTGCCCGTGTATAGGCTAAAAGATAATGATGGGGAAATCATAGAGGGGACATTTTACTCTGAAGAGCTACAAAAGATCAAACTAGACAAAGATAAAAGTTGAGAAAATCCTGGCTGAGAAAATGCAGCATATCAAAAAAAATGTTTTTAGTGAAGTGGTTAGGGTGGCCAGACAAATTAAGTAGCTGGGTTCCCGCTAATCAAGTAATTGATGTATACAGTGGGGCAAAAAAGTATTTGGCAACCACCGATTGTGCCAGTTATCCCACTTAAAAAGATGAGAGAGGTCTGTAATTTTCATCATAGGTATACTGCAACTGTGAGAGACAGAATGTAAAAAAAATCCAGGAAATCACATTGTATGATTTTTAAAGAATGTATTTGTATAATGGTGCAGAAAGTAAATATTCACTTCAATACTTTGTAAGGTCTTCACCAGGTCAGCAGACACTGTAGCTGGTATTTTGGCCCATTCTTCCATGCAGATCCTACTCTGAATCCCTCCCGAATGACTGAGCTCCTCATCCTAGCTCTCGCGATCTCGTTCTTTCAGTCACTACCCACAGCTCGTGACCATAGGTGAGGGTAGGAATGTAGCTCGACTGGTAAATTGAGAGCTTTGCCTTTTGGCTCAGCTCTTTCTTCACCATGACAGACCGAAGCAGCGCCCGCATCACTGCTGACGCTGCACCGATCCGCCTGTTGATATCCCGTTCCATCGTTTCCTCACTCGTGAACAAGACCCTGAAATACTTAAATTCCTCCACTTGGGGGAGGACCCCATCCCCAACCCGGAGAGAGCTTCTATCCTTTTCCGGCTGAGGACCATGGTCTCGGATTTGGAGGTGCTGATTCTTATCCCAGCCGCTTCACACTCGGCTGCGAACTGTCCCAGTGAGAGCCGAAGGTCACAGTCCAATGAAGCCAACAGAACCACATCATCTGCAAAAAGCAGAGACCTAATCCTGAGGTCACCAAACTGGACACCCTGAACGCCCTGGCAGTGCCTAGAAATTTTGTACATAAAAACTATGAACTGGATTGGTGACAAAGGGCAGCCCTGACGGAGTCCAACCCTCACCTGAAACGAGTCCGACTTACAGTATTGCCGCCCATGCGGACCAGGCTCTAGCACCGGTCATACCAGGATCGAACCGCCCTTAAAAGGAAGCCCGGCACCCAATACTCCCGGAGCACCCCTCCACAGGACTCCCTGAGGGACACGGTCAAATGCCTTCTCTAAGTCCACAAAACACATGTAGACTGGTTGGGCAAACTCCCATGAACCCTCCAAAACCCTGCGGAGAGTATAGAGCTGGTCCACTGTTCCACGGCCAGGGCGAAAACCACACTGCTCCTCCTGAATCCGAGGTTCTACAATCCGGCGGACCCTCCTCTCCAGATCCCCCGAATAGACCTTACCAGGGAGGCTGAGGAATGTGATTTCCCTATAGTTGGAGCACACCCTCCGGTCCCCCTTCTTAAAGAGGGGGACCACCACCCCGGTCTGCCAGTCCAGAGGCACTGCCCCCGATGTCCACATGATGCTGCAGATGCGTATCAACCAGGACACCCCCGCAACATCCAGAGCCTTGAGGAACTCCGTGCGAATCTCATCCTCCCCCAGGGCCCGGCCACGGAGGAGCTTTTTAACCACCTCAGTGACCTCCGCCCCAGAGATAGGCGAGTCCTCCGCCAAGTCCCCACACTCTGCTTCCACATTGGAATTGAGGGATTGAGGAGGTCTTCAAAGTATTCCTTCCACCTTCCCAAAATATGAGGTCAGCAGCGCACCATCCCCACCATAAACAGTGTTGATGTTGCACCGCTTTCCCGCTCTGAGCCGCCGGATGGTGGACCAGAATCTCCTCGAAGCCGTCCGGAAGTCGTTTTCCATGGCCTCGCCAAACTCCTCCCACACCTGAGTTTTTGCCTCAGCAACCACCGAAGCCGCATCCTGCTTAGCCTGCCAGTAGCTGTCAGCTGCCTCTGGAGTCCCACAGGCCAAAAAGGCCTGATAGGACTCCTTCTTCAGCTTGATGGCATCCCTCACCACCGGTGTCCACCAGCGGGTTCGGGGATTGCCGCCGCGACAGGCACCAAGCACCGTATGACCACAGCTCCGGTTAGCCACCCCCACAATGGAGGCACGGAACATGGCCCATTCGGACTCAATGTCCTGCCGGAGGTAGGAAACACCTCCTGACAGGGGATTCCGCCAGACGTTCCCAGCAGACCCTCAGTATATGCTTGGGCCTGCCAGGCCTGGCCGGCTTCGTCCCCCCCCAGCGGAGCCAACCCACCACCAGGTAGTGATCAGTTGACAGCTCTGCCCCTCTCTTCACCCGAGTGTCCAAGACATGCGGCCGCAAGTCTGACGACACAAATACAAAGTCGATCATCGAACTGTGGCCTAGGACAATCCGTGATGAGCACAGAAGTCTAATAACAAAGCACCACTCGGGTTCAGATCGGAGGGGCCGTTCCTCCCAATCACGCCACTCCAAGTCTCACTGTCATTGCCCACATGAGCATTGATATCCCCCAGCAGAACAAGAGAGTCCCCATGAGAAGCGCTCACCAACACCCCTTCCAAGGACTCCAGAAAGGGTGGGTATTCTGAACTGCCGCTTGGCACATAAGCGCAAACAACAGTCAGGACCTGTCCCCCCACCCGAAGGCGAAGGGAGGCTACCCTCTCGTCCACTACGGCAAACCCCAATGTACAGGCGCCCAGCCAGGGCGCAATAAGTATGCCCACCCCCGCTCGGCGCCTCTCCCCACGGGCAACTCCAGAGTGGAAAAGGGTCCAACCCCCCTCAAGGAGACTGGTTCCAGAGCCCAAGCCGTGCATCGAGGTGAGTCCGACTATATCTAGCTGGAACTTCACAACCTCGCGCACCAGCTCAGGTTCCTTCCCCATCAGAGAGGTGACATTCCATGTTCCTAGAGCTAGCTTCTGCAGCTGAGGATCAGATACTTTCAATATGGCAAAACTGCATTTAAAATTGGCTGCACCAAATATTGCTGTATGTGGTACATGGTGCCATAACGGGGAAATTAACAGCACAACCACAGAAGGGCTCTGGCCTCATGATGTTGACCCGAGGTAAGCATCAAAGACTGCCTGGGAGCTGAATAACAACCATTAAAAAATGCTGGGTATCAACCAATAGGGGCTCAGTTGTGAAAAAGAAGCAAAAGAAGAAGACGGGTAAAAAACCACAGAGATGTAGATACATTTTCTAAAAACTATGGCTCTCGTGCACAGCATAACAGAGGAGTGCATGAAATATGAGCTGGACATTTTTGCCGTGCCTTTCACTCAAACCAGTATCGATAAAAATATATATACATGGAAGTGCTGCCACTATCAGCCTTGACAGAAAATGGACCCCTGGAGTTTTTTATTGCTGGTAATAGGGAAGACTATTTAGATCTCAACAACACGTTATTGCATCTCCAGTGCCGAATTACAAGAGCGAATGGTGCAAACTTGGATGCTGCCGCAAAAGTGGGTGTCATAAATTACCTGATTGCTACAATTTTCTCACAAGTGGACGTATCGCTGGGCGATAGCAACCCTTACAGGGCAATGATAGAGTGTTTGCTTAATTATAACAGCGGCATGCTCTCCAGACAACTCACCTGTGGTCTGTTTTACAAAGACAACGCTGTGGCTATGGACAAAACGGCAATTTTTTTGCGTTCGACATTGTGGTGTTATTTGCCGTGTGGTCCCCTGTCTGCCTGTTCTCCTGAATAAACCCCTAGTTCCTGATTTCCCATCTCCCCGACCCTGATTCCCTGCTCTGGATTCCCTGCTTGCCTGACCACTCATGACACATGGTTTCTCATTTTGTTTCTAAATTGAAATATATTGCTCATGTGAAAAATGTATTTACCATAACGCAACGGCATGGTGTTGTAAGGCTGTATTTCCACCGTTAATCACTTTATCGATCAGGCTAACCATTTTGTCGTTTAGCGATCCCTTGTCTGAAACAGGCAATATAACACATTCAGTCTTTGTCCATTTTAAAACAGAAGTCGTTGATAAGAGCGAAAACTTACCGCTATTCTAATCATCTGCTTTGCCATCCTTGCTTTGTCATGCATATAACAATTATTATATTAAATAAGTATAAAAGGCAGATACAATTAAAATAAAGCATTCCTAAATTGCACCATTAACATGATTGCACTTCGCACAACAAACACTGATATGAAATTATTGTCATCTAAATCTGGACCTTTCTTGCCTTCCTAGATTCAAAATCATCAACAATGTCATCATATGAAATATGGTCAGCAATTGCATGATTGATTCTCATGATGGCAAGGCCAGTGAGGCGTTCCTGAGACATAGTGGACCCTGCCCCCCCTCCCCTTTCGACAGGTTGTGTGAGACTTCAGCACAGCAGCAGCAGCAAGCATGCGCACCAAGGGCCCTCGCGCTCACTTCCAACATATATGGGTGTTATAGAATTTAGAAAACACATCGGTGCAAATTATAAGTCTATATCATAATGTCTGGCATTTGTGTTTTTATTTTGTTTTATTATGCGAGCTGGTTATTAAATGCCGCTCCAGCCAGTCAGAGAATCCCCCGCCGCCCTGCCCCTCTCCTCCTTGTGCAGCAGGCAGCAGGCACACCCCGCAAATGGAGGGCGCCCTGACTCCCTGCAAATGGAGGGCGCCCTTACTCCCGCAAATGGAGGGCGCCCTGACTCCCTGCAAATGGAGGGCGCCCTTACTCCCGCAAATGGAGGGCGCCCTTACTCCCGCAAATGGAGGGCGCCCTTACTCCCGCAAATGGAGGGCGCCCTTACTCCCGCAAATGGAGGGCGCCCTTACTCCCGCAAATGGAGGGCGCCCTTATTTCTACAAATGGAGGGCGCCCTGACTCCCTGCAAATGGAGGGTGCCCTTACTCCCGCAAATGGAGGGCGCCCTTACTCCCGCAAATGGAGGGCGCCCTTACTCCCGCAAATGGAGGGCGCCCTTACTCCCGCAAATGGAGGGCGCCCTGACTCCTGCAAATGGCGGGCGCCCTTACTCCTACAAATGGAGGGCACCCTGACTCCCTGCAAATGGAGGGCGCCCTTACTCCCGCAAATGGAGGGCGCCCTTACTCCCGCAAATGGAGGGCGCCCTGACTCCCTGCAAATGGAGGGCGCCCTTACTCCCGCAAATGGAGGGCGCCCTTACTCCCGCAAATGGAGGGCGCCCTTATTTCTACAAATGGAGGGCGCCCTGACTCCCTGCAAATGGAGGGCGCCCTTACTCCCGCAAATGGAGGGCGCCCTTACTCCCGCAAATGGAGGGCGCCCTTACTCCCGCAAATGGAGGGCGCCCTTATTTCTACAAATGGAGGGCACCCTGACTCCTGCAAATGGCGGGCGCCCTTACTCCTACAAATGGAGGGCACCCTGACTCCTACAAATGGAGGGGGTCCTTACTCCCCGCAAATGGGCAATAGAAAACCGTTCAGTGCCCATGCAATCCCAAAAAAGCACTGGCATAATATCGGGGCAGCATGGGTGTGTGCAAAAAAAATTAACAATTTTTTTTTTTTATGCCGATGCCCATGATGCCGCCCCCACCATGATGCCGCCCTGGGCAACGGCCAATGTCGCCCATTTCAAAAACAGCCACTGGCTAAACTGTTTTATTCCTTAAACTTTTATATTTTTTATACTTAATATAACAGGCTTAGTGATGGGCTGGCCCCCCGTCCTGGGTTGTTCCCTGCCTCGTGCCCATTGCTTCCGGGATAGGGTGCGGACTCCCCGCTACCCAGAAGGACAAGCGGTTTTGACAGTGGATGGATGACAGGCTTAGTGATGGGCTGGCCCCCCGTCCTGGGTTGTTCCCTGCCTCGTGCCCATAGCTTCCGGGATAGGCTGCGGACTCCCCGCTACCCAGAAGGACAAGCGGTTTGGACAGTGGATGGATGACAGGCTTAAATTATCGGTTTTTATACATTGTTTACAACATTAGTGAAGCAGTTATTTGTCAACCAATTACAGAGTCTGAACCACGTGTGTTTAGGCTCTTCCTCTTTTATTGTTGTCTAAATGATTAATAGCACATTCATGCTAATTTAAAATTTCACTATAACAAAACCGATCCTTATACATTTGAAGAAAACATAAACTATATATGTCTGGTGTTTTTTTTTTATCCGCCTACTGTCGGATAGAGATAATTACAGCTGTTTCAGAACCATTTCATACTCTAAAAGATCAGCCCTTGGGGGCGCCCTTGTGTCCATGTCCATGGCTTTGCTTTGTGTGTGTGCGTGTGTGTTTGTGTGTGTAATACCCCATCCCAACTGAGGTCGTTTCCATCCGGTCATCGAAGACATTATTCTTCAAAGCTTTTAAAAATGTTTTTGATGCATGATTCTTAATGTAGCTTACTAGGTATTAATAAATGTAATTAAATAATCATGTCAGCCTTCTTTAAAATAGCAAAATAACAGTTACGGCTAAACTGTTTTATTCCTTAAACTTCTCTTAATACAACATCTCTAAAATAACAGTTACGGCTAAACTGTTTTATTCCTTAAACTTCTCTTAATACAACATCTCTAAAATAAAATTATGGTTAAACTGTTTTATTCCTTAAACTTATTTTAATAATAATAATAATAATACATTTTATTTATAATGCCCTTTACATCCCAGGATCTCAAAGGGCTACAAGTTAAAATAAAAGAGACAAAATAAAGTTTAAAAGTAAACAATTTTAAAACCTCTAAGTGGAGGAACCAAAGGTTTCTTAAAAAGAAATGTCTTTAGATGCTTTTTAAAGCAGTCAGTGGGTTGTGGTGCCCCCAGGAAGTCAGGGAGGGCATTCCATAGGCGTGGAGCAGCAGCACAGAAAGCCCTATAGTCTCCCATAGTCTTCAGATTAGTTCTTGGTTTGTGGAGGAGGTTTGCGTGCGTAGAACGGATGGAACGTATTGCGCGTTGTGGGTTGATAAGTTCTTTGAGGTGGGGGGGAGGCATGTCCATGGACGCATTGGTGTGTAAGAAGCAAAACCTTGTACTCAATCCTGGCGGAGACGGGAAGCCAATGAAGTGAGTGGAGAATGGGAGTGATGTGCTCATGTTTTCACACTTTCATCAGGATCCTTGCTGCAGAGTTTTGAATGTATTGGAGCCTCTGCAGGCTCTTGCTAGGTATCCCAAAGAGAAGTGCATTACAGTAGTCCAGTCTAGAGGAGATACTAGAGGAGTCCAGTCTAGAGGAGATTTTATACTTATCTTAAACACATTTAATTTAAAGTGCGGAATTACTTCTTTGAAACACCAGTGGCCATGTCCTGCTCATTTTCAAAGACAGAATGACATGTAACCTCTTGACTAAAACATTTTTAAAGCAAAATTACAAAATAAAATGAACAAAATGTTTCATAGAGTGCTTTATACTTACAACCCCAAATCAGAAAGTTGGGACAGGGTGGAAAATGTGAATAAAAAAAATAAAGCAGTAATTCACAAATGTCCTTAACTTTTATTTCATTGCAGACAGTATGAACACAAGATAATTCATGTTTTTTTTCAGTCAACATCATTTGATTTGTAAATAAACATCCATTCTTGCCATTCAGGCTTGCAACACATTCCAAAAAAAGTTGGGACAGTACAGCATTTACCACTTTGTACAGTTCCCCTGTCTTTTAACAACACTTAAAAGACGTTTAGGCATTGAAGAAATCAAGTGACTAAGTGTTGCAGGTGTTAGTTTGTCCCATTCTTCCTGCAAACAACGTTTTAGGTGCGCAACAGTACGGGGTCTTCGTTGACGCATTTTTCGTTTCAAGATGCGCCAAACATTCTCTACAGGAGACAAATCAGGGCTGCAGGCACGCCAGTCAAGCATCCGCACCCTCTTCTTACGCAGCTATGCCTTTGTTATGCGCGCAGTATGTGGTTTGGCATTGTCTTGCTGAAATAAGCATGGGTGTCCCTGGAAAAGACGTCATCTTGAAGGCAGCATTTGTTCCTCCAAAACTGAGATATACTTCTCAGCATTGATGGTGCCATCGCAGAAGTGCAAGTTACCTTTGCCGAAGGCACTGACACAACCCCATACCCTGACAGACCCTGGCTTTTGGACTTGTATCTGGTAACAGTCTGGATGGTCCTTTTCCTCTTTGGTCCGCAGCACACGGCGTCCATTTCTTCCAAAAAAGATGTGAAAATCTGATTCATCTGACCACAATACACGTCTCCAGTGCACAATGGACCATCCCAGATGCCTCCGAGCCCAGAGAAGTCGACGGCGCTTCTGGACGCTATTTATGTAGGGCTTCCTTTTGGCACAGTACAGTTTTAGCTGGCATTTCCATGTAACTACGTACTGTAGTGCTTGAGAGTGACTTCCTGAAGTAGTCCTGAGCCCACGCAGTTATATCATTTATTGATGAATGATGGTTTTTAATGCAGTGCCGTCTGAGGGCTCGGAGATCACGGCCATTCAGTTTAGGCTTGCGCCCTTGGCCTTTGCGCACGGTAATTTCTCCAGATTCCCTGATTCTTTTCACTATGTTATGCACTGTAGAGGGGGGAATGCCCAAATCTCTTCCTGTCTTTCTTTGAGAAATGTTTTTCTTCATCATTTCAAAGATTTTTGCCCGCACTTGATGGCAAACTGGCGATCCTCTGCCCATCTTTGCTCCTGAAGGAGTAAGCCTTTCCTCGATGCTGCTATTGTACCGAATCATGATTACAATCACCTCTCAGCATCACCAGTTTCAAATCACATCATTATTTAGTTACTATTATGCCTCATTACTACCCCTAAATTGCCCCCATCCCAACTTTTTTTGGAATGTGTTGCAAGCCTGAATGGCAAGAATGGATGTTTATTTACAAATCAAATGATTTGTAAATCATTTGATGAATTATCTTGTGTTCATACTGTCTGCAATGAAATACAAGTTAAGGGACATTTGTGAATTACTGCTTTATTTTTTTATTCCCATTTTCCACCCTGTCCCAACTTTTTCTGATTTGGGGTTGTATTTTAAAACAGCACATTAACAAAAAAGTTATATGTACTGTTTAAGTATGGCCTAAATTCTAGCCCGTTGTCTGTTTCCACACAGTCCTTCCATGGCCAGGGCGATAACACCTCTGCAGGTCTGGGGCGCCATGTAACGACTATAGAGTGATTCAGTATCGATCACGACACAATACTTAGTGTGCCGGTGCCCATTCCCCCGCTGCGGACAATATCAACCTAACATGTCAAAACATGCTGGCTGTTTTTATTGCTATAATATAGCGCATTTGTTTAAAATAGCACGTTAACAAAACACCGCTACTGTTTACCATTTAAAACTGCCATACCCTCTTTCATCTCTAGCTAGAAAAGGTCGATGAGTCCAGAGCACCATTAAAATTACGCTGCTAAAAGTTTTATTATCCTTAAAACGCATTTAAACCAGTACATTAATAAGCACATGTAATGTATTTTATTCCTTTAAAGACTAATGAAGCTGTTTTGGCTGGCATATGCTTTACCGTATATGATATGGCTTATGGCGGCCATGTTGCTTCCTCACCACCATTTGGCTAGTAGGTTGGGGCCTGTTCCCTGCCACGGACATTAGCTGCCAGAACAGGTGAAACTTGTGAAACGAACAAAATGTCCCTAAAAACATGCTGGATGACATGTCACCTCTTGACTAAAACTTTTGTAAAGCAAAGTTACCCATTAAAACACTGTGAATAAAATGTTTCATAGCATGCTTTATACTTATTTAAAAATATCACATTAACAAAACAGTTATATGTGTTAGCATGGCCTAAATTCTTTTTATAGTGCTTTATTCCATTTGATTATCCAAATGTAGATAAATTTAGCTATATGTAGCTAAACAAATGGCTGTGGTGTTAGAGATGGACTTTTATTTAAATTAGAAATTGATTATTTTGTACTATTTACAAAAAAAGGCAGATTAACAAATAGATTTAATGTGTTTTCGGCCAGGAAGGGCTGCTGGCTGCGTGGTTCCCATACATGTGGCACAGTGGATGGCGGTCACGCTACAGGCTTATCGAGTGCATGCTGGGATATGTTGTTTAATGGGTCGTGTCTCTGCGCGCATGCGCTACATGGAGAGAGAGAGAGCATGCTGGGATATGTATATATGCACGTGCGCTACAGGCTCATCGAGTGCATTCTGGGTGGATCGCTCGTTTCGACTTCAACCACCGTCAACTGCAGACCTAAAAGTAATTTCTCCTAAATGTTTGCTGGTTAAATGCTTTCTTCAAACTTATACCGAAATAAAACACTGGTAAATACTGCTAAAGTTGTTCTTCTTCTTTAAACATGCTATAATGAGTTTAAGTGCTTTCTTCTTTCAAAATACGGAAAGTGTCGGGATGCGTGTGCCAACTCCTAACAGCACATGGTTGCGGCCTGCATGTTGCGCTAGTTTACATTCATCTTGCTATATGTTTTTATTATTCCTTAAAACGTAATTAAAAATAACACATTAATAAATACATGCAATGTATTTTTATTCTGTTAAAGCTTTAAAAAGGTTAAAAAAGAAACTAATGAAATGTTTAAACATTCTTTCTAATTTCTAATTTAATCCCCACTTTAAAGCACAAGTAAGGAAAGAGTCGGCTTACAGGAACACAGTGTGCTGGTCTTCAGGAAAATCAAAGCTAACGTCATGTAAGGTTTACATAACAAGAGACAACGCCTTGTTGGTCAGAGTCTTTCTTATGGCGGTGGATTAATCAAACACAGTAGTTGACTGGCCTAGACAAGCCACCCATTATGCAACTGTGTGCCACTTATATGGGCTTGGAATCTGGGAAGAGGTGGAGTTACAGTGATCTAACACTCTATATCTAACACTCAACTAAACACTATAAGAGCTAATAAAATTTAACACTGTACAACAACACTCATTGCACTCTGTAAAGTGTTAAATGTAACACTGATTTGAGATTGATATAAACACCATGTAGTGTTAATTTAACACTGGCAAGTTTGCTGTGTAGCATGAAGGTGTTCATGGAACTTCATGACCCCAAACACAATACCTTATGCCTCCTTCTCTATTTGCAAATAATTTTGCTCACTTTTCGTCAACATTCTCAAGGCAAATGCAATCAGCCTTTTGCTCCCATCTTTCATTTTATGGATAATCATTGCTCCAACCCCATAAGGAGATGCATCACAAGCCATAATTAGGGGTTATTCTTGGTCATAATTCACTAGTACTTCACTAGATTGCAAAGCCTTTTCAGCATCATCATATGCCTTCTGACATTTCTCTGACCAATCCCATGTTGCATCTTTATGCAACAGGACAGTCATTGGCTGAATCAATGAAGACAGATTAGGCATGAACTTACCATAATAATTTAACAGAGCTAAGAATGCTCTGAGTTCAGTAAGGTTTCTGGGAACTCCTGCCCGCTGGATTGCCTCTGTCTTTTCTTTCATTGGATGAATACCTGTATCATCAATCACATGCCCTAAGTTTGACACACTGCTCTGCATGAATTTACATTTGTCTCACTTCACCTTAAGATTACGTTTTTCCAGTCTCCAGAGAACCTCTTCCAAGTTACAGAGGTGACTCTCTGTGTCCCTACCAGTGATGAGAATGTCATCCAAGTAACAGATAACACCTTGGAACATCTGATCCATTATTTTTTGAAAAATGGCTGGTGCACTTGCAACCCCATATGGCAAGCGATTGTAACTATATAACCCCTTGTGGGTTTTTATAGTCAGGTAGCCTTTGGAACTTTGGAAATTTGGCAAATAAATCTTGGGTTGTAGGTAATGGGTACTGTTCCACATTTCACCATGGATTAACAGTGACTTTGTAATCACCACATATTCGGATACTACCATCTGTTTTTGGTATGCAAACTCTAGAGGCAGCCCATTCACTATAGTGAGTAGGCGAGATCACTCCATCTGCTTCCAAATTAGCCAGCTCTCGTTCTACTGCTTCTCTCAGCGCATAAGGCATATTATGTGATTTACAAAACTTTGGCACTGTGTCTATAGCAACATGCAACTTTGGTTTGATACCTTTTAGCTTCCCTAGCTCAGGTTTAAATACAGATGCATATCTGGCACATACACCCTTCTCAATTTCCAAAGATACCTTTGACCCATCTAGTTTTAATTGGCTGATCCAGTCTCTACTCATCAATGCAGGACTATTTCCTTTAACTACTAGAACTTCCAGAGATTTCTTCATACCATTGCATTTCACCTTTGCTGTGAATTTACCCTTCAAATTCAACGATTCTCGACTGTAAGTTTTTAGCACACAATTTGCTGGACTAAGTTTCACTGACTTAAACCGGCGTTTGTACAGGCTTTCAGATGATACAGAGACAGCTGCACCTGTTTCAACCTCCATTTTTATCCTCACATCATACCTTCACATATCGTTTGGATTGTGTTCGCTTTCTGTTCCTATTTCTTATGTTAGACGAGTCAGTGCCGAGCCATGTCTTAAATCAGTCATAAAATACCCTCAAAACAATTATCATCCAAATTGTTTCTTACCTATTGGTTACCTTGTTAGGCTTCCTTCTCCAAGAAATATTGGTTTTAATATTTTTGGTGTGGCTTTCTGGATCTTTCTTTTGACAGCATACCTCTCGTTTTCAATAAAAAAAATAATGGTAAAATAAACCTGAAGAGAATTATATAAATAAACTGAATTGGTCTCATCTAGCCTTACATGTATGGACATGCCTTGCCTTGATTTGGTTTTAATTTATTTTGTTTAAATAGAGATTCCTGACAAAGTGAAAAAGCCTTGATGCAGTACATAAATCTATGCGGTGCTTTTATGCATGTTACACTTAAAAAGGGGTCTGTGCCGATCCCAACACCAGAGCTGTTATAATCTTGATATAATCTTAATCTTAGTGTACTTTGTAAATATGTCAGATAAGTTTGTACTTTGACATCAAAGTATAGACATTACAAAATGCAGTTTGGAACACTTGCAGAAACATTATATAAGTACATAGTAAGCAATGGTGGCAGTTTGTTTTGATCCCAGATATCTGATCACCAACGTCTTAGCTACATGAAGATGACTAAATAGTGTAGTTGCCTAGCACATGGCAACTATGTACACATGGCAGCTGTTTACATCCCCCCGCAAGCAAACACCAGCACCACACTTAAGGAACTGTACCGCCTGATTACAGACTGCGAAAACACACACCCCAAAGGTCTGCTTATCATCGCCGGGGACTTCAACAAATCAAGCCTTAGGTCTATATACTACCAACATGTCTCTTGCCTCACCAGGGGTGCTAATACATTGGACCACTGCTACACTGCACACAAAAATCACGTACTGCTCGCTCCCGCGGCCAAACCTCGGGCAGTCAAACCACCGCTCTGTGCTGCCCCTGCCTGTTTATAAGCAGCAGTTGAAGCACACAGAGCTGGCCGTGCGAGAGGTACACTGCTGGACTCAAGAAGCGGAGGAGATGCTTTGGGACTGCTTTGAATCTGTGGACTGGGATGTTTTCAAAGAGTCCTCTGGAAATCTGGATGAGTATGTCACAGTTGTCACAGGCTTCATCGGGAAATGTGTGGAAGACTGCGTACCCACAAAGTCTGTGTGCGTATTTCCCAACCAGAAGCCCTGGATGTGTGCTGAAATGCACCGGCGGATCCAGGAGCGCAGCAGTGTAATACATACAAAAAGAGCAGGTATGATCTCTGAAAAGCCATTAAATACGCAAAGTGTCAGTACACCCATAAACTGGACTCTCAGTTTAACAGCACAACAGATGCTCGTCGGATGTGGCAGGGTATGCAGCTGATCACGGACTACAAACCTCAGACACACGCGGCCATAGCTACCACCGCTTCACTCCCAGACAATTTGAATGTGTTTTTCGCTCCCTTTGAGCTCGCTAAAACGGACAAGCCCATGCGTCCCCCCACAGCGCTGCAAGACTCCAGCCTGAGGCTCTCCGAGGATGATGTGACAAAGACTTTTTCCCGACTCAGAATCCGTACAGCACCTGGCCCAGACGGACTCTCAGGTCGTGTTTTAAAAACATTTTGTGACCAGCAAGCTGCTGTCTATACAAATATTTTTAATACATCTCTGAGTTTCATCTGTCCCCACCAGCTTCAAGCACACAGCCATCATTCCAGTCTCAAAGAAAAATAAAATAGACTGCCTTAATGATTACCGCCCAGTAGCATTTACTCCCATAGCCATGAAGTGCTTTGAGAGGCTGGTGCTAGAACACATCAAGGACATCATCCCTGACAGCCTGGACCCCCTCCAGTTTACCTAGCGTAGCAACAGTTCCATGGAGGATGCCATCTCCATAACACTTCACCCTACCCTGTCCCATCTGGAAAATAAGAACTGTTATGCCAGGCTGCTGTTTGAGGACTACAGCTCTGCAATTAACACCATCATTCCACCCCAGGTCATCACTGATCTCCTGGATCTGGGGCTTAGCTCTTCACTGTGCAACTGGGTACTGGATTTCTTCACCGACAGACCTCAGCAATGCGTATTGGTGGAAAAACCTCCTGCCTTTTCACCATCAACACTGGCACCCCACGGGGCAGTGTGCTGAGCCTCCTGATTTACTCTCTCTACACCCATGACTGCGTAGCTAAGTACAGCTCTAACACCATCCTCAAGTTTGCTGAGGATACCACCATAATACGTCTGATCAGCGAGGACGATGAGACAGCCTACAGGGAGAAGGTCACTCCTGGCAGAATGGTGTCAGGACAGCAACATAACCCTCAACCTTAACAAAACTAAGGAGATGATTGTGGATTTCCAGAAACAGGCAACAGAGCATGGCCCCATCTACATCGGAGGTAAGGCTGTGGAGCAGGTCAGCAGCTTTAGGTTCCTCGGAGTCACCATCACTGATGACCTCAAATGGTCAAGTCACACTGCAGCAATAGTTAAGAAAGCACAACAACGCCTGTACTTCCTCGGGGGACTGAGGAAAGCCTGGATGTCCCCCACAACCCTGTGAAGATTCTACAGGTGTACTGTGGAATCCATCCTGACAGGATGCATCACATCCTGGTGCAGCAGCTGGTCCTGCTCTGGTGCAGGACAACAGAGCTCTGCAGCGTGTGGTGAACTCAGCACAGAAGATCACAGGCACACAGCTCCCTGCGATCCGTGACATCCACACTGCACGCTGTCTCAGGACTGTGAGCTGTATCAGGCGGGACCCCAGTCACCCTGCACTGTCACTTTTCACCTTCCTCCCATCTGGGGAGTGACTAAAATCCATTCGGACGCGCACCTCCAGGTTCAGGAACAGTTTCTACCCAACTGCAATCAGACTCATGAATAATCAGTAACCTTGTGTCACCTCCACTGCTACCCACACGTATATTTCTGTCACTGTCTCTGTTTATTCCTGGGATTCTGGTCTTATTTATTTACTTATTTACTTCATTCACTTCATCATCACATTCACTTGTCCTGTTGTCTAGCCGTTTTGTTGTCTATGTTCACTGTCTGCAGGAGCACATGCAAGCAAGCATTTCATTGTACATGGTACTCGTACTTGGACATGTGACAATAAAATAATTGAATATGATTTATGTGACTTATGACTTTGCTTCAGCCCACTTCAGCCTAAGCCAAAGGTTTTATTTATACATAAATTTGTTTTTTCTTATTTTTTCTTATCTAATTTATTCTAATTTAGTGTATTTTAAGTCTACTGCTGAAATTGTATTGTACATTATACTGTCCCTGTGCATATGTAGTGTATACTGTCATATAGTCGTTTTATGTACAGCTTGCATTTATTTAATATACTACACTGCTGGCAGGAAACTCATGACTCAAGACTTTCACTAGTTCTAGTGATGTGACAATAAAAGTGATTTGATTTGAAATATAAGAATTAAATAAATGCAATAAAAACAAATAGGTTCTTTTAAAACTTATGCATGTGTTACAAGGCAACATAAAATCATAAAAGCAGGGCATTCTCAGTAAAGAGGGATTAAGTGGCGTCTGGCCTGTGAACATAGGAGCTAATACTAATGGGGAAATTCACCAAATCATTGCCCATATATATGAAAATGTACCTGACAAAAATGTTATTTTAACACTATCATGTTGTCATTGGTTGTTGTATTATGATATTTCTGCATTTAAACTACAGTAATAGGTCATTTCTACAAAGAATTATGTTTCTAACTCAGCAGTTATTGACAGGTTGCCAATCCTGTGATCGGGCAAGTGATTTTGTCATTGGGCCATTGAGAAATGTCCTTAACCCTCAATTTCTCCAGGTACTGGATGATAAGGATTTCTTAATCATGTTGTTTGGATTAAACCATTTGATATAGAAATACTGTTATGGAAATACAATGCATTCATTGAACAGGTCTGGCTGGTGTCTGGAAAATGGGAGTTGACAGCAGTAGGCATACTGAAAGGAGAGTGATGGTGGAGAGGGAACCCGAGCTCCTTAAAGTACCATGGAGGAGAGTTGAGTGGGACGAAAGGTATGAAGCCTTTTTTTATCAAATATAATCAACTGCATTTTTTACATAATTGTATGTATATATTTTTTTAATAGGGGCGGCATGCTGGTGCAGTGGTTAGCACTGTTGCCTCACACCTCTGGGACCCCGGTTTGAGTCTCCGCCTGGGTCACATGTGTGTGGAGTTTGCATGTCCCATGTCGTTGTGGGGTTTTCTCCGGGTACTCCGGTTTCTCCCACAGTCCAAAAACATGCTGAGGCTAATTGGAGTTGCTAAATTGCCCGTAGGTGTGCATGTGTGAGTGAATGGTGTGTGAGTGTGCTCTGCGATGGGCTGGCCCCCCATCCTGGGTTGTTCCCTGCCTCGTGCCCATTGCTTCAGGGATAGGCTCTGGACCCCCCGCAACCCAGTAGGATAAGCGGTTTGGAAAATGGATGGATGGATGGACTTTTTAAATATGCATAAGTACTTTAAGTGGTTTCAGTAGCAGGTGGCTAATGAGACATAAAGGAAGCTATTGTAATATGTCATTAGATATAGGATTATTTGTATTCCTAATTCATTTTGACTAATTTCAATTTCCATTCCAATTTCCATTCCTTCAGCACAAAAATCAATATCATGGAATACCTGAAAGATTACCAGCCCGCTATTGATTCAGTGCCTCAGGCTCGGATTCTTCTAGTTGGCGCAGTTGGTGCTGGAAAATCAAGCTTCTTCAACTCCATCAACTCCATCTTCCGTGGCAACATAACAGGCCAAGCTATTGCAGGACAGCAGGATACCAGCCTGACCTTGCAGGTAATGCTATTGTCTAAGTCGTCATGTTGTGGTGTGAGACTTGAGTGTCCAAATCTTCTTATATAATTCTCTCATTTACGAGGAGGGTTAAAATTCTGAATTGGTATTTTCTCTACATCTGTTTAGTTTTAGTCTGTTGTCCGTCAGGGTCGCAGGTAGTCCGGAGCCTATTCCGGAAGCTATGGGCAAGAAGGCAGGGAACAACCCAGGACGGGGGGCCAGCCCATCGCAGGGCACACTCACACACCATTCACTCACACATGCACTCCTACGGGCAATTTAGCAACTTCAATCAGCCTCAGCATGTCTTTGGACCCTGATGTGAGTGTGTGTAGGAAGTGGCTGCTCTTTGTATTTGGGTGTGTTTGGTTTTTTTTTTTGTTAGTCTGGCAGCAAGGCAAGAGTTTGTCGTTTGTTTCACTTTGGTTTCAGGTAGGTAAGTTAGATGGGTAATTGCCTTAGTTTGGTTGGCTTGTTTGTTATTTTGGCCTGGATCACTACTGAAGTAAAGCCCCAGTGTATTTGTATCGTACCATTACCATATTATTGTATTATGTCTTCTGGCCAAATACAATCACTTGTTGTCTTCTGCCTCGCCCCGTCTCTGCACACGACATCTGTTGTGGCCCTTCCCCTAGATGGGGTCATAGCAGTGGAGTTTGTATATTCTCCCAGAGTCATTATGGGGTTTCCTCTGGGTTCTCAGGTTTCCCCCCACAGTCCAAAAACATGCTAAATTATCTGAAGCTATGAATGATGAGTGTACCCTGCGATAATCTGGTAACCTGTCCTAGGTTATTCCCTGCATTGTGCCTATAGTTTGAGGGATATGATCTGGACCTCTGTAATCCTGCAAAGGACAAGTAGGTACAAGAGGTGGATGTGAAAAATGAAATCGGCTCCAAGTTACCCAGTGACCTGTACAGAGACCTGCAGCGGTCTCAAGGCATCAGCTATATCTGGCCTGCAACAGGATTTTTAATCACTATTAAATCTGGCCCACAGATCATTCAATTGGTTTCCTCTCAGACTGAAATACTAATCAGCTCTGTGAACTTTACTCCTGAGTTGAAAACACCCACGTCAGTGACCCATAAGTTACATGAGTTTGAGACACCTGCTAAACTGGATTAACTGTCAGATGATGAATGAAATCATGTGTCTTCTTACAGTATCGCACTTACAGGGTGAAAGCAGGCCGAGGTGGACCGCCTCTGGCATTTCTACTGTGTGACACCATGGGATTGGAGCCAATAGCTTATGGAGGGGTGAATCCTGAGGATATTGTTAGCATCCTGAAAGGCTACATACCACACGAGTACCAGGTAAGAACTGTGTGTCTAACCAGGCCTCAAGAACAGCTGCTAAATGCTCTGCTCAAGATTTTATCCACTCTGGTGTTCGGGTCGGTACCGACCCGTTTGTAAATTTAAAATGCATAAAAGCACCACATAAATTTGTGTGCAGATCTGATCACTGTAATGACTTAAAAAAGTAAGATGTATATAATTACTGGACTTTTTCTTTCTGTGGATTTTGTCTGGTTGCCTAGATGTGTGAGTCAAGGATCACACAGATGGCGGCGTGAACAAACGTTTTTTTCTGTGCAGCAACAGGCACCATTTTTAACAAGACACCCGCTAGTAATACAGGCATAATCTATTCACTCCTGAATCATTCACCATCCATATACTGTACCATGGAGGTATAGCGGCCTCTATTGGAGAAACAACGCTATCATTTAGTCAGATGATCTACGCTTTCCATACTATTTTCTGTGGAAACCAAATCTCATTCACTGTTGTTTTATTTTCTTTGCATAGAAAAGGTACCGATGCAATACAGATGTCACATCTCACTCACATGGAATTTTACTTGAGTTCCTCATGATCTCAAACTCAGTGCATGTCTGTATGTCATCCACACCTTTTTGTTTTTTTAGTTTAAACCTACACAGCCAATGAAAGCTAAAGAAAGCAGCACATTGACTCTTAAGGACAGGATCCACTGTGTGGTGTATGTGATGGACAGCTCATCACCTGGATTTCTGCACCCAGAGACAAAGAAGAAAGTTGATGAAATCAGAAAGAGAACTAACTATGAAAGTGAGTGATTGGGGAGAACTGGCAGGGAGGTGGCATCTGTGTTTGAGTGTGTGTTGTTGGGGGGAAATGATTCTGGGTTTAAATTCATAAGCAATCATCAGCTGTTTTGTGTGAATTTTATCACCTTCTTGTCCTGAACCATGAATAATACTGAAAATTCGTACAGTAACATGAGATGGAAAGCTCACCCTCAAGAAGCTTAAGTACCATCTTTGCCAAAGATACCGAAACTTTTATTTATTAACTTTCATAATATATACATGTTGTCTTCACATGTATATACATAAAATGTTGACTTTGGATACAATTTACAAGATGCCAAAGCTGCATATTTTGATATTAAGAAAAACCAAGAGAAAATTCCTGAAATGGAAAATGGCAAACTGAAAGTTTTCCGTACCTTTGGCAGAAACAGCATTCATGCAGTAACTGAAGGAGCTCCTGGATGCTCCTCCACACAGAGCTACTCTATCTGTGAGAAGCTGTGAGGCTTTTCTCACATGGGGCCCATTTAAGGAGTTAAACCTGAATGCTATGACATGAACATGAGCTCAGCTGAGCACATGTGGATTCAGGAAGGGCAGAGTGATGCTGGCAGCTGCTTCTGAATAAGACAGACAGTGTGCTGATTGCTGTGAGCTTGCTTATGAAACTGTGTCATCTGATAATGGCTTATTCCATACAATAATTCATCATAAATGTGATTAAGGAGACATTTCTGTTGATGTTTGTAGACGTCCCTCTAATAGTGCTACTGACCAAAGTGGACAGAGCATGCCCACATGTGGAAAAGGACTTGACGAAGGTGTACCGCAGCTGCTACATAAGGGATCTGGTGAGTATCAGGGTCTAACACTGAAATCGGCCCTAAAAGTTGTATCAGGACAGTATTGGTGGAAACCTGCAGCAGGCCCTAAAAAATTAACTTCAATGCAAAATATGCAGCAGCAGCCAAATGACTCTGTGGATACCGCTGTGGCCTGGCAGTTTCCATGTTCCCCCTGTGACTGTGCCCCCCCCCCTCCCCCATAGATGAAAACATGCTCTTGGGAGAAGTAGCATCTTTAAATTGCCCACAGTATGTAAACCGGCATCCTGTCGGCTGGTGTCTCCTTCCTCAGGGCCTCTGTTTCCTGAGATGGACTCACCATCACCCTGCACTAGATAGGTGGTTATAGAAGACAAAGTTGGGTGTACCATTTAATTTCCAGCTTTAGATATTCCATTATACATCCACATTCAGCAGCATCTCCTAAAGACAGATTTGTACCCTTTCAATTGTGTGTGTTTGACACTAATCTCATGATACAGCAGCTGAATAAAATATATTTGAAAAGGAATCTATATGTGAACTGCGTGTCTCTCTGCAGATTCAAAAAGCAAGTCGATATCTGGGCATTCCGGAGTCGAATGTGCTTCCGGTGAAGAATTACTCCAGCGAGACTGAGCTGAATGATGCCTGTGACATCCTGCTCCTCACCGCCATGAAGCAGATACTCAACTTTGCTGACAATTACTTGGACAATTTTGATTAGGACACTCAGTAGAGAGACAACATGAATTAATCATATTTGGAGTCAGTGCTATTGGCTGACTTTGATTGTGATTGTGTGTGAGCTGTGGTCCAGGTTTTCGTATCTAACACCATATAGATGTAATAAATAATCAGATACATTCTAATGTGAGTTGTAATCAATATTCTAATACATACTAATATAAGTTGTAATCAATATCAGATACATAAATAACCTGGTGATCCAGCATGGTTTGGCTCAGTGATCTCCATGTATATTTCGAGTTTGTCTCTGTCAGGCTGATTAGTAGACTAGGTTTGGAAATGATCTGTTGAAATGGTCTCAGATTCTAATTCTTCAAGGGATATGTCATATGAATGTTTTTTAGAAGATCTTATCCAAGTGCTTAGCTTTCTAATATAAATGTACTTTAACCCTTCGACACAGACAGCTAGCAAACTAGGGGTAATATAATCATCTTATGTAATATGTCAGGTAATCAAACTACAAGCCTAAATTATTTACATTAGAGGTGCTGTGAAAACAAGAGACCTTCTGATGAAGGGAAGGGCTGTAGATCTACACGGCTCATCATTCAGCAGTGGAATCAGACTGAGATGCCACCCTCACCAGGGGCAGTACACATTCAGGGAGGCAGACGGCTGACAGGGAGTGGAGAAGATGAGACCCCTAGTGCAGAGCAGACAGCAGCTGCCCCAGGAGGGAAGTCAGAGTTGGGATCCCCCTCAGGGGAAGCAGTGACGTCCTCACTGCCAGGACAGCTAGGAAACAAGCAGAATAAACACCATCATCACTATGACTGTTCTGGCTATTGGCTTGATGTGAAATGCTCTCTGTATGTAGGGGGAGCTGTTAAGTGTATTGATCCTTAGCACCACTTCTCTTTGAAAGCACTATTTCTCTTTGAGTGAAGTCAGTTCAGTGCATGATAACAAATGGACACATTGTGCACAAAGCTGTTAAAAGGTGCATTTCAGTTTATCCTGCGAGCAATTGTATTGTGGGGCATTGTCTGTAAGTACAATTGGAAATAAATCTTGTTTGATTGTATTTTGTGCTTATTTTGGATTTTGGGGAGATAATATTATAATATTAGATCTACGCAGCTCATCGTGCAGCAGTGGAATCAGACTGAGATGCCACCCTCACTAGGGGCAGTACAGATCCAGGGAGGCAGACGGCTGACAGGGAGTGGAGAAGATGAGACCCCTAGTGCAGAGCAGACAGCAGCAGCCCCAGGAGGGAAGTCAGGGTTGGGATCCCCCTCAGGGGAAACAGTGACATCCTCACTGACAGGGCAGCTAGACACCAAACAGAATAAACACCACCATCATTGTGTGATAGACAATGCTGATAGACTATAGCAGAGCATTTTAAGTCAACAACTGTACGGTAACCCTGAAATGAGAATTGCTACAATATGAACTATGGTGTGGCCAAAGTAATCTGTGTGACTATATTAAAATCTGTGAACTCCTACAGTACATTCAATTTCACAATTGTCTGTAAAACTGTAGCATTCAAGGGTTGTTGGGAAGAAGTGAGTTTGTTCAACAAATATATGCAAACATGAAGCGGGAATAATTTCCAGCCCGGAAGCTTTATGCCCAAGATCATCCCATTTTCTCTTTGTTCTGGGGGAACTTTGATAAATAATGCCACAGTTCAAGTCTTATTATCGTAATTAATGACTGACATTTCAAGAACAAAATAAAAAATAAATAGCAATGAAATGTTAAATTAGGCTGACTTATTGAGTCCCACGCAGTCTCTTTCTAACATCCATTGTTTGTGAAACTTCCAGCAATAGTATTATACTCTGAGAATCCAAATACAACAACAACAAATTTATTTTTGTATAGCGCAGTATCACAACATTACATCGTCTCTAAGCGCTATACAGCATCCGCACCCAAAGCCCCCAGTGAGCAAGCCAAAGGCGACAGTGGCAAGGAAAAACTTGTAAACCTTGGGAGGGACCAGACTCAAAGGGGAGCCCATCCTCCAGGGGCCGGCAGGGAGAGTCAAATAGAGAGATGGTTAAGTGCCAAGTCACGCTGTCCAAGTCATGAGATCTTAGAAATAACTGGAGGGCAGGTAGGATGACAAGCCAGTGCCGAGTCTTCTTCCAATCGCCAGGCAACTAGAGGCAAGGCAGCGGGTCATACATGGAAGATGACACAGGCAGAACGGCGAGCTGGATGCAGGGACGTCACTGGTGGTGGAGACGTCACATGTAGACATCTTTATAGATTGAGGTCTCCAGGCATCACCCCGTCCTCCCCGTCCTCCTCCTCTTACTCTCACTCCTCTGGCTCTGCCTCTGTTTCCAACGTTGGCATCCATTGCTCCAAAACAGAAGAGTTCACCTGTTGCCTTTTATAAAGCTCTGATTTCTAAATTGCAATTATCTGTGACAGGTGTTTACAACAACAACAAATTTATTTTTATATAGCGCATTATCACAACATTACATTGTCTCAAAGCACTTTACAGTATCCTCACCCAAAGCCCCCAGTGAGTAAGCCATAGGCGACAGTGGCAAGGAAAAACTCCCTAGAAGGAAGAAACCTTGAGAGGGACCAGACTCAAAGGGGAAGCCCATCCTCCAGGGGCCGGCAGGGATAGTCAAATAGAGAGAGGAGAGCAAGGAAGATAAGCCAATGCCGAAGCCGAGTCTTCTTCCAATTGCCAGGCAACCAGAGGTAAGGCAGCGGGTCATACATGGAAGATCAGAACGGCGAGCTGGATGCAGGGACGTCACTGGTGGTGGTCGGGTGTGCTGGATATCTTGATAGATTGAGGTCTCCAGGCATCACCCCCCAGGAGGAGTAGGGGAAATAAAATGTACAATTAGGCATAGTAGAGGAGGCTATTGGCAGTGCTAAAAGCTAGGTGAGTACAATATGAAGTGCAATCTGCAAGCTCCGGCAGATATGGCTATGGCAGCATCAGTAGGAGGGAGAGGCAAGTGGGAATGCCGGCATGGGGAGTCCCTGAAATGTCAGCACTCCAGTTCCACAAGAGATTGCAAAGCTAGAGTGACAGCACTGACAATCCAGTTCATCCAAAGCCAATGGCACCGATCCCCACCCAGCTCTACACCTCACACTACAGGTCTGACTGGGAGTGAAGAGTTAGCTAGGGCTAGAACTAGTGTCCCTATACGCTAAACTAAACAGGTGTGTTTTTAGTCTGGACTTGAATATTGAGAGTGAACCTGAAACCCGCACATCCGGTGGAAGACCATTCCACAGCTGAGGAGCTTTGTAGGAGAAAGCTCTGCAGCCTGCCGTAGCTCTTTCTACCCTAGGCACTAACAGATATCCCATGGCTTGAGAGCGAAGCAAGTGTGGAGGGTTGTATGTGGTCAGCAGTTCACTAAGGTATTCTGGTGCAAGGCCATTTAGTGCTTTATAAGTTAATAGCAGTATTTTATAGTCAATTCAGGACTTAACTGGCAGCCAATGAAGAGAGGATAAGACCGGTGTAATATGATCAAATTTTTTTGTGTTTGTTAGAACTCTGGCTGCAGCATTCTGTACCATCTGAAGTTTATGCAAGGATCCAGACGGGCAACCCGATAGGAGGGCATTACAGTAATCCAGTCTGGAACTTACGAAGGCATGTATTAGTTTTTCTGCATCATTAAGTGAGAGCATCTTACGAAGCTTGGCTATGTACCCATGTGATGGGTTAGTATGCAAAGTAGGGCAACTGACTGACAATTTTGAATGACAGTGTGTTCCTTGTGAAAACAAGAGATTTTCTTCATGAAAATTGTGCCAAATGCAGAGAATTGTGTGTAGTGTTTTGAAAAAAGTGTGTTTTAAAATTGCAATTTGAGAGTAAAGCAGGAATTGTACTTGTAGTTTACCAGAATTGGTTCAGGGGGTTGGTGCATCAGTTACATGTTGTAGTCGTTGTGTCTCAAGTACAAGTAATTGTGCGTAAACAACTAAGAAAAACTGTAATTAGATTTTCCTGTGTGTAAGGGTTTCGGTCGTATACTTTCCATCTCCATGCCGAGAAAAACTCCTCAATAGGGTTTAAAAAGGGAGAGTATGGTGGTAGAAACACATTCATAAAATGCTGCTCATTGTGAAACCAATCGCCAACCAATTCTTGGACCACAGTGAAAGCACACATTGTCCCAAATGATAACATACATGGGATGCTCTGCCTGCTCGCGATCTCTCTGCTCAAGCAAAGCATCCTGTAGACCATCCAGGAATGTTAGTAGTATTTCGGTGTTGTATGGCCCAACAGTAACATGACTGTGGAGAACCCCATAGCTGCTGGTGGCAGCACAGACAGTTACATTTCCACCATGCTGGCCAGGCATTTCAATAATGGCACATTGACCTATAACGTTGCGACCTCATCTCCTTTTTGCTAGATTGAATCCAGCTTCATCCACGAAGATGTATTCATGAGGCCTAACCATTGTGTCAAGCTCAAAGATAAAGCTAAACTACATTTAGTTCTGTAAATGACACAGTATGATATATACATGTGCTGCTTCCCAGACAATACAGTATACATTCTAGTACTGAGTTTACTGTGAAAGTTTACTTACTTGCACATATTGACATCTCACAGTTTCGCTCAAATGGTACCCGATAAACTTGTTTCATCCTTATCTTGTTGCATTGCAGGACACGGTCAATTGTTGACAGACTCACACTATTGATTGCCTAAAAATGTATGTTGTCTTCTATAATCCGCTGCTGTATTTCACGCAGTCGAATTGCATTATTTTTACGGACCATATCCACAGTAAGAGTCTCCTGGTGTTGTGAGATCGTGCGTGTTCTTCTACCCTCATGTGGCCATCTTTCAATTCTAAAAAAAAAAACCCATTTAGTTAGAAGTAGACACAAACACACTTTATTCAGTAAATGTTTTCAAACACAGTACCATGGAGAAATTATTTGTCATTGTCTCCTTACTGAAACAAATATACTTTTTACCAATTTTCTTCTCTGAAGGCCCGGATTATAGTAGCCAATGAGAACCTGCTTAGGTTTGGTTGCACACGTTGCCCTGCCTCCCTCATAGTCATGCCATGCACCAGAACATGATCTATGACAGTTGTTTGAATGTCATTTGAAATTACAGATCTTCTTCTTGGTCTTAGTCCTTGCCCACCACCTCTAACACGGACTCCTCCCTTCCTCTTCTATTGTATTGCTCCATTGTTGGATCCACTCATTCCATTTGCATTTGACTAGGCTTATATACTATTTACTAATTGGGTTTACTGATTGGACACATGTGTTTTCAATTTTGAGTGGTAGTGTGTAAATGATGAAAACAGTGTGTTAGTTGTGTTTAACTTCTGTAGCCTGTGTGCACCATTCTGGGTACAAGTGCACCACACTGCTAAATGTGTTTTGTGTTTGTGAGTGTGTTTAGAGTTTTGGTAAATGGGAGATTCAGATTTGCAAATTGTGTTCTAACCAGTTGAATAGTGTTTTGGATTTTGACAACTGTGGGATTGCTTTGATGAAAGAGTTTTGTTAGTTGACAGTTTAGTTTTTACAATGGGATTTAGTGTTTTAGCAATTCAGAAAAACTAACATAGAAAACCATGCACCATGTTTTACAGTTTTTCTCAAATGCTAAAACACATTTCACAAATGTTTCCTCCATGTTCCCCAATGTCTAAACACAACACCCTTTTCTAAAGCTACATAAACACAACCACACCTTCTCACTTCAAAACTCAAACTTTCACACCAAAAGAGCAGCTCGAAACTTTCAAAAATGTAAACACTATACACATCATTACACACTACAGCAAAACAATTGAAAACACAATGCTCAATTTGTGAGAAGGTTCTTTGTTTCATAACTGCCAATGCATATTTTTAGAAACTTTACAGTAACAGAACTTCTTAGATCTCTGCAGAGGATTAGGCATTTAGATTTGTGAGTTTCATATGAAGAGTATAAATCTATAGAAAATTCTGCATGTACACTACTGTAACACAACTCAATGCAAAAACAGAATCTATTGCACACAACAGTACTCTTGAAAACATGATCAGGGTGTGAAGTATTTTTATTTACTTTATTCACACCACACACACACACCACAATCACTGTGTGGCGTCATGTCGCTGAGCTGCATCGGGCCACATAACCTCATCCACATCGCAGGCTATATTGTCTCTTGCCAGGCACCGCGGGAAAAACGCCCTGGAATGGCGAATCCATCCTTGGAAGGCCTCCACTGGGATGTCAACACAGGCCAGCTCCATTGCCCTTAGGAGGTTCTCTCTAGTCTATGGTTGTCTGTCATAAACCTTCCATCTCCACGATGAGAAAAACTCCTCTATAGGGTTCAGGAAAGGGGAGTAAGGTGGCAGACAGATGTTTAAAAAGTGGTTACTGTTGGTGGTGAACCACTCTCTGATTTGGTTTGTTCTGTGGAAGCGGACATTGTCCCAAATGATCACATAAATGTAATGTGCGGGCCCAGGATGGTGTTGTTGGCGGTCCAGGAGGATGTCTTTTAGCTCCTCTAGGAAGGTGAGGAGACGTTGGGTGTTGTAAGACCCAAGGACAGCATGCCGGTGGACAAGCCCCTCCGAACCCATGGCCGCACAAAGAGTAATATTACCCCCCTGTTCCCCAGGAACCTCGGTGATGGCTCTTTGGCCAATGATGTTATGGCCTCTGCCTTCGTTTCTGCAGGTTGAAGCCAGCCTCATCCAGGAAGAGGTAGGTACTCATGAGGTCTGGCCATCGCGTCCAACTGTAATATCCTCTGTGAAAATGTGAAAGTACATAGGTGTTCAGAAAAACAGTCAATCAGGTAGCACAGTATTGTCCAGAAGTAATGTAGGCCACTGAGCAACACAGTATGTCCACTAACAGTACTGTGAACATGGATGTATACTTACTTGCACATACTCGTAACGTAAGTCTTTGTGTCGCGCAGAGTTGCGCTCAAAGGGAACCCTATAGATCTGTTTCATCCGCATCTTTTGGCGCCGGAGAACTCGGTCTATTGTGGCCAAGCTGACATCATCGATGCTCTCAAAGTTGACATTATCGGCAATGACTTTGTCTCTGATCTCTCGGAGTATGATGAGGTTGCTCTCACGAACCATATCCACAATGAGGGTTTCTTGTGCCGCTGTAAATATGGCAACCCTCCCACCTCTATGTGGCATTCTTTCAACTCTAAAGAAAGAAAAATGTGTTGTCAGTTGACATGTTTTACAATAACAACTGATTTGAAACCAATAGACTACTTTCACAGGCTTGTAAAACTGTATTGTGACAAAGAAAGCAATAGAGTACAATACCTGTTGTGTTGTCTGAATGCCCTGATGATGGTTGCCACGGTGAACCTACTCAGGTTTGGACGGACTCTTAGTCCTGCTTCAGCCATTGTCATGCCATGGACAATGACATGGTCAATGACTGTTGCTCGCATCTCGTCTGTAATGATGGTGCGAGGTTGTCTTGCTCTCCCTCCTGGACCTTCTCCTCTCCCTTGTCGGCCTCCTCCTCTTCCTCGTTGGCCTGCTCCTCTTCCTCATCTGATTTACAGTTTTTTACGATTGTTTACACACAATTTTGAAAAGCAGGTTCTTTTTGTGAAAATCTAATCACAATTATCCAAACACCACACTCAATTTGCAGAATTCCTAGATTGTTTGCAAAATGACACACTTCAGTCAAAACATACACATATCAGTCAAAACATATACACATATTTGTGAAAATGCTATTAGTTTTCATTTAACCAACACAGTCCTCAATGATCAGACACTATTGCAAACAGTTTCACACTGCTGTGATAAATAAAAAAACACATGTGTAGAAAAACTAATTTTAGGAAATAGCATGTGCTAGATTTTTGGGCAGATGTTATGTAAGGGATCATTTCGATGACAAAAAATAGTGACAAACCCACAACATTCTTCATGATTAGTTTGAGATATAGGGAGAATGTACACAAATAGGCCTACTATAAACTTACCAAGCACTGCACAACACTGATGCTGCAGACTGAATATTTCAAGTACCGGTATTTATTTCAATTCAAGAAATACAGTATTTCTTACCATAATCAGTTACAGTAATCAACCAACAATGAAATCAATGAAACAAATAAAATCTGTAGACAAATAAAAATTACTGCCTGAAGTACATACAGTTTGACTCTGGAAAAAAAAGCAACACAAATACTGTAACTATTCCTCATCTCTCCGTCTGGCTGGATCAGGCCATAAGATTTCATCCACATCACAGGCTATGTCTTCATTGGCAAGGCACCGTTGGAAGAATCGCCTTGAGTGACGAATCCACCCCTGCACAGAAGCTGCGTCGATTTGATCACATGCCTGCTCCATGGCCTGAATGAGGGGCAAACGGTCATAGGGCCGCAGGTCGTATACCTTCCACCGCCACGCTGAAAAAAACTCTTCGATTGGATTCAGGAAGGGGGAGTATGGGGGAAGGTATAACACTTCAAAATCAGGGTGACCATGGAACCAATTCTGGACCAGAGCAGCCCGATGGAATGAGACATTGTCCCAAACGACAATGTACCACATCTGGTCCACTTTGTTTAATGCTGTGACAATCTCGTGCAATCTGTCAAGAAATGCAAGTATTAGATTTGCATTATAGGGTCCCAGATTTGCATGGTGGTGGAGGACCCCATTTTGTGTGATAGCAGCGCAGAGGGTGATGTTACCCCCTCGCTGCCCTGGCACATTGGTGATTGCCCTGTGTCCAATTACATTTCTCCCTCGTCTTCGTGTTTTTGCAAGGTTAAATCCAGCCTCATCCACATATATAAATTCATGCTGAATTTGTTCTGCATCCATTTGCAAGACTCTCTGAAACACAGTAAAAGACAATAGGATGCTATTCAATATCTATTGCACATTTTTTTTGTGCCAGAACATTATGAGCAGTGCACAATACCACACCATAGCAGTAAAATGAACAATACATACCTCCACATATTCAGAGCGCAGATGTTTCACTCTCTCTGAATTTCTGTCAAATGGTACCCGATATAGTTGCTTCATGTGTACTTGCTTTTTCTTGAGGATTCGAGCTAATGTTGACAGAGAGACTCGGTGGATGTTATTGAAAATACGGTCATCGTTGATGATATTGGCTTGGATTTCTCGCAGCCTGATACAATTATTGGCCACAACCATGTTCACTATGGCGGCCTCTTGTGCACGGGTGAACATAGGGCCCCTTCCACCTTGGTGTCCTCGACCCTCAATCCTATGTGAAAAATATACTGTATATATAAAAAAATACACATGCAGCCTCAAATGTCACAGTAAACAATATTGATGACAAGTACAGCAAGCTTAAGTTTCAATGTACTGTGTGGTTAGCTTACCTGTTTTCTCGATGAAATGTCCGAATTACTGACGCAACAGTATTTCTGCTGAGATTTGGTTGAACTCTTTGTCCAGCTTCCATCAGTGTCAGTCCATGGTTGAGAACATGGTCAATAAGTGTTGCACGGATTTCTTGAGTCAAATTTGGTCCTCGTCTTCTTTGTTCAGGTTCTGTCAACTCTTCAAGTTCTTCTCTACCTCTTCCTCTACCTAGGCCTCTTCCTCTATCTCCTCCTTCTCCTCTTCCTCTACCTAGGCCTCTTCCTCTACCTTCTTCTTCTCCTCTTCCTCTACCTAGGCCTCTTCCTCTACCTTCTTTTTCTCCTCTTCCTCTACCTAGGCCTCTTCCTCTACCTTCTTCTTCTCCTCTTCCTCTACCTAGGCCTCTTCCTCTACCTTCTTCTTCTCCTCTTCCTCTACCTAGGCCTCTTCCTCTATCTCCTCCTTCTCCTCTTCCTCTACCTAGGCCTCTTCCTCTACCTTCTTCTTCTCCTCTTCCTCTACCTAGGCCTCTTCCTCTACCTTCTTTTTCTCCTCTTCCTCTACCTAGGCCTCTTCCTCTACCTTCTTCTTCTCCTCTTCCTCTACCTAGGCCTCTTCCTCTACCTTCTTCTTCTCCTCTTCCTCTACCTAGGCCTCTTCCTCTATCTCCTCCTTCTCCTCTTCCTCTACCTAGGCCTCTTCCTCTACCTTCTTCTTCTCCTCTTTGAGCTCCCCCTCTCATTCTCACTCTTCTTCTAGCTCCTTCCATTTTTGATGAATACAGGTGAACTCACCTGCTGCCTTTTATAGCACACCTGAGTGCTGCGTTTTCTAATTAGCACATGTGTGCTTCCACACCTTGTGGATGTGCTTATCCAATTAGTTCATTAGTGTGGTCATTGGCAATCTGGGGCTTTGTAATGACAAGGAAGTAACCTCACAATCCTTATCTGTGTCTAAGCTGTCGAAATGTGTGTAGAGTTTTAAAAATCACTGTGTGTAATGTTTTGCAAAAAGAGTGAAGCAGACATTGTGTGTAATGTTGTGCAAATCTGTGGCGGTGTTTTGCTCCTTGGAGTAGACTTTTGCAAATTGTGTGGAAATTTTTATTTTACAGTGTAAACAATCGTAAAAAACTGTAAACTCCTCTTCCTTGTTGGCCTGCTTCTCTTCTTCCATGGCCAGCTCTTCTCCCTCCTCTGACTCGAATTCCTCTTCCCCGACTCTGCCTTCATCCATTGTGTTTGTTTGGAATCTTCAGCAAACTGTGCACTCTGAACTTGCTTTTATATATGTGGTCACAGCATTAGCAACAAGTGTCTTCAATTTTGAGTCGTTGTGTGTAATGAATGACGCCAGGTGTGTTCATTGTGTTCAAATATTGCTGACTGTGGCAAGCATTTTGCATCACATGAGCTTTCATTTGAGAATATGAGCAGAGTTCTTTTGCAACTTGTGTTTTAGCAAGGAAAAATGTGTTTAGATTTATGAGAACGGAGGATTGTGTTTTGTGAATTGTGTCTTCATGTGAAATGTGTTTATGATATTGGAAAATGATGGCTAGATTTAGTAATTGTGTTTAGACAACTGGTCATTTGGTTTAGAGGATTGGCTTTTGTGTTTGAAAAACTGTAATAGAACTGGATTATGTCTGAATGCTCACAAAGACTTTGTTGTCAGCAGTAGTTGATAAATGTAAGAAGTAAGTTGCTACAATGAAGTTATAATTACGTCACGCATAACATGTACTTCAGTGAGATCTGCGCATCCTAGCATGTCTCGCAAGCACTCATGTATATAACCTTGTGTCTGTGTAATTGTAAATAGCCCTTGTGTTGTTGTTGTTGTTATGGCTATAGTTGCCTTCTCGATCGTGGTGTGTATGTTTGCCCATATCTTGTGTGTACCCTGTCTGATCCTCACATGTTCTTAGTTTGTATGACTCCCCCGCCGTAAGTCACCTTTCAGTTTGGCATCCGACCACCTTGTGTTTCCGTTTTGTATATTTAGTGGTGTTGCTCATGGTGTTGCTTTTTCAGGACTAAAATAAAAAGTGTGATTCTGTCCTAGCAAGCAAGTGCCCTCATCCTTCGCCGTACTCGCGATAACTGGGTCTAGTTAGAAACCGTCTAACTATAAAGTAGCGGATGACGTCATGATTTCTAATCAGCGTGCGATGGGAGGCTGCCAAGCCAGAGTCATGGAAGAATATTCATTCATTCTGCCTCCTCGCCATGTTTGAAGGCTGGGTCAGGACAGAGAACTTTGTCTGTATCACAGCAAATGTTCTCCCTTGTTGGGCGATGTGGGAAGAATCCTCTGTGTGACCTATTTGTACACTGAGGTTGAAAGTCAAGTCACCTGTGGCACTCGCACTCTCATCCAGCACATATTGTATGTTCTAGTCACTCTTTGGCTTCTTCTCATGTTTAGAAACGTGTGAACAGTTTTGAGTCATTGTGTTTAAATGATGACTGCTGTATGGTGGCTGTGCTTAACCTCTGCGGCCTGTGTTTTCTATTTTGCATCAAAGTTTGCCACGGTGCAAAATGCGTTTTGATGAATGGGAATGTGTTTAAAGTTTTGCTCTGATCTGCAAATTGTGTTTAAAGTTTCACCAAATGAGTGATTGATTCAACAAATGAGTTTTGGAAATTGGAAGTTTTGTTCCAAGAATGAGGTTTAGTGTTTTAGCAATTCAGAAAAACTGTAATAGAAACATAAGGCAAGGTAAACGTTAGCTTACCAACGCTCTTTGGGGCGGTCAAACCAGATATGTGCAGTTTATACAGATACGGCACAGTTAGGGGCAAAAAGCTGTTATGGGAGCGTTAATCAATTGTACAGTTGTGGTTAAATTGGGGTATAAAATCCTTCAAACACTACAATAGTTATATAAGAGAACTCATTCTGCAAGTTTTGTAAACAAGTACACCTACTCTTACAGTTTAAGACAGGTTTTACAGAATTTTATATTATATTATATTATCCATCCATCCATCCGTCCATCATCTCCCGCTTGATCCGGGGTCGGGTCGCGGGGGCAGCAGCCTCAGCAGGGAGACCCAGACTTCCCTCTCCCCGGCCACTTCGTCTAGCTCCTCTGGGGGGACCCCGAGGCGTTCCCAGGCCAGCCGAGAGACATAGTCTCTCCAGCGTGTCCTGGGTCTTCCCCGGGGCCTCCTCCCAGTGGGACATGCCCGGAATACCTCCCCAGGGAGGCGTCCCGGAGGCATCCTGATCAGATGCCCGAGCCACCTCATCTGGCTCCTCTCGATGCGGAGGAGCAGCGGCTCTACTCTGAGTCCCTCCCGAATGACTGAGCTCCTCACCCTATCTCTAAGGGAGAGCCCAGCCACCCTGCGGAGGAAACTCATTTCGGCCGCTTGTACCCGCGATCTCGTTCTTTCGGTCACTACCCAAAGCTCATGACCATAGGTGAGGGTAGGAACGTAGATCGACTGGTAAATCGAGAGCTTCGCCTTTTGGCTCAGCTCTCTCTTCACCATGACAGACCGATGCAGCGCCCGCATGACTGCCGACGCCGCACCGATCCGCCTGTCGATCTCCCGCTCCATCGTTCCCCCACTCGTGAACAAGATCCCGAGATACTTAAACTCCTCCACTTGGGGGAGGACCCCATCCCCAACCCGGAGAGAGCACTCTACCCTTTTCCGGCTGAGAACCATGGTCTCGGATTTGGAGGTGCTGATTCTCATCCCAGCCGCTTCGCACTCGGCTGCGAACTGCTCCAGCGAGAGCTGAAGGTCACGGCTCGATGAGGCCAACAGAACCACATCATCTGCAAAAAGCAGAGACCCAATCCTGAGGTCACCGAACCGGACGCCCTCAACGCCCTGGCTGCGCCTAGAAATTCTGTCCATAAAAACTATGAACAGAATCGGTGACAAAGGGCAGCCCTGACGGAGTCCAACCCTCACCGGAAACAAGTCCGACTTATTGCCGCCCATGCGGACCAAACTCTGGCACCGGTCATACAGGGACCGAACCGCCCTTAAAAGGGAGCCCGGTACCCCATACTCCCGGAGCACTCCCCACAGGACCCCACGAGGGACACGGTCGAATGCCTTTTCCAAGTCCACAAAACACATGTAGACTGGTCGGGCAAACTCCCATGAACCCTCCAGAACCCTGCTGAGAGTATAGAGCTGGTCCACTGTTCCACGGCCAGGGCGAAAACCACACTGCTCCTCCTGAATCCGAGGTTCGACAATCCGGCGGACCCTCCTTTCCAGGACCCCCGAATAGACCTTACCAGGGAGGCTGAGGAGTGTGATCCCCCTGTAGTTGGAGCACACCCTCCGGTCCCCCTTCTTAAAGAGGGGGACCACCACCCCGGTCTGCCAGTCCAGAGGTACTGCCCCCGATGTCCACGCGATGCTGCAGATGCGTGTCAACCAGGACAGCCCCGCAGCATCCAGAGCCTTGAGGAACTCTGGGCGAATCTCGTCCACCCCCGGGGCCCGGCCACCTAGGAGCTTTTTGACCACCTCAGCGACCTCCACCCCCGAGATAGGCGAGTCCACCCCCAAGTCCCCACACTCTGCTTCCATATTGGAAGGCGTGTCGGTGGGATTGAGGAGGTCTTCGAAGTACTCCCTCCACCGACCCAAAACGTCCCGAGCTGAGGTCAGCAGCGCACCATCCCCACCATAAATAGTGTTGATGCTGCACCGCTTTCCCGCCCGGAGCCGCCGGATGGTGGACCAGAATCTCCTCGAAGCCGTCCGGAAGTCGTTCTCCATGGCCTCACCAAACTCCTCCCACACCCGAGTTTTTGCCTCAGCGACCGCCAAAGCCGCATTCCGCTTGGCCTGCCGGTAGCCGTCAGCTGCGTCTGGAGTCCCACAGGCCAGAAAGGCCCGATAAGACTCCTTCTTCAGCTTGACGGCATCCCTTACCACCGGTGTCCACCAGCGGGTTCGGGGATTACCGCCGCGACAGGCACCGACCACCTTGCGGCCGCAGCTCCGGTCAGCCGCCTCCACAATGGAGGCACGGAACATGGCCCATTCGGACTCAATGTCCCCCGCCTCCCCCGGGATATGGGAGAAGTTCTGCTGGAGGTAGGAGTTGAAACTCTCCCTGACAGGGGATTCTGCCAGACGTTCCCAGCAGACCCTCACTATACGCTTGGGCCTGCCTGGCCTGGCCGGCCTCCTCCCCCACCAGCGGAGCCAACCCACCACCAGGTAGTGATCGGTTGACAGCTCCGCCCCTCTCTTCACCCGAGTGTCCAAAACATGCGGCCGCAAGTCCGACGACACGACTACAAAGTCGATCATCGAACTGCGGCCTAGGGTGTCCTGGTGCCAAGTGCACATATGGACACCCTTATGCTTGAACATGGTGTTCATTATGGACAGTCCGTGACGAGCACAGAAGTCCAATAACAAAACACCGCTCGGGTTCAGATCGGGGGGGCCGTTCCTCCCAATCACGCCCCTCCAGGTCTCACTGTCGCTGCCCACGTGAGCATTGAAGTCCCCCAGCAGAACAAGGGAGTCCCCAGGAGGAGCGCTCTCCAACACCCCTTCCAAGGACTCCAAAAAGGGTGGGTATTCCGAACTGCTGTTTGGCGCATAAGCGCAAACAACAGTCAGGACCCGTCCCCCCACCCGAAGGCGGAGGGAGGCTACCCTCTCGTCCACTGCGGTAAACCCCAATGTACAGGCGCCCAGCCTGGGGGCAATAAGTATGCCCACGCCCGCTCGGCGCCTCTCCCCGCGGGCAACTCCAGAGTGGAAAAGGGTCCAACCCCCCTCAAGGAGACTGGTTCCAGAGCCCAAGCCGTGCGTCGAGGTGAGTCCGACTATATCTAGCCGGAACTTCACAACCTCGCGCACCAGCTCAGGCTCTTTCCCCATCAGAGAGGTGACATTCCATGTCCCTAGAGCCAGCTTCTGCAGCCGAGGATCGGACCGCCAAGGTCCCCGCCTTTGGCCGCCGCCCAGATCACTTCGCACCCGACCCCTTTGGCCCCTCCCATGGGTGGTGAGCCCATTGGAGGGGGGACCCACGTGCCTTGTTCGGGCTGCGCCCGACCAGGCCCCATGGGTGTAGGCCTGGCCGCCAGGCGCTCGCCATCGAGCCCCACCCCCAGGCCTGGCTCCAGGGGGGGGCCCCGGTGACCCGCGTCCGGGCAAGGGAAACCGTGAATCCAGGATTTTTCTCATCATAAGGGGTTTTTGAGCCGTGCTTCGTCTGGTTCCTCACCCAGGACCTGTTTGCCTTGGGTGACCCTACCAGGGGCATAAAGCCCCAGACAACATAGCTCCTGGGATCATTGTAACACGCAAACCCCTCCACCACGATAAGGTGTCGGCTCCAGGAGGGGATATTATATATATTATATTATATTACACTGAACAAAAATATAAACGCAACACTTTTGTTTTTGCTCCCATTTTTCATGAGATGGACTTAAAGATCTACAATTCATTCCAGATACACAATATTACCATTTCTCTCAAACATTTCTCACAAATCAGTCTAAATGTGTGATAGTGAGCACTTCTGCTTTGCTGAGATAATCCATCCCACCTCACAGGTGTGCCACATCAAGATGCTGATCTGACATCATGGGTAGTGCACAGGTGTACCTTATACTGCCCACAATAAAAGGCCACCCTGGAATGTGCAGTTTTGTCTCACAGCAAAATGCCACAGATGCCACAAGCATTGAGGGAGCGTGCAATTGGCATGCGGACAGCAGGAATGTCAACCAGATCTGTTGCTCGTGCATTGAATGTTCATTTCTCAACCATAAGCCGTCTCCAAAGGCGTTTCAGAGAATATGGCAGTACATCCAACCGGCCTCACAACCGCAGACCACGTGTAACCACACCAGCCCAGGACCTCCACATCCAGCAGGTTCACCTCCAAGATCGTCTGAGACCAGCCACTCAGACAGATAATGCACGGCCCCATGTTGCAAGGATCTGTACACAGTTCTTGGAAGCTGAAAATGTCCCAGTTCTTGCATGGCCAGCATACTCACCGGACATGTCACCCGTTGAGCATGTTTGGGATGTGCTTGACCGGCGTATACGACAGCGTGTACCAGTTCCCACTAATATCCAACAACTTCGCACAGCCATTGAAGAGGAGTGGACCAACATTCCACAGGCCACAATTGACAATCTGATAAACTCTATGCGAAGAAGATGTGTTGCATTGCATGAGGCAAATGGTGGTCACACCAGATACTGACCGGTTCTGAGTCCCCAGACCCCCAATAAAGCAAAAAACTGCACATTCCAGGGTGGCCTTTTATTGTGGGCAGTATAAGGTACACCTGTGCACTACCCATGATGTCAGATCACAACAACAACAACAAATTTATTTTTATATAGCGCATTATCACAACATTACATTGTCTCAAAGCGCTTTACAGTATCCTCACCCAAAGCCCCCAGTGAGTAAGCCATAGGCGACAGTGGCAAGGAAAAACTCCCTAGAAGGAAGAAACCTTGAGAGGGACCAGACTCAAAGGGGAAGCCCATCCTCCAGGGGCCGGCAGGGATAGTCAAATAGAGAGAGGAGAGCAAGGAAGATAAGCCAATGCCGAAGCCGAGTCAAGATCAGCATCTTGATGTGGCACACCTGTGAGGTGGGATGGATTATGTCAGCAAAGCAGAAGTGCTCACTATCACACATTTAGACTGATTTGTGAGAAATGTTTGAGAGAAATGGTAATATTGTGTATCTGGAATGAATTGTAGATCTTTAAGTCCATCTCATGAAAAATGGGAGCAGAAACAAGAGTGTTGCGTTTATATTTTTGTTCAGTATATATATTATATTATATTATATTATATTTATAGTATATTAACCTGACTATAGCAAATGTCTGTCAGTCCCTATTGACAGAAGGGCCATTTTGCTATGTTTTAACAGAATCTGAGCCTGAAAAGTCAGATTGCTCTGCCAAGGGTACAACTAATTTGACTTGCAAAAAACAGTGTGAGAGGAATGGATGTGTGGCTGCGATAACAGATAATATCACACAGTATGTGTGAAGTCATTTGAAGACTTAATTGTGTTATAGTGGAAAAAAAACCCACAACAGCACAATAAATGACAAGTCATTCAGGCGAAGTGAGTCAGAAGGGTGTGTGAACATGCTTGGCAAACTGGGTGATAAGAATAATGATGAATGATTCATGCTTATTTCCTTACAGTATCTCTTGAGGAGGCCTGCCAATGGTGTGGACAGTTTCAAAATAAAGATGGTGACAGGGTGAGGAGAATTGCTGTAGTCATTTGATAGATGGGAAAATATGGCTACTTGTCTTATAATATATGTTGTTAATCCTACTCTGTGATGGATGCCAGCGGAGGCAACACCGTGTCTGTACTGGCATGACTAAGAGCCAATTCAAACACATAACAAATGTTCCCATGTCAGTGGTCTTTTTTGAGTAATTCAAAAAATTACGTAATGTACTTCTTTGGCCAAAGGTGCAAAATAAAGGTTTTCCTCATGTTCATGTAGGTGGCCTTGAAAAAGGCCATTTTGGGCGTCAGTGATGGCTCAGTATTTGGTGGCCACACTTTGTTCTTCATCACTCGCCTGCACCATGTTGACATTGAGTGAAGCAGTTTAAAGAGGTGATCATAGGTGATAATATGGTTCCAGGCTGCAATGAGTGACTCAATTAACTAATGTTTTGATCTTGGATATCTCCAAAGCCACCTTGTGCCACAAGTTCTCAATCGGATTCAGATCGGAAAATTGGGCGCGCCAGTCAATTGACTCGATGGCACAGTGCATTGTCATCTTGGAACAGGAACTGGCCAGTGAACAGCTGCTGCACTGATGGCACCATACGCTTCTACAGTACTTTGATGTATTTGGTCCCGTTGACCGTTCCATCAACGATGTGCAGACGTCCGACGCCACTGGCAGCCATACAGCCCCAGACCATTATCTTCGAAGGATGCTTCACAGTGAGGTTGAGGCACTCAGACTTGAACTCCTCACCAGGAAAGCTCCTCACATAGGTGTTGGCCTGGCTACCAAACAGGCAAAAAGTGCTTTTGTCAGTGTGACCAAACTGATTACTAAATCATTGTGACCAAACTGTGTATTAATTTACATGTGCATATACAGCTCCAGAAAAAAGATCAAATCACTTTGTCATTATTAGTCTTATTTATTTATTTTACAGTTATTTTAGACGAAGTGATAAAGTTCATGGTTAAAATAAAGGATTTAGGTAGTGCTCTCCGAACAGAAACGGGTCACATTTAACCCAGTCATGACAAAAGGTAACCATCACAAAAACATCTGTCCATAATATAATCATATTTTACCAAACTGATTTAACATGAATAAAATATGAATGCATACATTCTATATACGTTTGGGGCAACATCTAGAACAATTACATGAACTCCTGACCAAGAAGGAATTGATCATGTGATCATTAGAATACCAAAAAATCTTTGAGCAAGAATATTGAGTAAACATACAGCAAATAGTTTGTTAATTCTCTTGTCGTTTAATGGATGCTTTGGCAGCACCTGTTGAAAGGAAGAAAGTGATTAGGTAACCTGCGTCGTTTGTGACATGTCTGTTTGTAAACATGGAGTCCATGTTTGTAAACATTTCCGCATTTTACCCTTTACCCTTCACTCTCTCTACAGCGTTGCAACAACAACCATTTTCCACATTCCCCTACCGCCATCTACTGACCTGCAATAGTAATAGCAATGACTTAGAAATAATTCAAGACACAACAAAGACATCGTCATAGTCCCAAATGGAAGATTCATTTTAATCAAAATATCAACAAATAAGAGATACTGTTTTAGTTAATCATTTCCAAACCCAAAGTCTAGTAATCAGTCTGACAGAAACACACAAGCAAACTCGAAAAATAGATGTAATACACTGAACCAAACTATGGTTAAGATTGACAGTGTTCAGTTGAGAATCACCAGGTCATTTTTATTAGTTTAGCATCTAATCCAGTGTAAGGTTACACTGTACACTTCATTATATCTTTGGTTTTATGCACACATCATACATCACCAAGTAAAAAGAGAATTTTAAATTGGGCATAATAACTTGGACAGTGACTCTCAACACCATCAGAGAAATGTGATGGCACCGATCACACTTGTTTCTGGAACATCTCTACTCTGTGCCATCATTACAATCATCAAAGTAACTGTCAGCAAAGTGTAGCATCTGTTGCATTGCAGTGAGAAGCAGGATGTCACAGTTCTCATCCAGCGCAATCTCATGGGAGCGATTCTTCACTGGAAGCACCTGCGACACTGAAATGCCCAGACGGTCACTCACGTTGTAGATCTGCAGAAAGACATGCAGTTCACACATATATTCATCTTGAAATAGATTTTCTTCAGCTGCTGTATTGGAAGAGTATTGTCAAACAGGATTGTAATAAGCCAGTATTAAAACAGCAGAAATCTGAATGCACAATGAAAGCTGTACAGTTCTTGAGGGCAGTGAAATGTTAGACATCAGTCTATCACCCATCACCACCCATCCTGCAGAGGACCTGAGGAAGAAGACATCTAGGCCAGGATGCTGGCTTATTGCAGATCACACACTGTGGGCAGATTAGACATCTCTTCACCCAAATGCAGGTTTTCAGCCATGGGGGGAAACACACAACATCAGATATTGACTGCATAGACATGGAGTAGAGGTGGGATTCAAAGCCACAACCATGGAGGTGTGAGGCCACGGTGCTACACACAATCATTTTAATGGGGGAAGTTGATTAGGGGGATGTCAAGTACTGGCCAGCAAATCTTCTTTAATTGGTCTTCCATAGATATCTGGTAAAACTGCCAGTTCAGAGGTGACACAGTGCTGCTGCTGTGTTTGAAATTTCATGCACATATTTGACGTCATCAATGTCCATATTGTCCATCCACCAATCTTCATAAACTTATTCTATTCGGGGGGGGGGGGGGGGGGTCCAGTGCCTTTCTATGGCAGGACACACTCATACTTATGTGCAATTTGGTAATTCCAATTAGCCTCAGCATGTTTTTGGACTGTAGGGGGAAACAGGAGCACCCACAGGAAACCCAACACCGACACACGGAGAACATACAGACTCCACACACATGGAACTCTGACTGAGACCCAAACCAAGGCACCTGAGGTGTGAGGTGACAGTGCTAAGCACTGCACCACTGTGCCACCTACATATTGTATATCATCCGTAAAATCGGTATTTGAGATGAGTCTAATTAAGACTTGAGAAATTAAAGGCTGCCAACTGAGCAATTAAGACTGATTTAAAATCGACTGCCAATTTAAACTGGCTGCCAATCGATTGGATCATCTCTAATATTTTTTGCTGCATAAATTCATGGTTAATTTCATAGTCAAGGGTCCTGCTGCAGGTTTCTGTCCTGATATACTGTTGCAGGCTTTAGGACCGATTCCAGTGTTAGACCCAGAAACTTACCAGCTCCTTTATGTAGCAGCTGCGGTACACATCTCTTATGTCCTTTTCCACATGTGGACACGCTTTGTCCACTTGGGTCAGTAGCACCAGTAGAGGGACCTCTAAAAACATCAACAGAAATGTCTCACTGGTCACATTTATGTTGTATGGAATAAGCCTTCATCATGAGACATGCAGAATTTCTTAAGCAAAACCCATAGCAATCAGCACACTGATGTCTGTCTTACTCAGAAGCACCTGCCAGCATCACTTTGCCCTTTGTGAATCCACATGTGTTCAGTTGAGCTCATGTTTGTGTTCCAACTTTCAGTCCCAACCCTTTAAAAGTGGGCCCTATGTGACAGAAAGCCCTTGAGGTTCTCACAGATGGAGCATCTGTGTGGAGGAGCAGCCAGGAGCTCATTCAGTTACCGCATAAATACTGTTTCTGCCAAAGCTACGGCAAACATTCAGTTTGCATTGTTCCATTCTAGGAAACTGAATTTCTTTGTTTTTGCTGAATATCTAAATACTTTATTAATGTCATTTTATTTTTCCATGTCACTTTCATATTACTGCATCAATTTAAATGAAAGTTTATGTTGTTGGAACAATGACAATGCATTTCTTCAGACCACTTGGTCAACCCTCCCCCCCACCCAGGCGCGCAGTTAGCACCAGGGACGGATGGGATGGGTCCCCTTCAGATTCAGAATGACCTCGATCCGTCCCCCCCACCACTTAAAGGTAAAAAAAAAACAGCATCTGCCGTCTTTGCATAAGGAAAAAATATCCCGTCAATACTGCGTTTGTTGAGTTGCAGCACAGACAGTTGGCATTTACTGAGAAGCCTGTATACAGTGTCACGTCAGCATCAATCCACATGTGCACAACACTGATGGACCATTCAGGGAGGGGACAGGCTAAAGCACAGAGTGATGGCTATAACTCATACTCCTGCTTTAGGGACTGAAACATTTTATTTCACACATCTTAAATGGAAATCTGAACATGCTTTATTACGGCTACCTTCACGCTCCTACAGATGTAGCCGCTTGAATTTTCCCCTCCCAGCCGGCTGCCTGTCGGTTGCCAGCCAACTGCCAGCTGGCTGCCTGCCGGTTGCCTGCCAAAAGCCAGCCAAAGGGACTGACCCCCCTCCTTCTGGGGGTGTGCCTAAATTCTCATCTAAACCCGCCCATTTATTCACTTGCAGGGTGTTACCATGAGATGGCGCTTTCTTTACAAAAACACATTTTAGTTGTGGTCACAAGTTTACATACAACAAGTATCAACCAGAATATTTGACCACTCTTCTTTGCAGAATTTCTAGTTCATTTAAACTAGTTGGGTTACAGGCACAGACCTGGCTTTTCAGCATAACCCACAACTGTTTTGAAGCTTGGCATCCTGATCAGGAGTGACAATTTATATAAAAACATAAGAACATAAGAAATTTATAAACGAGAGGAGGCCATTCAGCCCATCAAGCTCATTTGAGGAGAACTGTAATAGCTCAGCAACTAATAGCTAACTCATTTGTTGTTCTAATATTCACTTATTGTATTGTATTATTCCTGTAATATAATGTGATTGCACATTTTATACTTCAACGTTTAATCTGTTGCATGTTATAAACTGTGAAAAGGCTGGTATTGTGTGTTTTCTTACAGTTTTTTTTCAATTGCTAAGACAGTAGCATAGATTCTACTTTGTCTCTTCACATACATGAAACATCCTTGTCATTGCTCTGGAGAAATATCTTGGCATACAGCATTCATTGTTTGATCTTGTGTCAATTAACATAATTTGTTTATTTTATGTGTTTTTTACAATCTATTTTAGAAAGGGTCTTGAAAGTAATTTAGTAAAATGATATATTTCAGTTTTGACTGTTTTACTAGCAGTTTTAGGGTCAGTATGTACTTATGTGGAAAATGGCCTCTGATACATTAATTGAAGAATAAATTTTGAAGAATTTAGTTATTGATTGCATTTTGTATGAAAGCAAAGCAAAATGCTTAACAGTTTAGCCCACATAAGCTAATGTTGTGGTGACTGTATGAAAATTTTTGAGAAAGCAACTTCAGTATTGCAGTATCTGTCTTAGCGATTGAAAAAAACTGTAAAATTCACACTACCTTCCCAAACTGATTAGTGTGAGGAGCAGTGACAGACATTCCAGACTGATGGGCCATTGACAGCATGCAAAGGTCTGGTGACTCCAAAGTCACTTCAAAGTTGTAACACTTTAGTAATCAAACCTCACACAATTCTTTGAATGTCTCATTCACCTTTGTGTAACCAGCCCCTATGTCTATAAGCTTCAGAGCTCAAAAGTCTTGGCTAGAAATGTTTATAATGTGATTTTTTTTATTGTTGTTTAAGAGACACAGTAAGATATCTGTGTATATATTGTATGTGAGAGAAAGGGCAAGTTCTCACAAGCATTCGTGATTAGTCAAGGTGCTGTGAGATCCATCTCCATTAGCCAATGGGATTCAACAAAAACAATCAATCTGATCACCTCACTCTGTTATACACATTATGGGCAAGTTGATAAATGAAGGTTAGTTACCCAACACCCAAACACACAAAACAATGGCCAGTGTTCCCCCTGCATGCTGGAGCTCAGATTTCACTCTCGCACTCACGTGTGGTTTTTTAACTCTTCCCTCCTGCTGTGAATATGAAAAGCTGATGCCATCAGCAGCCTTTCACACTGTCCCGAGGCCGTTTCACAGGACAAAACAGTATTTTCAGTGGTTGCTATGTGTTTGTACAAAAATATAAAGACTAAGTTTTAATAGATTGTGTTAATTCCCAAGCACACGGTGTATTCAAATAAATGGCTACAAATGAAGCAGAAGAGCAATATGTACTTTCGAAACTAAAAAAAAAGGCAGAAATAAAAAACACACAGGGATTATTTTATTTTTAAAAGTACTGAAAAATACAGTATGATAACTTTAATTTTCATATACCACACTGTCCCTCATTGCTCGACAATATCAGTCTTCTTACTTTGTTTAGGCCTGTAATTATTGTATTGCATGCATCTTGGGTCTGCTTCATCTCCAAAAGGGGAAGTAAAATACAAAATTCACATTGACTAAAACACATCTGATGAGTAAGAATAATTTTCTTGCATGTAGGCATATTGTCTTCCTTTAGAAAATCTTACCAAGTACAATTATCTTATTGCACTGGCAGATTATTTTACTAGCTTTAAGCCATCTTTGGGATTTTGTCTAAATATAAGAAAATTATTCTTGCTTAGATTTTCATTTTGTGCAGTGGAGTTACAATACCTGATTTCACCAGGTGAATAGGAGCTGAATTTCGACGTCAAGGTACAAATGGGTCACAAAGAGGATTCTTTCTTTCCGTGAATCTGGATTAGCAGTTGCACAACATTTTACTGTAATATGCCTCTCATTTGTTTATTTTTTGGCTTTGTTCTTTACAGCAACTTTTCTGGAGTACTGAATACGGGAAACATGACTGATAACTAATATGTAACAACTGTACAGTATACAAATATTTTTGGTAGACGACCATACTTTTTTTTTATTATAGTCTTACAGTTTCTACTTTGCATGCCAACAACTATTTTGACTGGTAGTGTTTTCATTTCTTTGTGAGTTTAGCTAGAATTTTAGGGTTTGTGCTTATTGGTTTGATTAAAGGAGAGGAGATTTTAGGAAATGTTTTAGCAATTCAGAAAAACTGTAAAATGTTAAGGCATGTCAGACTACTTTGAAAGTGGGTGAGAGGCCTCAGACTCCAAAGGGTTACAATAAATACTTATTATGCTATGTTTCTTTTATGTTCCTCTTTTTGAGTCTGGTACTATGACAAAAAATTCCCAATCTATCTATCCAGTGCTACTTTATCATTCCATCCTCTCTGTGTAATGTACTGATATACAGTACTGTCAGCAAAACAGCATGATACTACCACCACCCTGCTTGACCATTGGTTCAGTGTTCTTAGGTTAAGAAAGCAACCTCACTTTGATCCCCTGCAAACATATCTCTTTTCATTGTGGCCAAGCAGAGAAGTTAATGACACATTCACATGTCTTTGTGACTGCCCCCCATCCCCACCCCGTGAATATGCAGCCATCAACAGCCTTTCAGACTGTTAGCCAGACAGAACACACTAAGGAATGTGTCTGTTTTATTCAAGCACAGTACAGAAACATGTTTTTTCATTTTTCATTTTCCACTCTGTTCGCCTTTATTGTCCACAATCAACCGTATTACTTTGTTTAGGCCTGCAATTAGTCTGTTACACACATCTTGGGTCACTCTCCTCTCCCAACATAACTCTTGCTTGGACACGCTGCTGCTTTGTATCTGGCTTGGCCTCCTTGCAGATTAAGTATTTCATCATGTGCCAAACAAGCTTAAAATCTTTTTAATTTTCATATACCACACTGTCCCTCATTGCTTGACAATATCAATCTTATTACTTTGTTTAGGTCTGTAATTATTATACTGCACACATCGTGGGTCCGCCTCATCTCCAAAAGGTGAAGTAAAATTCTAATTTCATCAATAAACTGACTAAATACACATTTTGCTAGTTTTAGGCCATCTTTGCCTCACAACAGAAACAATTTCTTAAATTTCACAGATCATTTATTGCAGTGTAGTCAGTTTATTAATGAAATTGGAATTTTATCTAAATATGAGAAAATTATACTTGCTTAGATTTTCATGATTTCAGGTAAGTCACTTCAGCTTTCATAATCACTGCTCCCCCTGGTGGATGGATAAATAATTGCAAGTACTTTACACACAGAGAGGTAAGAGGCGGATCATGCCGGCCCACTTGTTCATTACATCATAGTGGGGGATCTCATTACAGTCAATGTCCCACCCAGAACCCAGCAGGGGCCAGCCAAGGACCAGCCAAGGTCCCATCATGGAAACTGCGGAGAATTCAAGCGGCTACATCTGTAGCAGCACTTTTTGTTGTTTTTGTTATTGTTAAGGGGTCCTGAATCGTACGAGCTGCTTCATCGGTGCCTGTCGAAGTTGTAACGGTAACCATAGTGACCACTAGGCCCATCTGATGGATTGAATAGAGGGATTAAGCCAACGAAAAGGCGAAAAACAATTACAGCGTTTTTTCAAAAACCAAACGATATAAGTAGGCTATCCCTTACTTGTTGCCTGTTTAACTTACAACAGGCTAAATATGAATGCCTTTCTAGGGTCAAAGTCAAAGTAAACTTTATTGTCATCTCTGCTATATACTGTACAGGTACATAGAGAGACGAGATGACGTGGCTCCAGTTTTTTTCAGTGCAGGAGCTCTGTTAGCCGCTGTCTGCTCGTGGCGCCGCCAGGATGTCGATATTATAGGGTGTCGATATTATGCTAATATTAAAATTAGTGCTGTCACCGTTAATGTGTTAAGGCAGTTTTCACGCAGATTAATCTGACTCTCCGTGCATAGCAATTTTTCGTTAGGAAAATGAGCAAAGAGACGTCTGTTTAGGACTGCCGTTCACACACGGACAGGAGGTTCACATAGCCTATCTTTGATAGGCTTTCATCTTATTGTAGTAGTGCCCTTTTACAGCATCAACAGTATTTCTTTCGAATAGAATACTCAAACGTGGCTAAATTACGCCTAACAGTGTGTACATACGTATTTCATTTCATTTTTAAATAGCCTATAAATAGGCTACATAGATAAATGAAAATACATAAATTTCCAATTTATCTTAATTTCAGATAAAAAAAAAAAAAATGTTTTCAGTAACAAAAGTAACTGTTAACAGACCATAACATTTAATTATACTATTTAAAATGTTAAACATTGTCCTGCCCTGCAAGCAATTCCTGATGATGACAGTGAGGCAGGTCCTTGCCAGGTTGAAAGAGAGGATCTGTTGGAGGGTAGCAGGAAGAGATAGAAGGAAGACAGACAGAGAAAGGTGGAACAGAAGAAGGAGGGACAGGAGACGAGACAGCAGGAAGAGAGGGAGAGGGAGAGGAGGCTGACATCCTAATGGCATACACAAAACCAAATCACCCTGACCCTAAACAAAAATAAAGAAAAACAAATCAAGAACAAGAAGCTCAAGGACCGTATTCTGTCATTCCAAAAATCATGGTATGAAAAGTATCGTATCCCCTTCAGAAAAAAAGCACAAGAAAAATTTTCCTTACACGAGAAATCCGCCGGTGACAAACTGGCTATCACAACAGATGCATATGTGAGAAGGCTAATTAGCACACAGTTGAGCAGTGCAGTCAGTACACAACAGGCAGAAAACATAGCTAGCCTTTTAAAAATAATAGGGGGTGAGATGGTCCTGGCAAGGCAGGGAGTAGCCTTTAGGGGGCATGAGCATCGTCAAGGTAACAATCGACCAGCTTTTAAAATACAAAGCTGAAGATGATCCAGCTTTTACAGTACAAGGTGGTCTGCAAAGCAGGGAGTGCACACATCTTGGGATTGTCAAAATGATTTTATCAATTTGACGAGTTCATCTATTATTAGGGAAATTGCAGATGAAATCCAGTCTCCCAGTTTTACAGTATTCCATCATTATGGATGGGACAAGGGATATCTCAGGTGTGGAGCAGGAGGCCCTGTGTCTGCGTTGACAATGATTTGCTGGTACATGAAGAGTTTATTGGGTTGTATGAGACAACTTCTACAACAGATTAAAATCTTGCCAGGATCATTTTGGATGTGCTGTTGAGGTTGAATTTGCCAATATCGGGCCTTAGAGATCAAGCATACAATGGTGCTTCAAACATGTCTGGAAAATATTCAGGCGCACAGGCAGTCATTCAACAAGCACAGCCATTAGCACTATATATACATTGTGGTGCTCACTGTGTAAATTTAGTTACACAACAAGCTTGCTCAGCCTCACTTGTTGTACAAAATGCTCTTCACTGGATTCACAACCTTGGCACATTTTTTGGTCAGTCTGGAAAACTAAAAGGTAAATTTAAAGCCATTGCTGCAACTGAAAGGGAAGGGCCAGTCCAGTCCATCAGGCCTTTATGTCCCACAAGGTTCACCTGTTATTCGTGCCGTTCTCAGGCAATATAGGATAGAAGTGAAATCACTAGATCAGATGGCTTCAAGTAACTGAATCTGCAAGTCGAGCAGAGGGCTTACATGTTCGACTGCAACAGATTAATGTTGTACTGCGACTTATGCTTACGTTAGACTGAACACTTCGAGGCAATCTTTAAGGAAGCAGAGGACATGTGTGACAATCTCTAGAGCCCATTGTTCTACCACGCACACAGCAGGAGGCCCCCTAAAAGATATTCTGGGACAGCTCCTGCATACACACCTAGATCAAAATAGAGTTCTACCGTGTCTTAGACACAATAGATGCACAAATCAGTGACAGGTTTATGCAACGAGGCATCCAGACCTTAAAAGAATTGGAGGCCTCACTCCTGTCTCCCACTACAAATGAGGCAACAGATCAGAAATACCTGGAACTACAAGAGGAAGACTTCAGGAAAGTGCAATAGGCGATGTTTAAAAGCAAGTACAATGCCACCACAACTGCGGATGATGCACATGCTTTAAAAGACATGCCCCTTGAAGTCCGTGGCCTATTCAGTCAAGTTGAGACACCAGTGAGATTGTTGATGATAGTGCCCATATCATCTGCTGAGGCAGAACACAGTTTTAGTGGGTTACGGAGACTAAACATCATTTCACTTTGTGAACCCTAGTAATTGACATGTGTTCACTACACGGTGGCAGATACTTTCTGCTTCAACCAATCACTACAGTTTGGTTGTGACATATGATACGTGCTGGAGTGCATCGTTTGAATTCAGCATTACTGCTTTCAGCCCTCCCTCTGCTGATTGGCCCAGCTCCCCAACGCAGTTCCTAGAGGTGAATGAAATTGAACAGCACTTGCCTGGCTAAGCTTGGTCCCCCCCAATTCAAAGATCCTATCTGTGCCACTGCCCCCATCTCATCACTACACCTCCCACACCCCCAATCTCTTACCCCCCCCCCCCCACACACACACACCACACACTCTACCAACCTCTCAAAAAGACCTTTATTACAATCCCAATGTAATCAGGTTCCCCAGATCTGCATCTGTGAATGTCCATTTATGTGTCCTCATTAAGTGACACTGCTTCATGTTTGGTGCGATTTTTCTCAAAATTAATTAGGCCCCAGATCACTACCTATTCATTAAGCCTGGGAAGTTTGAAGAAGATCTATCAAATACTTTTAGGGTTATCGTGTTCACAAGATCAACTGTCTTCTACAACTGCCCTTTCTATGCTATGCTGCCACTTGGTGCTGCTGCTTCAGTTTTGTTGTAATTTGCTTCAAAATTTAAAAAAAATGATCCATAGAATGTTCCTGGGAAGTTTGAAAAAGAGCCATCATTGTTGCCACTAAGCTGTGTAACTTCAATTTTAGTACAATCTGTGTAAAAATTTGATCAGATCTTCACCCACACAATGTGCTGGCAGGTTGGGTTCACAGATGACACTATGATGGCTGGTCTAGTCAACATAAAAAAATACAAATCTGTTTGCAGAGAAGAGATGGAGTAGCTGGCAGCATAGTGCAAAAAGAACCACCCCGATCACATCCCATAATGCATCAGTGGTTCCACTGTGGAGGTCATCAAGAGAACCAGGCTCCTCGAAATGCACATTGCTGAGGACCTCAGACTGACCATCAACACCATAGCCTGCTATTACTGTTATGTTCTTTGATGTCCTTGTAATGAGTGTTATGTGTGTCATGGTTGTTTGTTCTCTGCATCCCCTACACTTTGTTTTCTCCATCCCACCATTATTATTATTATTTTTCTCTCCCCATGGTGGTTAATGTCTGTTATTGTTATGATTGTTGTCTCTGTTTCCTCCTCCCGCCTTTTTATTTTTTTTGACCATCAACACCATATCTATAGTAAAGAAAGTACAACAGCACCAGCACACAATCTCCATCACCGGAGAAAAACAAGTCTTCTTCCCTCATCACTCACAATATTCTACAGAGACACAATAGAGAGCGTCCTGAACAACTGTATCACTGTCTGGTATGGAATCTGCAAACCCTCAGAATGCAGAATGCATTGAGTAGTGAGGACAGCTGAGAACATTATTAGGACCGTCTACCATCCATCCAAGACATCTTCTATAAGCACTGTATTTGGAAGGCCACAGACATACTCAGTGACTCATCTCACCCGACCCGTGGCCTCTCAACCCCCTCCCATTAGAAAGGAGACTTCGGAGCATTCAGAACAACTCAACAAGATTATGCAACTGCTTCTTTCCTCATGCCATCAGACTCCTCAACACACTTCCACCTCCGCACTCCTGTCTGGACTTCCATTGAAGCATCAGCGCCAGACACTTCCTGCATCAGATGCACATGTCAAGAATTAACTTGCACTGCACTATATTACACCCAGTGTTCTTTCACTGTTCTTTCACACATATTTATATGCATGTCAAAACTGCAAAATGCATAAATTTCACTCAAGCACAGGGAGCATCCGAAGGCGTGTTAACATATCTATGAAATCAAGAACAAAATAAACATTTAACAATGAAAAAAGAGAGTTTGAACTTAATATTATGAGAGAAACACACACAATTCTTCTTTTTGTGCTCGCGAGTTTCATATTTGCACTTACGAGTGGGATATTTATGCAAAATGTTAAAACTTGCAGGTCTGTATTTTTCAGCAGAGCCAGAGAGCCCCAGTCTGTGGCCACAGCAGACGTTCTTGTCATTCAGGGCGACTCTTTTAGAAGCAGAAAAACCAAAAACTCATAATTCAGTGTGAGCTGCAGATCACAGTCTCCGAACTGAATGAAAAGCACAGAGGGAACAGGAAGTGCAAACAAAGGAAAAACAACAAGTAAGGTGAATGCTTCCAATCTGCAGCACACTGAGTCACAGTGTTTCATGAGTTGTGCACAGGTTACTAAGTTAGCTCTATTTAATGTTAGATCTCTCACAAATAAGTCTTATTTTATTAATGGTTTCAAGGACTTGTTTTTATGCTTTTAACAGAAACATGGTTAAATAAATGTAGTAACTGTATTAACTGAGGCAGCATCACCAAACTTTATAAATGTCTCACGGCTGTCAAGAAAGCTGAGGGCATAGCTGACCAAAGCTGAGGGCATAGCTGACCTAGCTGTTGGATGATTCCTGACAATGTAAACAGGCGTCATTTGGTTATTTGAGTATCTCTGTGCAGTTCCAAGATGGACTCCAAGAATATTACTAGTAATTGTCTACAGCAGGGGTGCCCAACCTTTTCAATATATTGCATTTCTACATAGTTAACAATCTGGGGTTGAGTGCATCGTCGGCGATGCAGTGTAATTTTTAATTTATATCTCGCTGAAATCTGTATGTAGAATCATGAAACAATCGCTGGCTAAATCCGTAATCTGTCTTCTTTTACAAACGTCCATTGTTGAAAGTATTAAAGTTTTAAAAATTAGGTTAAATCAGCAAAAAAGTAAACCATGTCACCTTACTTTGTTTTACCTGCATCGGGGGCGTGTAGTACCGCTCTCACCCGAAGATCGCTATTCACATTCTAAATTGCTGCATTAGCGCATATAGAAATCGCATTCGCATGGTAATTTGATGAACAACGCAAAGGTGAAACGCGATCCAGATACATCCCCGTCAGCACCATAAAAGGGGTTGGGGACGTGGCCAGGTATGAATGGCTCATTCATACACATGAAAGTTGCTACATATTCAACGAAAGGATCCATAAATAGTGACATAAATTAGCTTTTTCTTATTTATCCAAATGAATGCCGCAACTACACCATTTAGTCGTCTTCATGCAGGCATGCAAACTGCTTCTACAAACTTTTGCAAAAGAATGAAATCAAGCGTGGTACTGTGATAGGATGCCACCCATGCAATAAGTCCATTCCTGAAATTTCTTCTCCAGTAAATATTCCATGTTAGTCAGGGTTCCCACTCTTTTTAAGGAATCATTTTCCAGGACCTATCTAGGAGTGGGGGCAGCATGGTGGTGCAGTGGTTAGCACTGTTGCCTCACACCTCTGGGGCCCAGGTTCGAATCTCCACCTCTAACTGAGTGCAGTTTGTCATCATGTCATCATGGGGTTTCCTCCACATTCTCCAGCTTTCCCCCCCACAGTCTAAAGACATGCTGAGGCTAATTGGAGTTGCTAAATTGACCATGTGAGTGTGCCCTGTGATGGACTGCCCCCCCATCCTGGGCTGTTCCTTACCTTGTGCCCATTGCTTCCAGGATAGGCTCTGGACCCCCCCATGACCCAGTAGGATAAGCAGTTTGGAAAATGAATGAATTTCCAGGTGCTTTTTCCAGAAATTCATGACAGGATCTGGTCATACAGTCATACACTTTAGTCGCAGGCTTAACTCCATTTTAATTTCTCTTTGATTATGCAGGGACTTAGTGTCACTAATATGCTAAATTACATAAAGGCAACACCAATTAATGCATTGATGTATAATGGAGTTGCTTGGCCTCTTTTTGTTACACACTGTTTTAAACTGCAAAACTCTTTTAAAGAAATAAATGCCTTAGATTGTGGAAAACTATCCAAACACTGGAATATACTGAGAAATTCCATAATGTTCAGTATAGAGCTGTTGATCACACCATGAAATAGGCTACCATAGTGACTTAATTTCAGTCAGTTACTTGCATTTTGCATATCACATTTTATGTCATTGTATCAAATAAATATATGTACAATGTTTGTATTAAAACTGCATAAAGCCAATTTATTGCATATACAGGTATCATGTGTATGATGCCTATAACACTAATATATGCAACAATTGGCACGCGACAAAACAGAAACTTAACAGAAACTGGTAGCTTTACTGGGAATACAGCAGCTGTAGAATTCAATAGAGTCAATAACAAAGATTATAATAAAGAACATCTTTGTGGGAAAAGAAGGTAAATACATCCATTTTAAAAACTCAAATATAATGGTTCGTATTAACTTGACGTCATTGTCCAAGGAACTAATAATGAAACAAGGTTTCATTTTACCGGGGTGCGACTGACAACAGCAGCAAGAAAACCACAAGTCTAATTTTCTTCTGTAAACCTTCAGATCATACAAATCAAGGCAAAGAGACCAAAGATCTGCTGTAAAGGCTAAAGGAAACTTGGCTAAGATCCATTGATCGAAAGAACTTTATTCTTCTAAAAATGTTCCTTATGGGCAGAGATGGGCAGTATTTCAGTGAAATGCATTAAAAATGCGTATTCGTTTCCTTTTGAGTATTTTGTAATTTGTATTTTGAGCCTAATTTGTAACAAAATAGATTGAGAGATTGCATTCTGTGTATTTAAAATATTTAATAAAATGCCATTTTAAGAAAGTCTATCGCTAGGCTTACAGACTTTTAAATACAGCCTATTGCCATCCTTCGCATTATTCCAAGGGAAGTAGCTGCTTTGGTGATCAGCGCAAATTGCCTATTAGCATGCAGCAAAACGGATATATTGCTGACTGAATGTCAGTATAGGACGATTAGCAAACAGCAGTACTGTGCTCTAGAACTTGTAAATTAACTCACTAGCCTCCTTAGGTCATTCTAAATTTCAAAAGACATGCTCAGGCAGTGGCATCTTGTGGTTTACCATATATTTTTTATTTGAGTCTCGCCTCTCTACATTATCTGGCTCCTGTCCTTCCGACTCACTCACCTGGAAACTATGTGGATTAACAAAATAGTCCGCTGGATTGCTGTCGGCTGGTTCCTGGTGTCCTTGCTGAGCTTTCATGCAGAGACAATCCTCCGCTACTCTGTGGACAAACTTTTAAAACTCCGGCACCACGTATCCGCACTACGGCCACCGCCTGGACCAAGCCTGCCTACGGACATAGTCTACCTGCCCTGCAGGAGGTATGTCCACCGCGGATCTCGCCGTAAGTTGCAATTTAACGATTCACATTTTATTAAATCCTGGACCACAACGCGACGTCCTCCTCGTACCACCAGTCGGAAAGTTGACCGCAATGTGCTGGCTAGCCTGCCTAGGCTGGCCAGCTCTTCGGTTAAACACAGTTCCTCCACTGTTCGTGTTGGTCTCCTGAACACACGCTCGCTCAACACCAAGGGCCCGCTGATTCAGGACCTTATCACCGACCAACAACTCGACTTTCTTTGCCTCACGGAGACATGGCAACGGCCCCACGACTGTGGTCCCCTAAATGACTCAACGCCGCCGGGGTTTATTTACAACTATAAATCCCGTACAGCCGGCCCAGGTGGAGGTCTCGCGATGCTTCACCGTGAGACTTGGAAAGTCCAACAGGTGCCTATACCGGAATTCTTCTCTTTCGAAAGCTCTGTATCTCTGTTGCCTGGACATATACCCACCATTATCGCCACTGTTTATTGCCCTCCGAAATATAATAAGGACTTTTTGAATGACTTTTCTCAGCTCCTCATCCATCTTTCCTCTCTGTCTTCAAATTTAATCATCATTGGCGACTTCAATATTCATATGGACAATAGCAACAATGCACTTAAAGACTTTTCATCCTGCCTTGAAAGATTGGGTTTACAGCAATATATTCATTTTCCAACCCACAGTAAAGGACATATTTTGGACTTGGTTTGTTGTTCTGGTGTCACCCCTTTGGACTGTACTTCATATGCAATGCCATTCACTGACCATATGTTAATCACCTTCAATATTAATCTTTCACTTTCCAAACTCACTTTTCCCCGCAACATTACATTCCACAACATCAAGGACATTAATATTGACACTTTTTCATCTGACATTAACAATTTCCCCAGTACAACCACTATTACATCTGCAGAAGACTTAGTTTCCCACTACAATAATAATCTTCATACCCTCCTGAACACCCATGCTCCCCTGAAATCCAGATCTGTTTCCTTTTCCCGCTCTGCACCCTGGTTCACTTCCACACACAGACAACTTAAAGCAACAGGACGGCAGTTAGAACGATTATACAATAAAACTGGACTCACTATTCATAAAGAAATGTACAATAATCACATTAAATTGTACAAGGACACTCTTTGCCTTGCTAAATCTAATTATTACTCTAGTTTAATCTTGTCAAACCAACATAGCTCTAGGACTCTCTTTTCTCTTCTTAACAGCATCACCAAACCCCCTGGTTCACTCTTTTACCACCTCCAATCCACCGATTTCGCCAATTCACTCATGTCATTTTTCGCATCTAAGATCAGCAACATTCACCAACACCTCTCATCTTCCGGCGCTGCAGTCCTTGGAGTGGATATCTGTGCGTCTCCTTCGTACCCAGGTACCACTTTTTCCAGCTTTACCCTCCCCTCTATTACGGACATTATTGAACTGGTTAAAAAATCTAAACCCTCCACATGTCCCCTTGACCCGCTACCTACTGTCCTTGTAAAAACTTGCCTTCCAGTACTAGCTCCCCTCATCACCAACATTATTCACTCACCTCTCACTTCTGGAACGGTTCCCTTATTACTCAAAACTGCTACTGTGACTCCGATTCTTAAAAAACCTGGTTTAGATCCTAATGATTTCAACAACTTCCGTCCCATTTCTAATTTGCCATTCATCTCCAAAATTCTTGAAAAAATCATTGCTTCTCAATTACATGCCCACCTTAATAATAATAATCTTTATGATCAGTTTCAATCAGGCTTCCATCCCCTCCACAGTACAGAAACAGCACTTATAAAAATCACTAATGATCTTCTTATAGCTGCTGATACCGGTTTGCTTTCCATTCTCATCTTTCTCGATCTAACCGCTGCCTTTGACACTATTTCCCACAGCCTTCTCCTCCATAGACTATCTTCTATCGGTATCACGGACATTCCACTTACTTGGTTCACCTCATACCTCACCAACCGTACACAGTACATGCACTTAAAATCACACACATCTAACACCTTCCCTCTGTCCTCTGGGGTTCCCCAGGGCTCTGTCCTGGGGCCCCTCCTTTTCATTATCTACATCCTCCCTCTTGGTTTTATCTTTCGTAAGCACAACATTCATTTTCATTGTTACGCGGATGACACCCAGCTCTACCTTTCCTCTAGCCCCTCATCATCACTTCCTCCATCCTCACTTACTCTCTGTCTACAGGAACTCAATGTATGGTTTTCCACCTACTTTCTCATGCTTAACAGTTCCAAAACAGAAGTCCTCTTAGTAGGCACCCCATCCGCAATCTCCAAATCTAGCAGCTTCTCAATTAATATCAACAATTCAATTGTCCATCCATCCCCTCAGGTTAAGAGTTTGGGTGTCGTCCTCGACAGTACACTTTCCTTTCACTCACACATCAATAATGTTACTCGGTCCGCATACTTCCACTTACGTAATATTTCTCGTCTTCGCCCCTCTCTCACTCCCCACACCACGGCTATTTTAGTTCACAGCCTTGTAACCTCCCGTATCGATTACTGTAATTCTCTTCTCTTTGGTCTCCCTAATAAATCCCTCCAGAAATTGCAGCTCCTTCAGAACTCTGCAGCCCGGGTCATAACACGGACTCCTATTTTTCACCACATCACTCCTGTCTTACAACAACTCCACTGGCTTCCCATAAAACATAGAATTAATTTCAAAATATTGATTACCACTTTTAAAGCACTACATAACCTCGCTCCTCCATACATATCTGCCTTCATCCACTTTGCTGCTCCTGCCCGCACTCTCCGCTCCTCTTCCTCTTTCCTTCTCACTGTACCCTCTGTTCATTTAATGACAATGGGGAACAGGGCATTCAGTTACTCTGCCCCCCAGCTTTGGAATTCTCTCCCTCCTGACCTCCGTAATTTAGATTATCTTCCGCTTTTTAAATCCAGACTCAAAACCTACCTGTTTAGATTGTCTTATCTTTCATAATCATACATGTTTCTTTTAATCATTAGGTTCTTTCTTGTTTTATTGAATCCATGTATTTTTTGCATTGTACATCGACCTTGAGTGTTTTGAAAGGCGCTTATAAATAAAATGTATTATTATTATTATTATTATATGGAAGCCTTCATTAAATCAGACTAGCTAGTTTTGTTCCTAAGGACAAAGTTAATTTCTATCATCTAACCGTGGGAGTTTTTATAGCCACTGAGTTCATGTAAAAGGGAGAACCGACTGGTGAACTTGACGTTGCATATCATCTGCGTCGCAGTCGCTGGTCCCGTTTGTATTTTTTGAGTGTATATCTAAATAACAGTTTCTTTGAGTTTATGTTCGGCACCCTACTGTAAGAGAAAGCTGGCAATTCGCGCATTATGATCATTTAAGAAAGAGTTACGGCGCCTCGTTGTGCCTACATTTACACTTTATGGTTAACTGGGTGGTAGATTACTTCCTTCAAATGATACGAAGAAATGCCTCAGTTTGCCTGAACAAAATACAGCTTTTCATAGTCCTGAGCTCTCGCTATACATTTAGTTTATATGAAACTTTCTTTAACATTGAAAAGAAATACGGAACTTTATGCATCTGTGCGATGGACGTCTCCAACATTCTCGGGTAAAATGGTCACTACGCACAAATCGTGACGTATTACGCATGTAAATTAATACAACCCATTGCCTATACATGTCTCGATCAGTAGGTGGAGCCATTACGCAGCAGAAGTCACACCCTAGCTCAGTGTCATCATATCTAGACTTACGAACAGCGAGCTGTTTCAAACAGAAAAATTAAAAATCGAAAATAGAAATAAAATTCCAGGACAATAAAGATTATTTCCAGGACATTTGGCCATTTCTATCAGTTTCCAGGTCATTTCAATCACTGGAAAATAACCCTCAAAATTTTCAGGTTTTCCAGGATGCGTGGGAACCCTGGTTACTGGTATTATAACAAATTGGAAGCACTTGGGAACAACAGCAACTCAGCCACAGAGTTGAAGAACTGATGCTGTTACAGCCGCAAAAGGTGGGCCAACTCCATATTAAAGCCTATATATTAAGAATCGGATGTCATTGAAGTTCATGTTTGTGTAAAGGCAGGTGTCCCAATACTTTTGGCAATATAATGCATGTCAGGGGACTCTGTTTGGACTCTTTCAGCATGTCTCGATATTATACAGTATCATGATTACACTATAGCTATGGTTATCTCAAAGGCTATCTCAGTTTATCAACCACAATCAAGGATGGTGCTTTGTTAGACTAAAATTGTATGTTCTTTGAAATGCTGACCTCACTTACAGTAACATTTAGACCAGGCACATCTGTTTTAAGAAAAGGTTTATAAATGATGCCACAGTTACACATTTAATAAGCAAAATGTGCTCTTCACCATGCATAACATCTGATTCTGTTGATGCCTTGCTAAATAGCTTAATTTGATTTGTACATGGTTCCTATTCGCCAAATCCTACAAGACTATGAGATGTTTCCTCAGCTGTGCAGATGATACTCAGATTTACGTGGACCTCTCTCCAAACAACTATGGTCCCATTAACTCACTTTGTAAGTCTCTTGAACACATCACTAACTGGATAGAACAAAACTTTATGTGGTTAAATTATGATAAAACAGAGATTATTCTGTTCAGGAATAGCAATGAGAGGCTCTGACCAGCTGCTTATTTGGATTCGAGAGCCCTAAGATCGAAAGCATTAGGAAGTGACCTCGGTGTACTGATGGACTCTGATCTCAGCTTCAGCAGTCATTTCGAAGCAGTTACTAAATCAGCATTTTATAACATAAGAACATCAGCAAGATTAGAGGTTTTCTGATTAAACCTGATCTGGAGAAACTCATCCACTCCTTTATATTTACCAGTACAATCAGACAATCAAAATGACAATCAAGTTCAGCTGATTCAGAATGCAGCTGCCAGAAATCTAACTATAGGTGTAAAAGAAGGGAATGCATCACCGCCATTCTTAAATCCTACAGTAACAGAATAGAATTTAAGGTACTATTACTGGTCTATAGATCACTTAATGGCCCTGAGTATCTGTCTAATACGCTGCAGCGATATGAGCCAAACAAAACTCTCAGATCATTAGGAACGCTGCTCTTAGATGGAACCAGTTGACTAGGAGCATCAGGAGAGCCCCAACAATGGATACTTTCCTATTTGACTAAGCTGTTGCCATGAAATTTGACCCTTTAAGCTCAGCTTAACATTATGTTAGCTGTACTGCATTTCTGTCTGGTAATAGCCCCTCTTTTCCTAATTAATCTTTAATTTCTTTTTCATTTTCATGTGTATTTTGTTCTCTTTTAAAACTATTGTTTTAATCATGTTTTTAAATTCTGTATTTAAATCTTTCTGAATTTAAATCATCTTTGTATTCTGTATTTTTATATTATGTGTAAAACACTTTGAATGACCACAGTGTACAAAAGGTGCTATATAAATAAACCTCTGTGAAATACTTTGCAAGTTATCATACTACCAGGACCAAGTCACTATAATGATGCGGCACTACTTCAGTTTTTGGGTGATCTGTCTCTGAAGACTTCCATTTGGTCACCCATAAAATGTGTCTGCAAAGTTTGAAAAAGATCCACAAAATTCTTTTAGGTGTCCACAAGGTCATGTGTCTTTTACAGCTGTTCTTTCCTTCCTTTGCTGCCACATAGCAATGCTGCTTCATTTTTTAGGATATTTGTCTCAAAATGGAGTCAGGTGTAGACCGTCATGTATTTAATGTTTTTCTGATGTAGTAACAAGATTTATCGAATAATTTAGTTCAGTTCCAGTTGTTCATCTTCAAAATGTGTCTGTAAAGTTGGAGAATGACCCTTCATATTATTTTTGAAATATCGCACTAACAGGATCAAATGTCCAAACTGCCCTTTCTTTTCCATCACTATGTGTCATGTTTGAGTTTTGTGCAATCTGTCTCAGATTTGACCAAGTCCAGTACATACCCCAGATAAAGTTCCTGCAAAGTTTGAAAAAGATCAGTCAAATGAATTTTGACTTATTCATGAGAAAGTGCATGTTGCTGAAGGCTGGTACCCCGACCATATGTATTCCACCATCACCAAAGTTTCATACTATGAAATGATGACTCAGGCATCATATTACCTTTGTTGTCTGGCTGACGGGTTTCATTCCTGCCCTGGCTTGGCCTGTAATGTTGCCACGGAAGACATTGTTGATGGAGTTGATGAAGCTCGATTTTCCAGCCCCAATCGCACCAACTAGCAGAATCCGAGCCTGAGGCACTGAATCAATAGTGGGTGCGTAATTTTGCAGAGATTGCTTAAGATCGTTTTTTGTCCTAAAGGAATAAATATTTAAATTGGAAATGGATTAGTAAAAATTCCTCAGGGATACAAATAATGCTATATCTTATGACATATTACATGGCTGTGCATATTTGAGAAACCAGAGTCAGGCAGTGCCTGGAGCAGTTAGACTTAAGGGTCTTACACAAAGGCCCAACAGTGAACACTCTTCCAACCACAGGAACTAGTGACCCTCCGATTACAGGCAGTGGGAAGAGTATTCAAACATATTTTAGAAATATATGCATAAAATTATAAAACTGCTACTCATAAAAAATAAAAACGGTATATAAAATTTGATAAAAACCGGCTTCATACCCAGTGTCCCATTTAACAGGCCTCCATGGAATATCAAGGAGCTCTGGTTTCTTCTCCACTGTCTTTGGGGTACTACCTCCAGTTCCCTTTTTCTGAAGCAACCTTCCAAACATTTTCCAACACCAACTTCCAGACCTGTTTAATGACAGTACAGTAAAACTGAGCATAATTCATTCTGGAAACGTACTCGTAATCCAAAACACTTGTGTATATATAAAAGCAAATTTTCCCATAAGAAATAATGGAAACTCGGATGACACAACCCAAAAAAATTTATATAAAAATGATTAATACAAAACATAAAGTAAAAGTATTGTGGCGTCAAGCGGGCTGAAGCATCGCAGGAACAGAGACAGACATGAAAATTCACTTCCCGGGGAGAACACACTTTTTATTGGTAGTTCTGAAAAGGGCAAACTCACTTGACAATAATGAAATGTAACCATTAACAATAAGAACACAACAACGGGTATTTATTTCCTTCTTAACCTCCACCTTAATCACCTCCTTCTGTTTACCGCCTTCTTTTCAACTTTCTGCTTGATGGGGGCCATTGTTCTAGTACCGTTTGTAAAGAAAAGTCGCTACACTTGGACACAAATTTAAAAAATGCGAATGCTAAGAGATAATAACTATCGGTTCAGATCACGTGACGCTCGGCACACGAAGTGGATACGTACTCGTATTGCAAGACATTAAGTTATAATTTATTTAAACTTTTTGCTCGTCTTGCAAAACACTCACAAGCCAAGTTACTCTAAGATCTGTTTGACTGTACTGTGTTTTCCTTTTCAGTTCAAAACAGGTTCGTCACAAACTGCCACATCACTCATATGCATCAAGCAGTTTAACAATATACCTTTTCAATACTTCCTAAGGGTTGCTTTGGAGTATAACATTCATTAAATGGATTTGTGAAGTGCTTGATGTGAGAAGAAATAGGTGCTGCTGACAACAAGAAATGTTCCTAGTACTCTGAAGAAAAAGAGAAAGTCGTGTCGGTCCACTTCAAGTATTGGATTTGTACTTATATCTGTCAGGGTCGGTGCCCATCGACCCTGACCTATGTGTCTTGTCCCCTTTTGACCAGGCTGCCATAGTTACTTTAGTACGGCCAGAGGTTAGGTGTAGGGCTATAACACTCTTCTCCATATTCGCTTTTCTGAGCTGATCCCGAGCCGACACTTCACTGCTTGAACCCTCACCTGAACTCCTTGGAGATCATTAACTGGAACCAACTGGGACTTTTAAACTATATGGACTTGAACTCAATTCCAATTTAATACTGAACCATTAAGCTTTAGCTTAATGTTACTGAGTGGATCCTAGCATGCGGTCGAAGCAATGACACATGCAGACTATTTTATATCTTAACTTCTTTAAAATGATAAATTAATCATTAATCATATACTAATGTAAATGTGAATACGTTTTCATGCACCCCGGTCACCCAGAAGAGGATGAGTTCCTCTCAAGGTTTCTTCCTGCTAGAGGGAGTTTTTCCTTGCCACTGTCGCCTCAGGCTTGCTTGGTGGGGTTCAGGCCGGTTATATGTAAAGTGACAATGACTTGTTAAAAGCGTAATATAAATAAAATTTGAATGAATTTTGGCCAGCAGGTGTCACTGGTCATCCTGCTTCCCCTCTCACTGTCTTGTAGCCCTTCAGCCCCTAGTGTGTTTTCTCTGCTCCTCTGGTCACCACACAGCTCAGTGGGTTGAGCATGCAACAGTCATAATTATAATTTAAAATATGGCACTATTCAATCCATGAATATGATTCTTCAGAAGGGTGGTAATTAATTTTCTATAATTGCAGATGTAGTGCATACTGATTTTGCTGAGTTAAAAATATCCCTGAGCCTGTCCTGCCTGATCAGCCTACCCTACTTGTTCTGTCTGATGTGCCGCCCAGCACAGTGCTGGCCGCTATGGCGCTCCCTGCTGGCCTAGAGTTTGCGGTTCATGCAGCACCCCCTGCTGGTCCAGAGTTGGCAGTGCCTGCTTTGCCTGAGGCGCCTGCTACTGCCCCACTTCCAGCTACCGCTCCACTCCCTGCTGCGGCTGCTGTACCGCCTGAGCTCCCTGCTGCAGCTGCTGCACTGCCCAAGCTTCCACCTCCACCTGCAGCACCGCCCTAGGCGCTGCCTCCTGCTTCGCCCCAGACTCCTGCTGCACCGCTTGCAGCTCTGCCCGAAGCCCTGCCTATGGCTGCTGCTCCGCCCAAGGCGCCGCCTCCTGCTTCGCCCCAGGCTTCTGCTTCACCCATCCCTGAGGTACCTGCTACCGCCCCGGCACCGCCTGAGACCCCTCTGCCTCCGACCGTCCATGTTCCGCCCGAGGCTCCTCTGTCTCCATCCGTCCCAGCTCCACCCGAGGCCCCTCTGCCTCCACCGTCCCAGCTTACTGTGGCTACGCTGTCACCTGCTGCAGCTTCCCCTCCCTCCTTGCCTTCACCGGTGTCCCCTCCGGCTTCCTCGTCTCCTCCCCTGGTGCCCCCTCCAACTCCCTCCTCGTCCCCTATGCCTGTCCCTCGCCCTGCCTCCTCGGCCCTCCGGCGCCGCTTCCTGCTTCGCCCATCCCTGAAGCACCTGCTGCGGCCCTGGCTCCGCCCGAGGCCCCTCTGCCTCCAACCATTCCTGCTCCGCCCGAGGCCCTTCTGCCTCCGCCTGCGACTCCACCCGCGCCTGTGACTCGGGCCCCTGAGACTCTGCCAGTCCCGTTTCCTGAACCTACTCCAGTCCCTCCAGCTCCAGTCCCCGAGGAGGTCCCGGACAATCTGACCACCGCTCCTTCATCCTTGGAAGAGTAGGAGCTTGAGTGGGACCCCTCGGGGACCTCCCTAATAACTCCTCTACCCTCACCCCAACGATGTCGACCCTGGCTGAGACCCTGCCTTTCTGTGTCCTGAAAGGGGAGAGGACACAGGCACAGGCTCGTTTTGGCTGGGGCTCGGGGGCGCCTGCAGGTCCTGTGGCTCCTGTTCGGCTGTCGCCTGCAGGTCCCCCTCCAACGCCTCATCGCCCAGCCTCGGTCCCACCTCCAACGCCTCGTTGGTCGCCTGCAGGTTCCCCCACTGCGGCTCCTTGGTCGCCTACGGGTCCCCCGACTCCAGCGCATCGGTGGACGTCACCGTTGCTTGCTGTGGCTATGCTGTCACCTGCTGCGGCTTCCCCTCCTTCCTTGCCTTCGCCGGTGTCCCCTCCGGCTTCCTCGTCTCCTCCCCTGGTGCCCCCTCCAACTCCCTCCTCGTCCCCTATGCCTGTCCCTCGCCCTGCCTCCTCGGCCCTCCGGCGCCGCTTCCTGCTTCGCCCATCCCTGAAGCACCTGCTGCGGCCCTGGCTCCGCCCGAGGCCCCTCTGCCTCCAACCATTCCTGCTCCGCCCGAGGCCCTTCTGCCTCCGCCTGCGACTCCACCCGCGCCTGTGACTCGGGCCCCTGAGACTCTGCCAGTCCCGTTTCCTGAACCTACTCCAGTCCCTCCAGCTCCAGTCCCCGAGGAGGTCCCGGACAATCTGACCACCGCTCCTTCATCCTTGGAAGAGGAGGAGCTTGAGTGGGACCACTCGGGGACCTCCCTAATAACTCCTCTACCCTCACCCCAACGATGTCGACCCTGGCTGAGACCCTGCCTTTCTGTGTCCTGAAAGGGGAGAGGACACAGGCACAGGCTCGTTTTGGCTGGGGCTCGGGGGCGCCTGCAGGTCCTGTGGCTCCTGTTCGGCTGTCGCCTGCAGGTCCCCCTCCAACGCCTCATCGCCCAGCCTCGGTCCCACCTCCAACGCCTCGTTGGTCGCCTGCAGGTTCCCCCACTGCGGCTCCTTGGTCGCCTATGGGTCCCCCGACTCCAGCGCATCGGTGGACGTCGCCGTTGCTTGCTGTGGCTATGCTGTCACCTGCTGCAGCTTCCCCTCCTTCCTTGCCTTCACCGGTGTCCCCTCCGGCTTCCTCGTCTACTACCCTGGTGCCCCCTCCGACTCCCTCCTCGTTCCCTAAGCCTGTCCCTCGTCCTGCCTTATCAACCTGGATCATGTTCCCCCTTAGTCTCCTTTGCTCAAGGCTAAACAGATTCAGCTCAGCTAACCTCTCCTCATTCTCGTAGCTCTACGTCGCACCTTTTACAAAGCAGCAATGTCCTTCTTAAGGTATGGTGACCAAAACTGCACACAATATTCTAGGTGGGGTATTACCAAGGAATTATATAATCGTAGCTTCGCTTCCCTTGTCTTAAACTCCACACACCTAGAGATGTAACCCAACATTCTATTGGACTTTTTTATTGCTTCCCCACACTGGCGAGAGTGGGACATGGAAGCATCAACATACACACCGAGGTCTTTCTCATAATTAGCTACCTTTATTTCGGTGGAACCCATAAAATATCTGTACTTTATATTTCTGCTCCTTGCATGGATTACCTTTCATTTATCTATGTTAAATTTCATCTGCCAGGTATCAGCCCAGTCACTAATTAAATCCAGATCCCGTTTTAGCCTCTCTGCTGCTACACCACCCACCTTGGTGTCGACTGCAAATTTAACCAGTTTACTGTATGTATTGGTGTCAATATCATTAATGTAAATTAGGAACAATAGTGGTCCTAAAATTGAACCCTGCGGTACCCCACTATGAACACAGGCACACTGTGACATTGTGCCTCTAATAACTACTCGCTGCTTCCTGTCTGTTAACCAGTTTTCGATCCAGGCTGCTACAGTTCCTAAAATCCCTGCAGCTTTGAGCTTAAGCAAGAGCCATTTGTGGGGGACAACATGAAAGGCCTTCTGGAAATCTAAGTAGATCACATCGTAGGCCTTTTTGTGATAAATTTCTCTTGTAGCTTCCTCAAAGAACTCAAGTAAATTCGTTAAACAGGATCTACCTCTTCTAAATCCATGCTGGCTATCCCTCAGAATGTTATTTGCATTCAGGTAATCTACCATTTTCACTTGGATTATAGTTTCCATACTTTTTCCAGTAATGCTAGTTAAACTGATTGGCCTATAGTTTGCTGGGTTACTTCAATCTCCTTTTTTGAATATGGGCATTATATTAGCATACTTCCAATCAAAGGTACCACACCCGCAGATAACGATTTCTGGAATATTAAAATTAAAGGTTGGCTAAGAATTTCACTCATCTCTTTAAAAACTATAGGTAAGATACCATCAGGGCCCTGCAATTTATTTATTTTGAGCTTAGGTAGGCTTTGTATCACATCCGCCTCAGTTATACATATATTGGTCAAAGATGACGCTGTATTCGTACTAAATGGTGGTAAGTTACTCATGTTCTCTACTTTGAACACCCATGTAAAATAATCATTAGACTCATTTACTATATCAATTTCATTTTCAATGAAGGCCCTTACTATCCTGCAAATTAGTGATTTCAGCTTTTAGAGCTCGTTTGGAGTTACAATATTGGAAGAAACTTTTATTGTCATCCTTAGCCTCCAATGCAATTTTTCTTTCTACATTCCTCTTAGAGTCTATTGTTGTTTTTTAACTCAACCTGTAGACTTAGATACTCATGCTTATTTTTTAAATCATTAGTTAATTTCCATTTGTGGAAGAGAGTCCTTTTCCTCCTGACTTTCTTCTTAATTTCCTTAGTATGAAGTCCACTGAAGCACAACAATGTGCTTTTAAAAAATTCCCATGCCTCTTCAACCATTTTGCTATTTAACTCCATCCAGTTTACAGTTTCTAGTTTCAGTTTCGTAGCATTAAAGTTAGCTTTCCTAACATTGTATACATTTGTTTTCGACTTTGCTCTTCGGACACTAAAATTAACCTCGAATTTAACCCTCTATCACGGGTGCACACATAACTATCTACACCTCTAATAACTCAATCCCCTACTACCACAACCTCCCTCCTCCTGGGGGTAGGCAGCTCCTTGCTGCCCAAGGCCCCACCTGCCTCCCCAGTCTCTTCCGGCTCTAAAGCTGGAAGCACCAGAAAGCGGTTAGACACCGTCACTTCAGGTGATGCCGCCTCTGTGAACTGACTACCCCCTGTTCCACGTCTACGACCTACATTCACCCAGCTCTCTCGAGCTACCTGTTCATCATTCTCCCCCCTCCCCCCTTGTGATGTATATGCCGTCGCCCTAAAAGGCGTATTAGCTCTCTCCTTTAACTCACTGTTGTGTTGGATGAGAGCCAGTGCTCCTCAAGGTCACGAACCATGACCATGAGTGAGTCCACTAACTTACATCGCTCGCAGATGAAGTCCTACTGGACGCAAACATCCAGAAGGGCAAACATCTTGCAAACCCAATACTGAGCTGGCCCTATAATTACCTAACTCACTATGATCCCGTCCTTTACTCCCAGCCCAGTATATTAATATAGCGTATTTAACTTTTACTTGATTTAATTAACGTATAGTTAATATAATAAAATGCCAAGTACAGTTGTTGGACAAACTCACCTTTTTCCAAGCACCCTTGGACTGCCACAGTTTTAACCAACTATTGTGAAAGTAAAAGTAGAAGTTCAAAGCATTTTTATATAGACAGACAGGTAACAGTTGCCACGGCATGGTTCATGAATATTTAATATTGTAGCAATTCCTACTTCAGGGTTGTTGTAGCCTATAGCCAGGGGCGTGGCTAGAAATTCTGCCTCCCCCCACCCCCCGATAGAATGCTATCTTGCCCAAGGACCCCCCAACACACACACAGATAATTGATTTTATATTTTTTACGTATTAAAGGTCCCTTGTAAAGTACTGAGCCCCTGATTTTGCCAGGGTATCCATGCCCCTACTGAGTCCCTACCTACAGCTGTTGAAATTAAGTGCTTTAGTATATGATACACAAATAATATAAATATGATATGAATACAATGTAGAGATAAATATAAAGGAAAAATTCACCTTATAGGTCTCTTTGGAGTAAAATGCTTGCAGAAATGCATTCAGGAATATTTATATCTGGTGTATTAAATAAACTTGTTCACATCAATCATAATTGGGCTCCAGGCTAATGGAGGCCAAATTCCACAGAGAAATGCCTCAGAAAACGTTGCGCCCAGCTGGACTTCTAATAGAACCATCAAATGAACAGTTATGGACTTTACTACATTTTGTGTGCTGTTAACATATAACATATACATATATTTGCGGGGGAAACACAGCTTTTCAAAATAATCTTTGACCGCCGAGTTTTTACGGGCTATTGCGAAAGTGAAAGCAAGAGTTGAATCATTTTATACAGTCACAGACATGTTCTTTCATGCTTATAAGTAGCATTCAAACGTAGGAGTTTCTTTTGATTAGTCAAAAGTTTTCCCGCCATAATTACTGTTCTCTAAACATCCTTGAGGTTGTCTCAGCTGCTTGTGCATTTCTGAAAACAGTTTGTGCTCTGCAGCAGTGATATGGATAACCATCAAAGTGAAGTAATCCATTCAAAACCTTTCATTTATTTAAAAAAATGCATTTTTCTTGTCAGACAATTAGTCAATGCCGCCAAAATATGACATCTCTGGATCATCACCTAGGGAGATATCAGTCCAAACATTAAGTCATGTTGTCATAAAGAAAATATACTGTGGAAGTTTTTTGAAGTATTAAAATATTCAGTTCTTGCTCGTTTGTCTTCACTATCATTTCTCTATAGCCAGCTAAATTTGCTTGTGCACCAAACTGTACGCACTTGTGTTCTGGAAACCATTACAAGGTTCTACTACATTGGTGTTTTCTGCAAGACTGGAATATAACATTAGTAACATTTGTAAGGTGGTTTCTTTTTATTTAGGACAACAGAAATTACAAAGCTGCACATAAAATCATACACAAATCTGGAAGCTTTGACAAAATGAAGTTAAATGTTACAGTAAAAATATATGCAGTAGTTCAGGTAGTTATGTTGTAAAGAAGGAGGCTAATTCATCATCATGGGTTGTCCTGTTGTTCCTGCTGGTTTGGCTACATTATTTTCATTTATACATCACATCTGATGTTCTCCCTTGCAATACATCAAAGCAAAAATCTTCTTGCGTGCCTCAACCACCCTCTACAAGAATCTGCTGTGATGTCATCGCACACAGCATCCATTGCAGGGTGTAAAGAAACATGGTTCAGTGGCTGGTGACAATCAATATCTAAATTTATCATCCAATGAAACCTCTGTTTTTGAACTACTTCCCTCGTACCTCATTGAAGGATCCTTTTTGACAACTGCATTAACGTTTTTGCCGTTAATGATGAATTACACGATGGGCCAATTCAAAGTGAATATATGTTACCCTATAAGAACCGAAACTAAATCATTTGTGAATGAGTAAGAACAATGAGAAATTACATTCTTCAGGTTTGCACATGTGGTTAAAAGAAGTACCATTTACATTTGCAAATTTTTCCAAAGCAACTGAGAAAAACTAATAAGTATTTAAAAATGCAGCAATTCTCATTTCAGGATTATGACACTGAAATGGACATGAAACACTTTGGTATTATTTAAACCTAAACGTAGATACACGTTATCTTATATACGGTGTCTTATATCTTATAAAGTACATCAACAAGTGGATTCTTATATGTTTAAATGAAATCTGTTGCATTAATTGTAAGTGGGCTCAGAAGAAATGGATTTCTCCGATGTCAGTTTTGCCTCTGCACAATGAAAAACAAAAAATACTAAGTGTGACTGGTATTTAATAGCGATAGGATTTCTGAAAAAAGTTATTATATTAATAGAGATTTTCATATCTTTCTATACAGCTACATGAGTTAAGGTCACCATTAGATGCTTGTTATAATGGGAAACTGGGCAAATTTTATTTGGTTATTGTGGCAACAATACACTGCCATACTGTAGCAAACAATCTGTTTTTATAGATTATTATGGAAGTGAAAGTAGTAGTTCAAACATTTTTGTTTAGTCACAGACATGATGATTGTCACTCTGTAGTTGATCAATATTGTTGAATCAAATTTGAAATATATTTATTTATTAATCATTGTACTATAGTGCCTTGGGTGGAGCGGTGGCTCTGAGGCTAGGGATCTGTGCCAGCAACTGAAAGGTTGCTGGTTCAAATCCTGGGAATGCCTGGAGTGATTTTGCTTCATTGGGCCCTTGAGCAAGACCCTTAACCTGAAACCTTGTTTCATCCTCGGTATGACGTTAATCTACATCCAGTCCTACAAGGAAGTTCTCCAATTTACAGGGAATAATTTGGGGATTGGTGACAGGATTGGCACTCCAGCCACTGGAAAATATTCACACTGGTCCATTCAGACTAGTGTGTCCCTGCCACACGGCTGCACTCAGGTTCTCATCCCTGAGGTGGTTTGTCATGTGATGGGTGCTGCAACACGCTGTAATCAATGCATGCTCCTTACCTCCTCTGTGGAGCCAATTAGCATTTCTCAGCATTCTTGTGAACAGTGTAAGTAGCCCTGTGTGTAACTCTTATTGTAAATAGTTGTGCTGTATCCCCGGTTTATGTAAGTGTGTTTACCTGTGTGTGCTCCAATCTTGGGTTGTGTTTCTCGTAGAATGATGGAAGCTAGTATTAATGATGCATCATATTATGCTAGTTCAAACTAACATCTGAAGTATAACTGTTTCCAAAAACCATCATACTTTGTACCGCAGTAGTTTGAACTTGATGGACTCAGGCGTCGATTACCTCCACTTTCACCGCATGAGGGGTCGCCATTAAGATCTGATGTGGTCCCCTCCATCTTGGCGTGTTCCATCTCTTCCTCCTCAGGTCGCGAACTAACACCCTGCTCCCTGGTTCGAGCGGTGTCACCGCTCATGGCGGCTCTCCCTTTGGATTCCTCTAGTTGGCACGGACCTGGTCCCAGGCTGCACCTATCGCTTGCCGCAAACCTGCAAGATAAGTCAGCAAATCCCCATCCACGGACATAATGTGAGGGAGACAAAACACGCATCTGCCTTCCTGTCAACACTTCAAAAGGAGCCAACCCTGTCTGGCGGTGTGTCCTGGCTCGCATGAATAACAAAGCCAGGGGCAGGGCATCCACCCAGGGCAGGGGTGAAATTTGAACTCCTGAAATTTTCGCCAATTTCAGTTTAAGTGTCTGATTTGCCCTCTCCACCATCCCTCCACTCAAGGGGTGAGAGGCACAATAATGCTTCAAATCAATTTGCATCCAATGGGACAATGTAGCCAGGGTCTCTGCGATGAACGCAGGACCGTTCTCTGTGGTGATTTTAGATGGAATGCCCCATCCCGGAATCACCTCCTTTAGATAAGGTCGGTTAGTCCCGGAATGTCGCCACACACCTTCTCCATCACACCGTGCCCCACTCTGTTTCCATCCGCCGAGCTCACCCTCCGTTGCACCTGTTTGAATCAAAACAAAGTCATTTTCAGCACATGGTTTATCAACATTCTTTGCCACCTTATTCCCAAACCCAGTGGAGTCCTTGGCTAAACTTTTAGCCCACTGGTTGGCGAGGTCATTCTCCTGACTGATTTCATCAATTCGCTTTGTGTGGGTTGTTCGAGTAGCATGAGAGCGTTCCACTAACTGATGACGCTGAATAGGTTTTCCAGCAGAGAGGTCCCTGGGGATTCAGCCTCAAAAAACTCCCATCGACAAACAGGATGTTGCCTCCTTCCAGTGGGATGTCAATCAGATCTGGCCCAGGTCTGCAGACACAGTCAATGACCTGCAAACAATCATGCGGTTCCCCATCCACCACCGTGGGAAGGAGGGTCGCTGGATTCAAAGCAGAGCATCTTTCCACAGTCACATTTGCCAGTGTTAACAAAACATTCAGATAATGCACCGATCGCGCAGGCGTCAAATGAGATGTCCTGACCTGTGTCAGGATTGCGTGCACTGCATGGGGAACTCGAAGTTTCAGTGGATACAACTGGACTAGATCTGCACTCGCCATCACCGCCTCTGCTGCTGCAGCCACGACTCGAAGACAAAGGGGTAATGATCGAGCCATCGAGTCCAAATGCCTTGAGTAGTATGCAACCGGTTTGCTCCTTTCCCCATGATACTGAGTCAGAACTGAAGTCATGAACCCTTTTGACTCGTCAACATCCTGCACAAATGGCTTTCCATATTCAGGCACCCCCAAAGCTGGGGCTGACATTAATGCCTGTTTTAAATCAATCAGGCCGTCTTCAGCTTCGGATGTCCACGTCAATCTGTCTGTCAGTCAGTCCTAGCCCAATTGTCAAATCAACCAAGGCCTGTGACCTGCATAGTCTTGAATCCAAGGCCTGCAATAGCCAATCATGCCTAGGACTTAAAGCAATTGCTGTTTAGTTTCTGGTTTGGGCATCTCCTGTATGGAGGCCACTTGGTCTGGTCCTAATGACCTTCCCTTACTTGTCAACACATGTCCAAGGTATTTACCCTTTGTGACACTAGCTGAAGCTTTTCTTTTTGTGCTTTTTTTCCAGGAAGTCTAACATAGCTATGGTGTCCTGTTTATAGGACTCGCGAGTGTGAGAGCAAAGCAACAAACCATCCACATACTGTACCAGTGTGCTACCCCCAGGCCAGGAAACCCCTCCAAATTTTTGCCAGCTCCTGCACACGCTAGGTGACTCTGTGTAGCCCTGGGGCATCACTGTCCAGGTCCACCTGCTCCCCAGAAAGGTGAATGCGAACCAATACTGGGAATCCGGATCTACTGGGATAGAAAGGAAAGCATTAGACAAGTCAATGACAGAGAACCATTTAGCCTCCGCTGGTATGGAAGCCAGAATCGTAACTAGATTAGGTACGGGGTGTATGGCTGCATTGACTCCCCTCAGATCTTGTATAAACCTCCAAGTACCATTTGCCTTTTTCACAGGTAAGATAGGAGAATTAACTGGAAAATAGGCTATTTCCTTAATAGCCCCCCTTTTCACCAGATCTGCATGTACTTCTCTCACTCCCTCCTCTGCATCTCTAGATAATGGAAACTGGGCCTTGTGAGGCCGAAAGTCAGACTTGGGGTGGACCACCAAAGGCTCAGCTGACACCACTCTGCCAAAATCATTTTTCCCTTTTGCCCACAAGCAATTAGGTACTTCCCCTAACCAGTCTGGCAGTGGATCAACACTTTTCTCCATATTTCCTTCTGCATCCCCCTTTCTCTGTACCTCTACACACTGATCTATTTTGTACCTTTGCACCTGTTCATCTCCACACATCCACCTTCCATCCTCCACATACACCCACTCAGTCCTTCTCTCACACTCTGCGACTCAGGGTCATAAGTCCTTCCATTCTAATGACCCCTTTTTCCCATATGATACATGGGGGACCGAACCTCCCACACACCACTGCTCCTGGCTGGCTGACAAACAGACAGATGCAGCAGACCTGTCTTCTACCACATAGAGGTCATCAAGCACAACAGTCTCTCCCAGTTTTCCTGCAGCCTCAAAATCCTTTATTCACTCAGCCCCTCCTTTTCCAGAAAACTGAACAGTGCAATGCAATTTCAGGCTGTTCTTGTCCTTCAGGGATACAGTCTCTCAGAATTGTGTCATCCACTATCTACCAAGCGGCAAAGTTTTCTTTCTCCAATAAACAAAACAGTCCCAAAGCCTTTGTCCCGGCCTTTGGGTATGGGTTCTTCTTCCTCATCATTATCCTCTTGGTCATCGTCCTCATCCTCCTCGTCGTGGGAAGACTCTTCCTGCTTTACAGAAAGCTGTGTCATCAGACCCACCGCCCCCCCTTCTGCAGCAGGGGCAGAGGGCTCAACTCTTCCTGGAGGAGGAGGGACCTGAGCAGGAGGGCGAGATGCAGGTGGCAGCAGTGGAAGAGGGGACACTTCAGGCAGGACCGGATACAGGAGATCTGCATTAGGCTTTTTCCTCTTCTCAGCATCAGCATCAGCCACAGGTAGAGAAACGGCAGCAGTCAGATCGGCCCCCCTTTCCTCTCTGCTAACCATTACACGACTTTCCTTATCAGTCAGCTGCTCTCTAGGTTTCCTGGCCCTCAGCAAGGTCACAGACTTCCACTGAAAATAATATTCTGGCTTATACATTCCCGTACTAAAACGACAATTCCCTCTTCTTTCCAATATTGTTTCACAACATTCTATCTCCAGTATGTTTAGAGTTCCCTCCTTTGGCCATCTACCCCCAGTCTGACGATTCCAATTTCTACAAGCCTTCTTTAGTCTCAGGCCAGTCACCCGTTCCATTATCCACCGTGGGGATGGTTTTCCCTTATCCCCTTTTTTACATTTCCTCATTATCTCCCCCTTGATCTCTGAGTCCCTTTCAGGAGGGTGCGAATGTTTGCTTGATGTACTCCCCATTAATTGCCCTTTAACAAATGCCGTTGAACACAAGACCTGGGAAATACCTGGTCTGGCCCTGATACACACTCTCCTTCTCAAGGTAGCTGCCCTCTGTACAAAACACGCAGCTGCTGGGTGACCACTAAACTAAACAAGACACCTAGTTACTGGGTGACGAAAGAATCATAAAGGAACCAAGTTCCAAACATTAGCCGTTGGGCTATAATAGGAAGGAAAAATATATGTCAATGCTTTTGCATTCTTTCGCAAATGTAGATGGGTAATTATGTCATTTTCGGGCATCGATGAACCACTGTCAATGTGTGAAATATTGAAATTACGTTTGAATTCGTGCTAGTTTTTTACTTTCACTTTCACTTTGCGATCGCGCAAACTGTGAAAGAGCAGCAGTACTGGTTGGTCAGACGGATTAATTGCACACCAATTCCTCTGACATCGTCTTATTACTCATTAGCTTACTATTCAAACGTGACAGGTGAAATCTCCCGCAGCAAGCTTAAACGTGATAGAGGTTGATTGCGCAGGGAATTTAAAAAATCGTAGTTATGTGTGTGCGTGTGTAAAAATAGATGGATTTACGCAGGTATTTTACTTCTGCTGAGCCAAATAAGACAGGTCAGGGTGAAGAAGGGACAGCCAAAGAAAAGCCTACCACAAAGCGGAAAAGTTATGACAAATCAGACTATGAGGCAAAAAGAAAGCGTAGCTTTTTGGTTTCATGGACAAAAGAATTTCTGTGGCTGGAATATGACAAGCTAAATAACATAATGTTCTGCCGGGTGTGTCGTGAGTTTCCCTCGATTTCTGACTCGACAAGTGCCTTTGTTACTGGGACCAGTAATTTTAGGAAAGACCCCATCAGAACTCATGAGAAATATCTGCATCACAAGAAATGCATTGGTGCTCAGTCTGCAGCATCTTTCCCAGAACAAACACCAATTGCAAAAAACATACTAAAAATAAACCAAGCACAACAAGAAGCCCTGAAAAAGCTGTTTAGAACAGCTTACTATGTTGCAAAGAGTGAACTACCATTGGCTAAATTTAGCAGCCTTTTCAAACTTCAAAAAGCAAATGGCCTAGATCTTGGTTCCACTTACGTCAATGACCATGCTTGCAGAGAGTTTACTGGAGCAATAACACAAACTTCAAGAGACCAGATCGAAAAGGAAATTCAAGAAAGCAGGTTCTTATCCATTCTTGCAGATGGCAGTACAGACACTGGTATAATAGAACAGGAGTTGGTTCATGTCAGGTATGTGAGAGATAATGGTGACATGTCCACATACATTATCAAATGTCAGTCAGTCAAGAGTGCAAATGCTGCAGGCATTTTAGAGGCTATTGATGAAGCAGTGAACACCATGGGTATCAGAGAAGACACATGGAAAAATAAAGTAGTGTGTGCAAATTTTGATGGTGCTGCAGTGATGATGGGTGAGAAAACAGGAGTAGCTGGGAGACTGAAACAGAGGATACCCCACATCATAACAATCCACTGTGTGGCATACAAATTAGAGCTAGCCATGCTGGATAGCGTGAAAGGCTGTGAGTACCTGGTGAAATTTGAAGATACACTGAAAACCATCTTTAAGATGTACTACTATTCCCCAAAGAAGTGAAGAGAACTGACAGAAATAAGTGAACTGCTAAATGAGAAACTGGCACATTTCAGTGGCCGGAAGAGCACACGGTGGCTTCCAAGCCGGCTGAGATGTCTGAAGGCTGTGGAAAAAAATACACTCCCACTGCTGTTCATATGGAGAACATGGCAGGAGGAAGTGATGTCAAGTCCGAGGATGCAGCCACGGCTAAGGGGGTGGTGCAGGAGAATCGCTTCCTGCATTTCATGTGCATTTGTTGGTGATTTTAATATTCATATAGAAAATGATAGTGATCCATTAACAAAAAGCATTTACTACCTGTCATGCCCGGCTCGTCCGCTCCTCGTGTGTACCACGCCCCCTGCCTTCCCACGTGTATTTCCCTGATTGTACCCCGCTGTATCTGATTACTTTGATTAGTCTTGTCTGGTTTTAAGTCCTGGTCTTACCTGTTAGCGTTGTCCGTCATTGATGTTTGTACTCGTTTGCTGTTTCCCGGTCCCTGGCTTCCCAATTAAACTCCCGTTTTGCCCCGTATACTGCATTCCTGCTTCCTGCTTGCCTGCCGACCCGCACGATCGCCGCTTCGCCCGACCGCGATCGTGACAGAATGACGGACCAAAAGAAGAGGAGCAAGAAGGCCAGGCGGATCTCGGAGGAGCCAGAGATCTGTCTGGGAGCGTGCGCATTATCCCGGCTGTGGTTCCCGTCTGGGGACGAGGAGGAAGTAATCCTCCGTCCCGCTGAGACAGAGTCCAGCGACCCCGTCCTCCAACCGCCACTCAGGCGGTATGATTACCGGCCCGAGGGACTGGCCAACGGAGGAGGGATACGGAAGGGGAGAGACGCCATTCCGCGCGTCCCCCGCTCTGTTAAAGGGACCACGCCAGTTTCGCCCGCGGTCCTGGCCAACCGGTTCTTCACCCTCCAGGGGTTATACTGGAGGGTGATGGATGAACCGACCGGGCGAGGTTCACCAGAGGTGGACCTACTCGCCAGGCAGCTCAGGGAGGGGTTCGCCGCATTCACTCCCGCTTCATCTCCAGCTGACCTGGAGATCTTAATTGAAGACCTCCAGAGGCTGATCCTGCTCCGGAGAACTGCGGACCCTGAGCCCGCGCAGCCGGCGCTCCCGCCTTCGCCCACGCGGCCGCCGCTGCCCGCGGATCCCGCTCCCGCGCGGCCGCCGCTGCCCGCGGAACCCAGCGCCCGTGCTCCCGCCGCTGCCGCCTGCGCAGCCACCTGCGCAGCTCGCACAGTCGCCTTCGCCTGCGCAGCCACCTGCGTAGCTCCCCCAACCTGCAGCTCCCGGGCCGGCGCCCCCACTGCAGCCACCTGCAGCTCCCGGGCAGGTGCCCCCCCAGACTTGCGCTCCAAGTCCTGACCGCGCTCCAAGTCCTGACCGCGCTCCAAGTCCTGACCCTGTTCTGGTCCCTGACCGTGCCCCAGTTCCTGTTGCCCTAGTCCCCGAGGTGGTCCCGGAGGACTCCATCGTGGCTCCTCCCTCTTCAGAGGTGGAGGAGCTGGAATGGGACCCCTCGGGGATCACACTTGTGACACCTTTGCCCTTGCCCCGGCGCGAGAGGCCCCGGACTTAGGCCTGTATGTCTGTGTCCTGCAAGGGGAGAGGGCACAGACGCAGGGCTGGGGTCCCGCCCGCCCTGCCCCCTGGCTCGCCCACCTTCGCCTGCGCTGTGGCTCGCTCGGCGCCTGCGGGTCCTGGCCCGCCGAGTCGGCAGTCGCCTGCCGGTCCCCCTTCCACGCCTCGTCCCCCTGCCTCTGTCCCTCGTCCGGCACCTCGTCGGGCTCCTGCAAGCCCCCCGACTCCGGCTCCTCGGTCCCCTACGGGGCCTCTACCTTTGGCCCTTCCCAAGAGGTCGCCGCCTGGGGTGGCTCCCCCCTCCTTGGGGCCTTCGCCGAGGGCCCCTCCTGCTTCCTCGTCCCCTTCCCCGGTGGCCCCTCCTGCTCCCTCCTCGGCCCCTGCCTCGGTCCCTCGCCCGGTCTCCTCGGCTCCTCCGGGGTCCCCTCCGGCTGCCTCCCGTCGCCCGCTGGGTCTCCCTCGGGCTCCCCTCTGTTCCCCCTCCTTGTCTCCCTTCGCTTCTCCCTTTGTCCCTTCGGTCCTCTCTCCTCCTTCCGCCTTTGTCCCGCCTCTCTCTGCTCCCTCTGGCTCTGTTCCTCCTGTCTTTGCTACCCGTCCTCTGTGCCCTCCGTTCACTCCTGGCCCTTGTGTCCCGCCTGTTCCTTCTGTGTCCCCTCTCTTTCTCTGTCGGTCCGTGTTCCCCGTCCTCTGTCAGGTTTTGTCCCTGGTCCTGTCTTTGTGCCTGTTCTGTCTCTCTGTTTAATTCCCGGTCTCTTGTTCTTGGTTTTGGGTTTTGTTTTTCAGGTCTTGGTCCCCTCGTCCCGTTCGTCGCCTCCTCCTGGGCGCGCCCGGTGAAGCGCGCCTTTGGGGGGGGGGCTCTGTCATGCCCGGCTCGTCCGCTCCTCGTGTGTGCCACGCCCCCTGCCTTCCCACGTGTATTTCCCTGATTGTACCCCGCTGTATCTGATTACTTTGATTAGTCTTGTCTGGTTTTAAGTCCTGGTCTTACCTGTTAGCGGTGTCCGTCATTGATGTTGTTGATATCTGTTGCCGTCCTGTTTCCCCGTTTCCCGGACTTCCCCATTAAAACTCCCGTTTTGCCCTGTATTCTGCTTGCCTGCTTGCTCCTTCCACGCCTGCCCGCTTTGCCTGACCGCGTCCCGTGACACTTCCTAATTATAACTGCACACTTAAAGCTGCCACCAAGACACGTACTGTCTCTACTGGTTGGTTTGTAACAGCTGATTCAGTTACACTTAAAGAGAATGAACGCTATACGATTTTTTGTACATTTTTTGTCCTAGATAAACAAATACTCAGATAGGCCTAGATTACCGTTTCCTGTCATCTGCCCATACCCGAGTCTCATGCTCACAATTAGCGAGTTTTTAAAAAACAACTTAATGGCAGATTAATAATTACTCATAACAAATATATAATTGCGATTACAGCGCGGCGTGATCGTGACAGCCCTACTTCAGAAGGTTCCTGTCATCTTTCTGTCCTTTCTGGTACATGGTGGTTCTTTCCGTTTTTCTGTAGGTGCATAAGGGGGTCTCTCTGCCCTCTGAGTATGAAAATATTTAAGGTCTTATTATGCAGTGGATATTTGCAATTGTGCTGGCGGGACTCTGTCCAGAAGGGGAGAAGCTGGTCTGCATGGCAGTCATAGGTACGGTGTTGCATTTCATTAAATATATGGCATGTTGTTTTTGACTCAAATGTTACTTAGTGCTACAGCACCACCTTGTGGGCTGTCTTATTATAACATGTAAACTGTTAGGAAGTTGATCACTGCATGAGCATCAGTTATGGTCTTAGCTGCACTCAGCTCCATCCTTGGTTATTTCTGTTTGTTAAAGCAATATCCTTTCACAGTTGTACCACTAAACTTCATGAAAGATATTGGTGAGTCGGTGGAGATTCTGTGACAGTGTTTAGCTGTTTGGATAGCTATCCATGCTCACCTAGTGAGACCAAAACATACAACATGTAATGTTCACTGAAGGGGAACAAAATCAAAGCCGGAAGTTAATTTTAAAGCCAAGATTACAGAATATTTTTGTGATTAGGAAATTTTTAGCCAATCACAGAGCATGGGTGCCAGCTTTCCACCCTGCTGATTGGCTGGTAGCTTGGATGCTTTGTGTACTATACTACATGTGTGAAATCGAGCTTCATCTTCTCGTATCTCAGTTCAACACGCACGTATTACTTACAAGTGTGATAACTATTTTCAGTGCTTTTTTTCCTGCATTTTTATATCAACCATTTGTTTGTTTGTTTAAAGGAAATGTATTAAGCTTTTCAATGAAATTAAAGTGTTTTGGGAGCATGACTGGGATCATATTTAGGAGTTTAAACTATACAAATAAGCAACCTGGGTCCTGGAACCGAACCTCGCGAATCTCCAAGGTCTGACTGTACAGTAGAATTAAGGGAAGCAATAATTATAATAGACTGAATAAATAGACATACGGTGCCTGTTGGGGGGGGTGTAAGATGGGTATGCAGTGTCCTGACCACCTTGGAATGGAAGCTGTTGCCCAACCTAGAACTGGGTCAGATGCTTCTGTTTTGCATTTTTAAGTTTTTTGTGACGTTGCAGGTCTCATTCACAGTATGAGGTCAGACACATAAGCCAGGACTGGACAGCTTTCTGTTTCATTTTCAAGAACTGTGTTGAAATTTACGGTCACTTAAAGAATCTTAACTTACAGGATTTACCTGTTTCTCCTCCCCTCTGCTTAGATGGTATTACGACAGTCATGCATCAGAGCAGAGGGAAACTAGACAACAAGTAACAAAATTAGAAGGGGGTGCTTTCAGAATGAGAGCAGTATATTCCTCGTACAGCCCTGTCACCTGTTCCACCCATCTAATCCATACTGGATCAACTGGATGCCAATATATGTGTTATTATCTTAGCACGTCTGAGTCCTTGTTGTATAACTACACCTATTCATTTATTGTACATTCCACTTACATGCCAATTTATAGAATCTTACCCCATCAATTTGGTATTTACTTGTTATTATTGTCTTAATATCAATGTCTTAAATATCATTTATATTATTCATATTTTTACATATCAAAATATACTAGTCTAGTGTAACTTGACAAATATCTATCGATCAATGCACCAGAGTGGATGCGACTGCAGATGGGTGAATTTTATCTGGACCCAACCTTAGGCAAGGTGAAGTGATTAGTCATTGTTGACACACCGCAACAAAAGGTGTCCTCTACATGTGACACCATGACAAAGGAGTGGGCAGCTAATTTAGCACCCAGTGAGCAGCACCTTGTTTAGGGCACTTCAGTCACACCTTGCAAGCCAAGGATTCAAACCAGCAATGTTTTGATTACAAGTGTGCTTCTATAACCATTAGGCCACAGCTGCCTGCCAAGAACATTACTTATTAGTACTTGGTAAGGAATGCAAATATGTCTCCCAGTTCCACTTCATCTTATTCTGCTATACCTGGCATTTGAACAAAATCAGTTTTTTTCTGTGGTGGAAATTAAGTGCTATGGTTATCAAATTTTTAACCCTCAGGAGTCTGAGGCCTCTCAGCCACTTTTGAGGTAGTCTGACATGCCTTGACATTTTTAAATATTTCATCTACCTAAAAAACATTTTTCCCAAAAGTCTAAAAAAATACATCATAATAATTTCTAGAGTTCTGGAGCATACAGACATAGGGGTGAGCTAAAACATTAAACTGATGATTAAAGCATTCATAAATGTCATGTGGTTTGATTTTAAAAGTTGCGATGGGCTGGCCCCCTATCCTGGGTTGTTCCCTGCCTCGTGCCAGTTGTTTCTGGGATAGGCTCCGGACCCCCTGCGACCCAGTAGGATATGCGGTTTGGAAAATGGATGGATGGATGATTTTAAAAGTGTTCGAACTTTGGAGTGACACTTTATTTTATTAGTCACTTTATTAGTCAGTGGCCTACACAATGAACATGGATTAGACAGGTGTCACCGCATATGTAATAGTTTGCATACTGTCAATGGTCCATCAGTTTGGAATGTCATTGTCACTATGTCCTGCACCCATCAGTCTGGAATGTCATTGTCATTGAAGTCGTAGGGAAAAATCTTCGCAATCAAAAAGCTAAGGGCCATGTCTTCTACGCCTGTGTTCTGTAGCTCCTGTGGCATGTACAGCATAGACTGTCCTTCTGACACTCCCGACAGTATAGTGTGCCAGAAGTGTTTAACTATTGTAGAGTTGGAGGACAGGATTCACGCATTGGAGAAGCGCATTAGCACGTTAGTGGAGATTAAGCAGATGGAGGGATTTATAGACTAGATTAGATCTGGCAGTTGTTCCTTCTGCCTTGACTCTCCAGTACGGCTCCAGCACCAGCAGCCAGCACACACCAACCCTGGGTCATGGTCAGACGTGGTCCTAGGAGCTCTAAGCCGAGAGCTCCTGCATGCCAGTTGGCTGTTGTGCTTAGCAAGAGATTCTCTGCTCTCGGCAGTACGTCTGTCAAAGCGAAAAAGGTGATTGGGAACTCAATTGTTAGAAACATTACAGTTTCTACCAATAGGAAAGCAGCGGCTTCTGTAAAATGCCTCCCCAGGGCCAGAGTTTCTGACATTGAGGCGAAATTGGACTCCCTCTCCAGCAATGAAGCCTCCACCTTGGTTGTTCACACTGGAACTAATGACATAAAGTCCCGACAATCCGAGGTATTAAAGAGGAACTTCATCTCTGTGTGCAAAAGCTAAAAGAAAATGTTGGACTCTAATTGACTCTGGTCCCTTACCAATTGCCTATAGGGGGGATGTAATCTACAGTAGGCTACTCTCCCTAAACTGCTGGTTAGAGGCTTGGTGTGCATGTCAAAAAATTGCCTTTATTAATAATCGGGACCTTTTCTGGGAATGGCCTGGTTTTTATGAACAGGACGGTCTTCATCCTAACTTGAGAGGATCATTTATGTTATCCCAAAACATGGCAAGTAAATTACCTGCCTGACTGAGAGCAGCACCCAGGACTCAGCCTTGCGATCTTAAATCGAAGGTTGTTTATTCTCCCACCTGTAGATCATGTTTGGGCTTGACCCAGGTGACAGAATCCGTGGTTAAAACGGGTGATAGCACGGGCAGGCAGACGGGCGTAGGCAGGGAAGGCAGGCAAAGTACGGGGAAAACTGGGGATTTATTAAGGGTACGGGTAGGGCAGGACGGAACACTAGCATTAACATTGACAGACATCAATGTCGGACAAAGAACTAAGGCAAGACACGGACTGAAATAGACAGGACTGGGCGAAAATAATCAGACACAGCTGGGCTAGATCGGGGAAGCACATGTGGATAATCGGGGGGGTGGCACACACGAGGGTAATCAGGGGGCGTGGCACACACGAGGGTAATCAGGGGGCGTGGCACACACGAGGATCGGACGAGCTGGGCGTGACACCAGGTGCTCCATCACACGGCATCCCCTAAATCTAGCAACTATTTAGGAATAGAGTTGAGCGAGCATAGTAAGAATATTGTAAGCATTATTAGACCAAGACTTAGATCTAGATCTTCGACTGGGGGCTCCTGTGCAGATAACTTAATATCAATCCCATTAATAAGATTGAATGAATCACAACATAAACCCACCATAAAATGTGCACTATTGAACATTCGCTCTTTAGAAGGTAAATCACTTCTTGTTAATGACATGGTGCTCGACACTGGAGCAGACCTCTGCTTTTTAACTGAAACCTGGCTCAGACCCACAGATACTGTACTATACCTCTTGTTGAAGCCGGATACCAAGTGGATTAGCAATGCTTCAAATGTAATAAAATCTGTGATAATCTTGGGTTCAATGTTTAACACAATGCTAGAAATTTAACCCTAGTTTATCAGAGACTTTATAACATTTGAAGCATTGCTAATCCACTTGGTATCCGACCCGCCCATCTATTTTCTTATAGTTTACAGACCACCGGGATCATGCATTTTATTTCTGGCAGAATTCGGGGAATTTCTCTCTGACTTAGTGATTAGATAAACTATTATACTACTTGGAGACTTCAATATGCATGTGGACATAGAGACTGATGCCTTCCGCAAAATTTTCCTGTCCCTCCTGGGCTCTGTTGAATGTCACCAACGCATGTTTGCAACCATACACTGGACTTCATTATTACTCACAGTTTCTGCTCGTCATGTATCTGTCTGTCCATTGGATACGTCCTTCTCCGACCATTTTCTGATCACCTTCGTGATTGAGCCGCCCTCTTTGACTATGGCGGAGAAGATTATTAGGACACGTCACCTAAATGATAGAAATTCGCTACGATTTATTAATGCAGTTGACGGCTCCTTTGAAAAATGAAGTAGTAAAAACCACTAGACACTCGCCATGGTTTAATGATCACACACTCTTATAAACAGGAATGCTGCCGATTGGAGCACAAATGTAAATCCATGGGCTTAGAAGTGTTCACGTTAGCATGTCAGCCTGCACCAACACAAACTAGCCCTTTATAGGGCACTGTCAGCCTACTTGTCATGCCCAGCTCATCCGATCCTCCTGTGTGCCACGCCCACTCCTTCACTTATAGGGGCCAGGTCTGTTAGGGATGCTATCCCGTGGGCCCCCAAGACCCCTAAACGGGCGACGCTTCCTGCCAAGGCGCAAACCTCCCCGGCTCCTGACCATCCAGCTCCAGTCCCCCCGGCTCCTGACCATCCGGCTCCAGTCCCCCCAGCTCCTGACCATCCGGCTCCAGTCCCCCCGGCTCCTGACCATCCGGCTCCAGTCCCCCCGGTTCCTGACCATCCAGCTCCAGTCCCCCCGGCTCCTGACCATCCGGCTCCAGTCCCCCCGGCTCCTGACCATCCAGCTCCAATCCCCCCGGTTCCTGACCATCCGGCTCCAATCCCCCCGGCTCCTGACCATCCGGCTCCAGTCCCCTCGGTTCCTGACCATCCGGCTCCAGTCCCCCCGGCTCCTGACCCTGCTCCCACAACACCAGCTCCCATGACCTCAGTCCCTGTCCTAGACTGCGACCACCACTCCTTCCCCTTTCAGGAAGGAGGAGCTCGAATGGGACCCCTTGGGAGAGTGACTCCACTGCCACCACCACAGCAGGTCAGATCCCAGCCGGGTCCCAAAAGCGGAGGGGACACCTACGCAGGGGTCGAGTCCCACCCGCCTTGCCCCCTGACTCAACTTTGTTACCCATGGTTCCGTTTCAGTGGTCGCCTGCGGTCCACTTGGCTCCGGGTCGGCAGTTGACTGCGGGGCCTTGTCGGTCGACTGCAGTCCCTCCCTCAATGCCTCGTCATTTGTCAGTGAATCCCCCACCTCTGACTCGTCGATCGTCTGTGAATCCCCCACCTCTGACTCGTCGATCGCCTGTGAATCCCCCACCTCTGACTCGTCCATCGCCTGTGAATCCCCCACCTCTGACTCGTTGATCACCTGTGAATCCCCCACCTCTGACTCGTCAATCGCCTGTGCCTTCGCCAGCTGCGGAAATGCCTTCACCTGCCGCGACTTCTGCTCCTTCCTACCTTTCGCCAATGTCCTCTCCGCCTCCTTACTCGCCTCCTCTGTCAGTCCCTCCACCTCCCTCCTTGTTCCCTTCGTTGTCTCCTTCGGCTCCGGCCTCCTAGTCACCAAGGGTCCCTTTGGCACCTGCCTCCTGATTGCCTGCTGTCCCTCCAGATTCCGGCTCTTCCCCAGGTCCTGTGCATTTCCTCATGTCATCCTTCGCTCCTCTTGGGGTGCGCCCGGAGTGTGCTCCTTTGGAAAGGGGGTCCTGTCATGCTCTGCTTGTCCGATCCTCATGTGTACCATGCCCCCTCATTAACCTCATGTGGAATCCCCGTGTTTACCAGCTGTTCCTTGTTATTTCCATTAAGTCTGGTGTATTTCAGTCCACGGCAGAATATGTTTCCCCAGGTCTCTCATTGCAGTCTGATTGTGAAGTCTTGTGTGTTCTCTGCTTGTTCCCTGTCCCTGCTCCAATTCCCCATTAAATCCCTTGTTCCCCAATCCTAGTTGTTCCTGTCCTGCTTCTCTGATCCGTGCTAACGGCTGTGTCGCGACATTACTATTGTAACCTTATTGACTTCAATAAAAAGAAAGCCTTGCTACCTAGGCTGAACCTTTGCTACATGCTTACATCCCTCCCTACCAATATCAGACACTTTTTACAAAAAAAAAAAAATCACATCACTAGGACATTCTATATGCCTGCCATCCTATTATATTAAGCAAAATACATTTTTTATTTCGTCATGCCAACGTGATCATTTTGTTGTATCTGTTCTTCTGACCAAATTGTAATAATTTTTTTTAACTTTATTTTTGTTTTTTGGGTTCGTAACTTTTTCAAAACAGAGGTTGTGTTGTGTTTGTAGGCAGGCTATTTGTGTATAACGAGGATCTGCTGCAGCATAATTTTATCCGTGAACAGTTATTAAACCATAGGTAGTGGAAAATTAATCGTAATTAATCATCAAAATGTTTCTCTCAAGACCGGTTTGGCATATCTGGCCGCTTACTGTGAAACTGATACTGCTAATTTACAATAAATCATGCAAGGTATCTCAAGCTCACTGATGTCATCAGCTATTACTATGACAGATACTGCCGTGCCAACTAGCAGAGTATCTGGAATCTCTATACGATGTATGAACACACAGGGTATAATACAGTCTGAGCAATTGCAGGAAGGGCAGTGAAACATGTAAATCCTGTAAGTTAAGATTCTTTAAGTAAGCCTGAATTTCAATACAGTTCTTGAAAATGAAATTCATAATCAGTCTGTAGCATACAAAAGGTAACTTGAAAGATCTCCATGAAGTATGCATTATGGTGGAGACATATGGCGTTTCATTTTATCCTTGCACTTTGAACACTGAAAACATGTAGTCAGGTGACTGTGATCTCTTAGCTATCCTTAGTGCGTGACTGTGTATGGGAGTGTGTGCTCCATGGTAAACTAGTGTCCTGTCTATAGTGCCTCCTGGGATAGGCGTCAGACTGACCACAACCCTGAACAGTATAACAGGCGTCACACTCCAAAAAAATGTGCTCCAGGTCCCTTGAGGACTTACATCACAATGTTTTCATGCTCAAATGAGGTTACACTTCTCTGCAAGAAGGACATGCATTATTTCAGCCTTTGAGGATTACAGGTGTGTTACAGTTTTCATTGATTTGATTCTCTTAGGGAGATTTAACGTTCCCAGTTCTGCCCTGGTATCTCCCTGAAGTCATCTGTGACCAAACGGGCATCTAGTTCATAACTTCATTTTTTTAAATATATATTTTACTTTATTCATTAATAGCAAAAGTACATAAAGCAAACTATGTATCCAAAAAAAATCATTAAAATATATTTTTTTATACAGAGAAAACACAAACCTTTCAAGATGTGTCTTGTGTGTTTGATCTATCCATAACATGTGGTCAGGTGACTGTGATCTCTAAACTGGTCTTAGTCTGTGATTGTGCTTGTGAGTGTGTGCTCTGCTATAAATTAGTATCCTGTCCAGTGTCTCCTGCCCTGTGCTACCTGTGATGGGTTCACCATACCTCTGTACAGGGCACGTGGTTATTTAAATGTGTAGAATACTTTTCTGGGATTGGATGAAGCACTGTACTTTTGGTTTAGATTTGAAATTTTAACTTATTAGTTATTATAAATGAACATCTAGAATCAATTGACGTAATCAGATTTTGAGAAACCTCCTGTTGATTAAATGAATCACTCTGAACCTGCTCATATGACTCGCCTTCCTAAGACAGACACCATCACAGACCAGCCTACGGGGCTCCCCTTATGGATTACTTCCTTCATGGGAACTACACCCCCCAAATAAATCCTCGTTGATGGACCCTGTCTGTTCAGGGAGATTCTGCACAACCCATGTGGAAGTAAAATTGGACATTGGTAGGCCCGGGAGGGAGGCATCATCAATCAATGGAACACCCAAACATCAATATCTATATACATATCTCAAGTAGAGCCTAGAAGCCGAGACAGATTCCGGTAAATTGAGCAAGATGGGTGGATTTTACCTTGCTACCAAGGTAAACCAATGGAGCAGGAGAATTGTGTTTGTCATACGTTTGAGCTCGGTTTGTTGGTGTTTTGTGACCAATCAGGATTTAGAAGTCCGTATTGGGAATTGGGAGTTATGGTTTATCAACTGGTTGCTCTGTGAACTCCGGGTGACTTGGTACCAAGTGCCAGAGTGTGATGGGAGCACTTTGCTGGATTGCTGGAATAAAAGAGATTTCCTTTACTCACCAAACTTAGAGGTCCAGACTTTTATTCTAAGTAAGAGTGGAAGGGTCAAAAACTTTGAAAGAAGAGAGAGGCTTTTCATGCAGATTTTTAAATCTGTTGTCCATGTACTTGACTGTGTTGTCAATAATCTTCTGAATCGCTGCACCAGAGGTGTATTTGACTGTGCCCTCACCTCTTCTAGCAGGTCGCTGACTTTTTGTGAGCTGTGTTCCACAGTAGCAAATGCTACCATCCTCTTTTGAACTTTGTGAACTTTGTGTCCAAGGTTTTCTGGTATTCTCCTGGTTTTGTTTTTAGGCTGAGTAAGCGTGATGTGGTGCTCTCAACTAACTGATTTGTTCATGTGATGTTTAGGTTATCATACTGAAAATCAGTACAGCACTTGGATAAGATGGTACTGTAGTCCAATATGAAATGCAGGAAGCGATTCTCCTGCACCACCGCCTTAGCCTTGGCTGCATCTTCGGACTTGACATCACTTCCTCCTGCCATGTTCTCCATATGAACAACAATGGGAGTGTAATTTTTTTCCACAGCCTTCAGACATCTCAGCCGGCTTGGAAGCCACCGTGTGCTCTTCAGGCCACTGAAATGTGCCAGTTTCTCATTTAGCAGTTCACTTATTTCTGTCAGTTCTCTTCGCTTCTTTGGGGAATAGTAGTACATCTTAAAGATGGTTTTCAGTGTATCTTCAGATTTCACCAGGTACTCACAGCCTTTCACGCTATCCAGCACGGCTAGCTCTAATTTGTGTACCACACAGTAGATTGTTATGATGTGGGGTATCCTTTGTTTCAGTCTCCCAGCTACTCCTGTTTTCTCACCCATCATCACTGCAGCACCATTAAAATTTGAACACACTACTTTCTTTTTCCATGTGTCTTCTCTGATACCCATGGTGTTCACTGCTTCATCAATAGCCTCTAAAATGCCTGCAGCATTTGCACTCTTGACTGACTGACATTTGATCATGTATGTGGATATGTCACCATTATCTCTCACATACCTGACATGAACCAACTCCTGTTCTATTATACCAGTGTCTGTACTGCCATCTGCAAGAATGGATAAGAACCTGCTTTCTTGAATTTCCTTTTCGATCTGGTCTCTTGAAGTTTGTGCTATTGCTCCAATAAACTCTCTGCAAGCATGGTCATTGACGTAAGTGGAACCAAGATCTAGGCCATTTGCTTTTTGAAGTTTGCAAAGGCTGCTAAATTTAGCCAATGGTAGTTCACTCTTTGCAACATAGTAAGCTGTTCTAAACAGCTTTTTCAGGACTTCTTGTTGTGCTTGGTTTATTTTTAGTATGTTTTTTGCAATTGGTGTTTGTTCTTGGAAAGATGCTGCAGACTGAGCACCAATGCATTTCTTGTGATGCAGATATTTCTCATGGGTTCTGATGGGGTCTTTCTTAAAATTACTGGTCCCAGTAACAAAGGCGCTTGTCGAGTCAGAAATCGAGGGAAACTCACAACACACCCGGCAGAACATTATGCTATTTAGCTTGTCATATTCCAGCCACAGAATTTCTTTTGTCCATGAAACCAAAAAGCTGCGCTTTCTTATTACCTCATAGTCTGATTTGCCATAACTTTTCCGCTTTGTTGTAGGCTTTTCTTTGGCTGTCCCTTCTTCACCCTGACCTGTCTTATTTGGCTCAGCAGAACGAAAATACCTGCGTAAATCCATCTATTTTTACACACGCACACACATAACTACGATTTTTTAAATTCCCTGCGCAATCAACCTTTATCACGTGTAAGCCTGCTGCGGGAAATTTCACCTGTCACGTTTGAATAGTAAGCTAATGAGTAATAAGACGATGTCAGAGGAATTGGTGCACAATTAATCCGTCTGACCAATCAGTACTGCTGCTCTCTATACACAGTTTGCGCAATCGCAAAGTGAAAGTAAAAAACAAGCACAAATTCAAACGTAATTTCAATATTTCACACATTGACAGTCACTCATCGATGCCCGAAAATGACATAATTACCCAGCTACATTTGCGAAAGAATGCAAAAGCATTGACATATTTTTCCTTCCTATAATAGCCCAACGGCTAATGTTTGGAACTTGGTTCCTTTATGATTCTTTCGTCATCCAGTAACAAGGTGTCTTCTTTAGTTTAGTGGTCACCCAGCAGCTGCGTGTTTTGTACAGAGGGCAGCTACCTTGAGAAGGAGAGTGTGTACCAGGGCCAGACCAGATATTTCCCAGGTCTTGTGTTCAACGGCATTTGTTAAAGGGTAATTAATGGGGAGTGCATCAAGCAAACATTCGCACCCTCCTGAAAGGGACTCAGAGATCAAGGGAGAGATAATGAGGAAATGTAAAAAAGGGGATAAGGGAAAACCATCGCCACGACAGATAATGGAACAGGTGACTGGCCTGAGACTAAAGAAGGCTTGTAGAAATTTGAATTGTCAGACTGGGGGTAGTTGGCCAAAGGATGGCATTCTAAACATACTGGAGATAGAATGTTGTGAAACAATATTGGAAAGGAGAGGGAATGGTCATTTTAGTAGGGGAATGTATAAGCCAGAATATTATTTTTGGTGGAAGTCTGTGGCCTTGCTGAGGGCCAGGAAACCTAGAGAGCAGCTGACTGATAAGGAAAGTCGTGTAATGGTTAGCAGAGAGGAAAGGGGGGCCGATCCGACTGCTGCCGTTTCTCTACCTGTGGCTGATGCTGATGCTGAGAAGAGGAAAAAGCCTAATGCAGATCTCCTGTATCCGGTCCTGCCTGAAGTGTCCCCTCTTCCACTGCTGCCACCTGCATCTCGCCCTCCTGCTCAGGTCCCTCCTCCTCCAGGAAGAGTTGAGCCCTCTGCCCCTGCTGCAGAAGGGGGGGCGGTGGGTCTGATGCCACAGCTTTCTGTAAAGCAGGAAGAGTCTTCCCACGATGAGGAGGATGAGGACGATGACCAAGAAGAGAATGATGAGGAAGAAGAACCCATACCCAAAGGCCGGGACGAAGGCTTTGGGACTGTTTTGTTTATTGGAGAAAGAAAACTTTGCTGCTTGGTGGCTAGTGGATGACACAATTCTGAGAGACTGTATCCCTGAAGGACAAGAACAGCCTGAAATTGCATTGCACCTCTCAGTTTTCTGGAAAAGGAGGGGCTGAGTGAATAAAGGATTTTGAGGCTGCAGGAAAACTGGGAGAGACTGTTGTGCTTGATGACCTCTATGTGGTAGAAGACAGGTCTGCTGCATCTGTCTGTTTCTCAGCCAGCCAGGAGCAGTGGTGTGTGGGAGGTTCGGTCCCCCATGTATCATATGGGAAAAAGGGGTCATTAGAATGGAAGGACTTATGACCCTGAGTCGCAGAGTGTGAGAGAAGGACTGAGTGGGTGTGTGTAGAGGATAGAAGGTGGATGAGTGGAGATGGGCAGGTGCAAAGGTACAAAATAGATCAGTGTGTAGAGGTACAGAGAAAGGGGGATGCAGAAGGAAGTAAGAAGAAAAGCATTGATCCACTGCCAGACTGGTTAGGGGAACCTGATTGCTTGTGGGCAAAACTGAAAAATGATTTTGGCAGAGTGGTGTCAGCTGAGCCTTTGGTGGTCCACCCCAAGTCTGACTTTCGGCCTCACAAGGCCCAGTATCCCTTATCTAGAGAAGCAGAGGAGGGAGTGAGAGAAGTACATGCAGATCTGGTGAAAAGGGGGGCTATTAAGGAAATAGCCTATTTTCCAGTTAATTCTCCTATCTTACCTGTGAAAAAGGCAAATGGTACTTGGAGGTTTATACAAGATCTGAGGGGTGTCAATGCAGCCATGCACCCCAGAAGTCCTATCGTACCTAATCCAGTTACGATTCTGGCTTCCATACCAGCGGGGGCTAAATGGTTCTCTGTCATTGACTTGTCTAATGCTTTCCTTTCTATCCCAGTAGATCCGGATTCCCAGTATTGGTTCGCATTCACCTTTCTGGGGAGCAGGTGGACCTGGACAGTGATGCCCCAGGGCTACACAGAGTCACCTAGCGTGTGCAGGAGCTGGCAAAAATTTGGAGGGGTTTCCTGGCCTGGGGGTAGCACACTGGTACAGTATGTGGATGGTTTGTTGCTTTGCTCTCACACTCGCGAGTCCTGTAAACAGGACACCAGAGCTCTGTTAGACTTCCTGGAAAAAAACTGGAACAAAGCCTCCAAAGAAAAGCTTCAGCTAGTGTCACAAAAGGTTAAATACCTTAGACATGTGTTGACAAGTAAGGGAAGGTCATTAGGACCAGACCGAGTGGCCTCCATACAGGAGATGCCCAAATCAGAGACTAAACAGCAATTGCTTTAAGTCCTAGGCATGATTGGCTATTGCAGGCCTTGGATTCAAGACTATGCAGGTCACAGCCCTTGGTTGATTTGACAATTGGGCTAGGACTGACTGACAGACAGATTGACGTGGACGTCCGAAGCTGAAGACGGCCTGATTGATTTAAAACAGGCATTAATATCAGCCCCAGCTTTGGGGGTGCCTGACTATAGAAAGCCATTTGTGCAGCATGTTGACGAGTCAAAAGGGTTCATGACTTCAGTTCTGACTCAGTATCACGGGGAAAGGAGCAAACCGGTTGCATACTACTCGAGGCGTTTGGACTCGATGGCTTGATCATTACCCCTTTGTCTTCGAGCGGTGTCTGCAGCAGCAGAGGCGGTGATGGCAAGTGCAGATCTAATCCAGTTGTATCCACTGAAACTTCGAGTTCCCCATGCAGTGCACGCAATCCTGACACAGGTCAGGACATCTCATTTGACGCCTGCGCGATCGGTGCATTATCTGAATGTTTTGTTAACACTGGCAACTGTGACTGTGGAAAGATGCTCTGCTTTGAATCCAGCGACCCTCCTTCCCACGGGGGTGGATGGGGAACCGCATGATTGTTTGCAGGTCATTGACTGTGTGTGCAGACTTGGGCCGGACTGATTGACATCCCACTGGAAGGAGGCAACATCCTGTTTGTCGATGGGAGTTTTTTGAGGCTGGAGGATGGATCCCCAGCGACCTCTCTGCTGGAAAACCTATTCAGCGTCATCAGTTAGTGGAACGCTCTCATGCTACCCGAACAGCCCACACAAAGCGAACTGATGAAATCAGTCAGGGGAATGACCTCGCAGACCAGTGGGCTAAAAGTTTAGCTAAGGACTCCACTGGGTTTGGGAATAAGGTTTTGCTGGCAAAGAATGTTGATAAACCATGTGCTGAAAATGACCTTGTTTTGATTCAAACAGGTGCAACGGAGGGTGAGCTCCGCGGATGGAAACGGAGCGGAGCACATTGTGATGGAGAAGGTGTGTGGTGACATTCTGGGACTAACCGACCTTATCTAAAGGAGGTGATTCCGGAATGGGGCATTCCATCTAAAATCACCACAGACAATGGTCCTGCGTTCATCGCAGAGACCCTGGCTAAATTGTCCCATTGGATGCAAATTGATTTGAAGCATTATTGTGCCTGTCACCCCTCGAGTGGAGGGATGGTAGAAAGGGCAAATCAGACACTTAAACTGAAATTGGCGCAAATTTCACCCCTGGCCTGGGTGGATGCCCTGCCCCTGGCTTTGTTATTCATGCGAGCCAGGACACACCGCCAGACAGGGTTGGCTCCTTTTGAAGTGTTGACAGGAAGGCAGAAGCGTGTTTTGTCTCCCTCACATTATGTCACACTGGAGACCATGGATGGGGATTTGCTGACTTATCTTACAGGTTTGCGGCAAGCGATAGGTGCAGCCTGGGACCAGGTCTGTGCCAACTAGAGGAATCCAAAGGGAGAGCCGCCATGAGCGGTGACACCGCTCGAACCAGGGAGCAGGGTGTTAGTTCGCAACCTGAGGAGGAAGAGATGGAACACGCCGAGATGGAGGGGACCACATCAGATCTTAATGGCGACCCCTCATGCAGTGAAAGTGGAGGTAATCTACGCCTGAGTCCATCAAGTTCAAACTACTGCGGTACAAAGTATGATGGTTTTTGGAAACAGTTATACTTCAGATATTAGTTTGAACTAGCATAGTATGATGCATCATTAATACTAGCTTCCATCATTCTATGAGAAACACAACCCAAGATTGGGGCACACACAGGTAAACACACTTACAAACCGGGGATACAGCACAACTATTTACAATAAGAGTTACACACAGGGCTACTTACACCGTTCACAAGAATGCTGAGAAATGCTAATTGGCTCCACAGAAGAGGTAAGGAGCATGCACTGATTACAGCGTGTTGCAGCACCCATCACATAATAAACCACCTCAGGGATGAGAACCTGAGTGCAGCCGTGTGGCAGGGACACACTATTCTGAATGGACCAGTGTGAATATTTTCCAGTGGCTGGAGTGCCAATCCTGCCACCAATCCCCAAATTATTCCCTGTAAATTGGAGAACTTCCTTGTAGGACTGGATGTAGATTAACGTCATACCGAGGATGAAACAATTGCAGGTTAAGGGTCTTGCTCAAGGGCCCAATGGAGCAAAATCACTCCAGGCATTCCCAGGATTTGAACCAGCAACCTTTCAGTTGCTGGCACAGATCCCTAGCCTCAGAGCCACCGCTCCACCCAAGGCACTATAGTACAATGATTAATAAATAAATATATTTCAAATTTGATTCAACAATATTGATCAACTACAGAGTGACAATCATCATGTCTGTGACTAAACAAAAATGTTTGAACTACTACTTTCACTTCCATAATAATCTATAAAAACAGATTGTTTGCTACAGTATGGCAGTGTATTGTTGCCGCAATAACCAAATAAAATTTGCCCAGTTTCCCATTATAACAAGCATCTAATGGTAACCTTAACTCATGTAGCTGTATAGAAAGATATGAAAATCTTTATTAACATAACTTTTTTCAGAAATCCTATCGCTATTACAGTTTTTCTGAATTGCTAAAACACTAAATCCCATTGTAAAAACTAAACTGTCAACTAACAAAACTCTTTCATCAAATTGTAGAGAGCCGCCCACTGGCCCAATGGCGGAATCCAATGGCGCAGCCGAAGGCTGTGAATGCGTGTTGGTCCTTCCAAGCGCTCCTGGGAATTACTTACCCTTTTTAATATACAAAATATTCTTTTAGACACATATCTGACTCCATTTTATTAATGACCTTATTTCAGTATATTGTAGTCATGACGTTTATGTTGTTCAGATTACTTCTGGACTCTCCTTTAGATCACCAACTCTAGTTTACCCTTGACGAAGAAGTCCGCCAGATTCGCCTCGGCCGACAGGGCGATCCGTGGGCTTGTTCCACAGGGTTTGTCTTAGAGGTACGGAAATCGCCACCATTTAAGACAATGTCAGCCTCTGATTATTCGGGTCCCTCGATCTATATAATTCCCCAAAGGCTCAGTGTCTGCCAATTACTGAGCATGTGGGTGCCTCGGAGATTAAGCCGATGTTTACCCAAACCACACGTACATCCACCTCAGAGGCTCAGCCGGGGGCAGCCCATATAACATGTGTCAACCTCAGCGGCTGTGACGGCGCACCTTTTGTTGCAGTAGTTTGTACGAGGTTTACTTTGAGCTCGTCTCAGGGACTCCGCCGATGCCGCCCATTGTCTTACCATGTGAGCGTCTCAGGGACTATGCCCGGTGCCTAGGAACATAGTGTGTACGCCCCTCAGAGGGTAGACCGGTACCTTTCATCAGCATGTGTTGACCTCAGAGGTTAAGTCGGCCCGTAACTAAGCGTGTGCGAACTCCAGAGGTGTAGTTTTGGTACCCACCTAACTTAACTTGGGCAGTTGAGTTTGGGACCCGGATAAAGGGGATTTAACCCAGAGGCTGCAAGATAGTAGTTACCACTTTAGTCCTAATCAGGATAGAAGTCCAATCTGGAAAGTTTATAAGGAAGTTAGCAAATCAGACAGTCATGAAGTAATCAAGACAACATTTATTAAACATATTACAATATACAATTATTGACATGTGGCCACATACTTGTAAATACATTTGGACAAATACAATATTAAACAATCACATTCCTCAGCTGAGAGTGCACAAAGTTCTGCGGAAAGTATCTGACTACAGATGGACTTTCATACAGTTCTCTGTGGGAGCTCTGATTACAGAGTGACTCTCCGACTTCTTCTGAGGCCCTTCCTTAAGTATCCAAACCAGGTGATGGCATGTCTCTGAAGACTGACCAATTTCGGTCAATGGTTAATTTTAGGGGCATTGTTGGCCTTGGTTCTCAGGTCCCCAGCCAATCAGATCACTTTTAGGGGGTGGTCGCAATTCCCTTGTTCTGCCATGTGAGAGGCTCTCTCAGTTTGGTGGGTTTAGCCGAAGTTGCTATATTTCTCTTAGGGAAAGTTATACTGCCTTAAATCTGAGAGTGTAATACTCCTCGTCTCATGCCTATTCAAACGAGACCAAACATGTGTGTATTTGTCCCTAACATCTATGTGTGGTGAGTTATCCTGTTTATAGTGGAAAAGGTGTCTGTGTATGAAGACTGACAGCTGTTGTTGCTGTGAATTGACTATGGAACTCTGGTCACTCCGGGGGTGAAAGGTCTCGCTTTTCCTGTATTGCTCCAGTTATTTCTATCCAGTCTCTCAGGAGCCGGCAGGCCTTTGCCTTCCTTACAAGGGATGGTTTGATGTGTGGAGTCCAATCTTGCCTGGGCCAGTGGATCCTTTTCTTGGAGTTCTGAAATAGACTGATGCAGGCTGATCAGAGTTGGGGCCTGCAGGACCTATAAGTTTTATGTCCTTACAAAATCAATCCCACAGTTGTCAAAATCCAAAACACTATTCAACTGGTTAGAACACAATTTGCAAATCTGAATCTCCCATTTACCAAAACTCTAAGCACATTCTCAAACACAAAACACATTTAGCAGTGTGGTGCACTTGTACCCAAAATGGTGCACACAGGCTATAGAAGTTAAACACAACTAACACACTGTTGTCATCATTTACACACTACCACTCAAAATTGAAAACACATGTGTCCAATCAGTATACCCAATTAGTAAATAGTATATAAGCCTAGTCAAATGCAAATGGAATGAGTGGATCCAACAATGGAGCAATACAATAGAAGAGGAAGGGAGGAGTCCGTGTTAGAGGTGGTGGGCAAGGACTAAGACCAAGAAGAAGATCTGTAATTTCGAATGACATTCAAACAACAAGATCATGTTCTGGTGCATGGCATGACTATGAGGGAGGCAGGGCAACGTGTGCAACCAAACCTAAGCAGGTTCTCATTGGCTACTATAATCCGGGCCTTCAGAGAAGAAAACTGGTAAAAAATATATTTGTTTCAGTAAGGAGACAATGAAAAATAATTTCTCCATGGTACTGTGAAAACATTTACTGAATAAAGTGTGTGTGTCTACTTCTAACTAATTTGGTTTTTTTAGAATTGAAAGACGGCCACATGAGGGTAGAAGAACACGCACGTTCTCACAACACCAGGAGACTCTTATTGTGGATATGGTCCATAAAAAAAAATGCAATTCGACTGCGTGAAATACAGCAACGAGTTGAGGAAGACAACGTGAACTTTGAAGGAATCAACAGTTTGAGTCTCTCCACAATTGACCGTGTCCTGAAACGCAACCTGATAAGTCTCAAACAAGCCTACAGAGTA